>NC_061509.1:113984454-114049212 GCF_022539505.1 Lolium rigidum | reverse complement strand
GACAACCCGAAGAAACGTGAAGCAAATGCTCCCGATGGCACATTGGTTCCATTCATGAAGAAAAACTGCGCATACACAAGATACAGGAGGTTTTTTTGTAATCAATAATTTAACATTTTGCGCGCAACCGGGCAAATGTAGATGGAGGTGAGATCGTGGGAGTAATCAACCTTCCTCGGAGATGGTTGGGCTAGTGTCCCATGCGCCTATGTGGTTTAAGCATGGTTTAGACTTTGCCCATTCCGTGTTACCTATGAAAAAGATCAACACACATTTTCTTTGTGCTTCAAGTGTTCAAGTAGTACATAGTTTTTAGTATGTACTATATTGAATCGCCTTATTTGAACACGCCTTGCTTTTCTATTGCGTGTTGCCTTTAGATTATAACCCATGTATGGTTGCTTAATGTTTGACTTTATTTCAGCACTATAATTACAATGTGTGTACATCCTTTATAATATAGCCATCTCCCCGTTGATCATACTTTGAGGACCATTCCTACATTTTCCTTAGATAAGCTAATCGGCATGCCCCGGCGGCAATGTTTGCCGCAGCCACGAAATGTGCCTCAACTGGTCCCGATTGACGACGTCTCGTACTCCCAAATCGTCGAGTCGGGGCAAGGAAGTGGATGTCTCCACCAGGTGACTCGTGCGTACCCCACATGTGAACCATACATAATTTTCCAAAAAACATGTCACTCAGGATCGCCTTGGCATCTAAGTTTTTCTAAAATCAAAGTTGTAAAATTGTATTTTCTCGTCTAGGCAACATATACTTCGATTAGAAAAAGAGGTCAAGATCTTGTTTTTATACCGCAAAATTAGTGTTTTGGGAAACACGATATATAGAAAAATTTAGTTTATGCTGAAACCGAACACCCGAAACAAAATATCTTCATAGCTTCGGGTAATGAATTTGGCACGACTCAGATCTACCGTATGTGAAACGAAAGCAAGCTTCATGCTCTCTATTTGGTCATCCAATATGCCGTGATGTGCTAGTGTACAACTCCGTTGTTAACCGTTTCTGACCTCGGACGCGCTAAATCTCGTTAAATAGTTCATCTTAATTTCCAGTGCGGCCGAGGCCGAAGGACTCCCGATCCAGCAGATTGAGCTCATGATGTTATTCAGCATTTTTCGATCAAGACGTGATTCATATAGAATTACAGATAAGCGTATGTTGCTAAAGAGTTCACGGGATACAATCCGGAGGCACACCACGCCACACAACAGAGACAAAGAAAACTCACTAGAATCGGGCTAATGAATGCGCCGCCGCATTCAGCTCGCGGCTGAACGGCGAACAACGGTATCATGCTGGGAGATTGCAGCAATAAGGTGCGTTTGATATCCCGGACAACCGGTCCACAAATCGAACGATCCATCTCACCGGCGTTGATGCGCTGAACCATGGAGAGGCATGATACGTGTCTCAAACGTATTCATAATTTCTTATGTTCCATGCTACTTTTATGATGATACTCACATGTTTTATACACATTATATGTCATTATTATGCATTTTCCTAAGCACTAACCTATTGACGAGATGCCGAAGAGCCGCTTGTCGTTTTCTCGCTGTTTTTGGTTTCAGAAATCCTAGTAAGGAAATATTCTCGAATTGGACGAAATCAACGCCCAGTGGTCCTATTTTTACACGAAGCTTCCAGAAGACCGAAGGAGATACGAAGTGGGGCCACGAGGTGGCGACACACTAGGGCGGCGCGGCCCAGGCCCTGGCCGCGCGGCCCTAGCGTGTGGGTCCCTCGTGACGCCCCTTGACCTGCCCTTCCGCCTACTTAAAGCCTTCGTCGCGAAACCCCCAGTACCGAGAGCCACGATACGGAAAACCTTCCAGAGACGCCGCCGCCAATCCCATCTCGGGGATTCAGAGATCGCCTCCGCACCCTCGCCGGAGAGGGGAATCATCTCCCGGAGGTCTCTTCATCGCCATGATCGCCTCCGGATCGATGTGTGAGTAGTTCACCCCTGGACTATGGGTCCATAGCAGTAGCTAGATGGTTGTCTTCTCCTCATTGTGCTATCATGTTAGATCTTGTGAGCTGCCTATCATGATCAAGATCATCTATTTGTAATGCTACATGTTGTGTTTGTTGGGATCCGATGAATATTGAATACTATGTCAAGTTGATTATCAATCTATCATATATGTTGTTTATGTTCTTGCATGCTCTCCGTTGCTAGTAGAGGCTCTGGCCAAGTTGATACTTGTGACTCCAAGAGGGAGTATTTATGCTCGATAGTGGGTTCATGCCTCCATTGAATCTCGGGACAGTGACATAAAGTTCTAAGGTTGTGGATGTGCTGTTGCCACTAGGGATAAAACATCGATGCTTTGTCTAAGGATATTTGTGTTGATTACATTACGCACCATACTTAATGCAATTGTCTGTTGTTTGCAACTTAATACCGGAAGGGGTTCGGATGATAACCTGAAGGTGGACTTTTTAGGCATAGATGCATGCCGGATAGCGGTCTATGTACTTTGTCGTAATGCCCCGATTAAATCTCATAGTACTCATCATGATATATGTATGTGCATTGTTATGCCTTCTTTATTTGTCAATTGCCCAACCGTAATTTGTTCACCCAACATGCTATTTATCTTATGGGAGAGACACCACTAGTGAACTCGTGGACCCCGGTCCATTCTTTACATCTCGAAATACAATCTACTGCAATACTTGTTCTTTACCGTTCTTCGCAAACAAACATCATCTTCCACACTATACATCTAATCCTTTGTTTACAAGCAAGCTGGTGAGATTGACAACCTCATCAGCTACGTTGGGGCAAAGTACTTTGATTGTGTTGTGCAGTGTTCCACGTTGGCGCCGGAATCCCCGGGTGTTGCGCCGCACTACACTCCGCCACCAACAACCTTCACGTGCTTCTTGACTCCTACTGGTTCGATAAACCTTGGTTTCTTACCGAGGGAAAACTTGCTGCCGTACGCATCACACCTTCCTCTTGGGGTTCCCAACGGACGTGTGTAAGGCTCCACCTTGGCCGCACCCCTATGAGGGCCGGCGCCCAAGCTCCCTCTCCCCAAAACCCTAGCTACTTCTCCTCCACCACTTCTCCCGCATATGCTTAGCGAAGCTCCGCCGGAGATCTCCATCGACACTGCCACCACGCCGTCGTGCTGTCGGGATTCCAAGGAGGATCTACTACTTCCGCTGCCCGCTAGAACGGGGAGAAGGACGTCGTCATCAACACCGAACGTGTGACCGAGTACGGAGGTGCTGCCCGATTGTGGCACCGTCAAGATCTTCTACGCGCTTTTGAAAGCGGCAAGTGATCGTCTACCGCAGCAACGAGAGCCTCCTCTTGTAGGCTTTGGAAATCTTCAAGGGTTAGTCTCGTTCATCCCCTCGTTGCTCCCATCTTCTAGATTGCATCTTGGCTTGGATTGCGTTCTCGCGGTAGGAAATTTTTTGTTTTCTATGCTACGAATCCCTACACTATTATCCTACTTAGGAACTTTTATGTTGGAAGCTGGAATAGGTATGTTCTTGATACTCTTTCAGGGGGTAATTTCCTAGATACTCCTGCTTTAGAAGCTAGTTGCATCATTGAGAGTCTAGTTGGAATACCACCTGTTAATGAAACTAAAATTGAAATCTCTCTTGAGGATGTCATGAAAAAGTTGGAAGCCATAGAGAAAAATCTTCCAAGTGTTGAGACTAAATTGGGTATATTACTTGATAATATTGATAAACTTGATAAATCCCTAGGAGGACTTGATGAAAGAATTGCTATTTTAGAAACTTGTGCTATCCATGATAATCAAACTCATAGGATTGGCAAACTTGAAGAAGCTATGGGAACATTGGGTTCAACTTTTTCTTCTCTTAAATTTAAGGAGAAAGCTTATGTGGGCAAGGAGCAAAAATTCATGTATGTCTCTAAGGTGCCTAAGCCAAAGAATTATTATAAGCCTAAAATTGATAAAACCCTTGGTACCACTATGGAGCATTTAGATAATGGAGCATCTAAGGTACCCTCTGCAACAAGTTGTGTTTGTAAGAAAGATTATGATGTCGATGCTTCATCTCTTGATAATACTTGATTCACACTTTCTACGCCTAGCTGAAAGGCGTTAAAGAAAAGCGCTTATGGAAGACAACCCATTATTTTACTACAGTACTTTTGTTTTATATTTGAGTCTTGGAAGTTGTTACTACTGTAGCAACCTCTCCTTATCTTTATTTTATTGCATTGTTGTGCCAAGTAAAGTCTTTGATAGCAATGTTGATACTAGATTTGGATTACTGCGCAGAAACAGATTTCTTACTGTCACGAAATTGAGCAGCCCCGTCTGCATATAACTCATAAAATTCTACCAATTTACGTGCGTGATCCTCAGATATGTACGCAACTTTCATTCAATTTGAGCATTTTCATCTGAGCAAGTTAAGTGCCTCTGTAAAATTTGTCTTTACGGATCTGTCTGTTTTTGACAGATTCTGCCTTTTATTTCGCATTGCCTGTTTTGCTATGTTTGATGGATTTCTTTGTTCCATTAACTTTCAGTAGCTTTGTGCAATGTCCAGAAGTGTTAAGAATGTTTATGTCACCTCTGAATATGTGAATTGTTGATTATGCACTAACCCTCTAATGAGTTTGTTTCGAGTTTGGTGTGGAGGAAGTTTTCAAGGGTCAAGAGAGGAGGATGATACAATATGATCAAGAAGAGTGAAAAGTCTAAGCTTGGGGATGCCCCCGTGGTTCATCCCAGCATATTTCTAGAAGACTCAAGCATCTAAGCTTGGGGATGCCCAAGGCATCCCCTTCATCGACAACTTATCAGGTCACCTCTAGTGAAACTATATTTTTATTCAGTCACATCTTATGTGCTTTACTTGGAGCGTCTGTTTGCTTTTATTTTTGTTTTTGTTTGAATAAAATCGGATCCCAGCATTCTTTGTTTGGGAGAGAGACACGCTCCGCTGTTTCGTATGAATACATATGTTCTTAGCTTTATTCTTAATGTTCATTGCGAAGGTTGAACTACTTCGTTCATTGATATACGGTTGGAAACGGAAGATGCCGCATGTGGTAATTGGTATAATGTCTTGAATAATTTGATACTTGGCAATTGTTGTGCTCATATAGATCATGTTTAAGCTCTTGCATCATGTACTTTGTACCTATTAATGAAGAACTACATAGAGCTTGTTAAAATTTGGTTTGCATGATTGGTCTCTCTAAGTCTAGATATTTTCTGGTTAAGGTGTTTGAACAACAAGGAGACGATGTAAAGTCTTATAATGCTTACAATATGTTCATATGTGCGTCCTGCTGCACCATTTTATACTTGAGTTTGCTTCAAACAACCTTGCTAGCCTAGCCTTGTATTGAGAGGGAATACTTCTCGTGCATCCAAATCCTTGAGCCAAAATCCATGCCAATTGTGTCCACCATACCTACCTACCACATGGTATTTCTCTGCCATTCCAAAGTACATTACTTGAGTGCTACCTTTAAAATTCTATGCTTTGCCTTTGCAATATATAGCTCATGGGAAAATAGCCTTAAAAACTATTGTGGTGAAGAATATGTACTTATGTATCTTATTTCTTAATAAGTTGCTTGTTGAGCGGTAACCATGTTTCTGGGGACGCCATCAACTTTTACCTTTGTTGAATATCATGTGAGTTGCTATGCATGTTCGTCTTGTCCGAAGTAAGGGCGATTTTCATGATCAAATGGTTTGAGTATGCATATTGTTAGAGAAGAACATTGGGCCGCTAACTAAAGCCATGAATCATGGTGGAAGTTTCGGTTTGGACACAAATCCTCAATCTCTTATGAGAATATTATCTCGTTGTTGAATGCTTAAGCATTAAAAGAGGAGTCCATTATCTGTTGTCTATGTTGTCCCGGTATGGGTGTCTAAGTTGAGAATGATCAAAAGCGAGAAATCCAATGCGAACTTTCTCCTTAGACCCTTGTACAAGCGGCATAGAGGTACCCCTTTGTGACACTTGGTTGAAACATATGTTATGCAATGATAATCCGTGTTAATCCAAGCTAATTAGGACAAGGTGCGGGCACTATTGGTATACTATGCATGAGGCTTGCAACTTATAGGATATCTTATACATAACACATATGATTTATTACTACCGTTGACAAAATTGTTTCTATGTTTTCAAAATGAAAAGCTCTAGCACAAAAATAGTAATCAATGCTTCCCTCTGCGAAGGGCCACTCTTCTACTTTATTGTTGAGTCAGTTTACCTATTCTTTCTATCTTAGAAGCAAATACTTGTGTAAACTGTGTGCATTGATTCTTACATGTTTACCTATTGCACTTGTTATATTGCTTTATGTTGACAATTATCCATGAGATATACATGTTGAAGTTGAAAGCAACCACTGAAACTTATATCTTCCTTTGTGTTGCTTCAAAGCTTTCTACTAAGAATTTATTGCTTTATGAGTAACTCGTATGCAAGTCTTATTGATGCTTGTCTTGAAAGTATTATTCATAAAAAGTCTTTGCTATATGATTCATTTGTTTACTCATTGTCTTCATCATTGCTTCGAATCGCTGCATTCATCTCATGTGCTTTACAATAGTATTGATCAAGATTATGATAGCATGTCACTTCATAAATTATCATTGTTATCATTTACCTACTCGAGGGCGAGTAGGAACTAAGCTTGGGGATGCTTGATACGTCTCAAACGTATCTATAATTTCTTATGTTCCATGCTACTTTTATGATGATACTCACATGTTTTATACACATTATATGTCATTATTATGCATTTTCCGGCACTAACCTATTGACGAGATGCAGAAGAGCCAGTTGTTGTTTTCAGCTGTTTTTGGTTTCAGAAATCCTACAAAGGAAATATTCTCGGAATTGGACGAAATTAACGCCCAGGATCTTATTTTTCCACGAAGCTTCCAGAAGTCCCAAAGGGAAACGAAGTGGGGCGACGAGGCGGCCACACAGCAGGGCTGCACGGCCCAGGCCCTGGCCGCGCGGCCCTAGCGTGTGGGCCCCTCGTGGCGCCCCCTGACCTACCCTTCCGCCTACATAAACCTTCGTCGAGAATAACTCCAGTACCGAGAGCCACGATACGGAAAACCTTACTGTGCCGCCGCCGCCAATCCCATCTCGGGGGTTCGGGAGATCGCCTCCGGCACCTCGCCGGAGAGGGGAATCATCTCCCGGAGGGCTCTTCATCGCCATGATCGCCTCCGGATCGATGTGTGAGTAGTTCACCCCTAGACTATGGGTCCATAGCGGTAGCTAGATGGTCGTCTTCTCCTCATTGTGCTATCATGTTAGATCTTGTGAGCTGCCTATCATGATCAAGATCGTCTATTTGTAATCCTACATGTTGTGTTTGTTGGGATCCGATGAATATTGAATACTATGTCAAGTTGATTATCAATTTATCATATGTGTTGTTTATGTTCTTGCATGCTCTCCGTTGCTAGTAGAGGCTCTGGCCAAGTTGATACTTGTAACTCCAAGAGGGAGTATTTATGCTCGATAGTGGGTTCATGCCTCCATTAAATCCGGGACGAGTGACGGAAAGTTCTAAGGTTGTGGATGTCTTGTTGCCACTAGGGATAAAACATCGACGCTTTGTCTAAGGATATTTGTGTTGATTACATTATGCACCATACTTAATGCAATTGTCTCGTTGCTTGCAACTTAATACCGGAAGGGGTTCGGATGATAACCTGAAAGTGGACTTTTTAGGCATAGATGCATGTCTGGATAGCGGTCTATGTACTTTGTCGTAATGCCCTGATTAAATCTCATAGTACTCATCTGATATATGTATGTGCATTGTTATGCCTTCTTTATTTGTCAATTGCCCAACTGTAATTTGTTCACCCAACATGCTATTTATCTTATGGGAGAGACACCACTAGTGAACTATGGACCCCGGTCCATTCTTTACATCTGAAATACAATCTACTGCAATTGTTCTTAACTGTTCTTCGCAAACAATCATCATCTTCCACACTATACATCTAATCCTTTGTTTACGACAAGCTCGGTGAGATTGACAACCTCACCGTTACGTTGGGGCAAAGTACTTTGATTGTGTTGTGCAGGTTCCACGTTGGCGCCGGAATCCCTGGTGTTGCGCCGCACTACACTCCATCACCAACGACCTTCACGTGATCCTTGACTCCTACTGGTTCGATAAACCTTGGTTTCTTACTGAGGGAAAACTTGCTACTGTACGCATCACACCTTCCTCTTGGGGTTCCCAACGGACGTGTGTTAATTGCACGCATCAGTGAGCGATCCACCGCATCCACATATCCCTATCAAATATATGCTCTCAACGAATCCCTCATCAGCAGCACAAGAATCCCCCTTCCCCCTCTCGTGAGTGAACAGTAACTTGAGAGCCTCCTCTTTTTCGCCGGCTTCCCTCCCCCTCTCCTCCGGCGGCCTCGCCGGCCGGAGTGACTGGGAGAGGGGAGGCCGACCCCCCTCTGTATATAGTAGCCTAGGAGTAGCTTATGTTCCCTTTGTGGTGTCTGGCGATATGCCGGCGGATGGAGAGCTCCCGGCGTTTCCAAGCGGCGCTGGGCGGCCGGTGACGAAGATCTTGATGGTGGCAGCGGCGTGGTGCTGGTGGCCACTGCTCAATCTTCTCCTTCCCCCGTCCAAGAATAAGCTTGAAGAAGCTGTTAGGGCCCTAGATCTTGGATTTGGGGCCATGGCTGCCGCTATCTGCAGATCTGCGGCGGCGGCCCATGGTTGGTGCCTCCTGCTTGATGCTCGTCGTGGTGGCGAGAACGGCAGCAAGGCCTTTCCACGGATCTGTCTTCTCCTGGATCTGCGACAGGGGAGTTTGCAAGCTTCTCATCGGAGGACTTCCACGGCGCCACTGTCGCCGTACCTAATGGCCGAAGGGCGGACCCTCCACCCTTGGAGGTTCACTACGAGGCCACTGTCGTCGTACTCGTTGGCCGTAGGGCGGCCCCTCCATCTTGAGGTGACGACGCTCGTTCTTCGTCCTCAGGTCTTCTTCGACCTCCAATCATCTAGACGGAGGCTCAATAGCATCGTCGGAGTTAGCTCCCGCCTCCATGCCCCAAGTGGTTCTGTCCCCGGTGGCATGGAGGTTGGCTCCGGCGACCTCGACGGCGGTGGATCTGGAGCTGGCCTGGATTGCGTTTCCTATTTTCAGTCTAAGGTCCTTAGTGCAAAATGCTTGGGTCGATTTGTAATTCCTCTTTTCTTCAGGACCCTTTATGTAGTTTGTACTACCACCGCTGATATGTCAATGAAGCTCTAGGTCCTTCGGGACCTCTCCTGTTAAAAAAAAAATGAATCCCTCATCAATTCATGCATCAATCACATACACCCAACTAATGTGAGGGTGGTTTCTTTTTTCCCTGTCTGCAGGAGAAGCATGCGGCGGCTATTAACATACTGAGGGACATGCTCTAGTCTTGCTAGTTGCTGGCAGGTTGCCGCCCAACAGCTTAATTGCGATCTAATAGTACTTTGTATGTGCGTATGTATTTCCGATTGGATTACCTGCACGCATGTGTTTCGATCGTGTAGTGTAGCGAGGTAATAAATTTCATCGCAACGATCACACGTGTATCATTCAACTGCTCCTAGTATCAAGTTGAATGCACCAATAATACCGCATACAAGTTCCGTGATCTTTGGTATTTTGGCGCAAATGGCAGAATAAGTACATGAAGTGCTAACCAATTACTTTCAGACCAAGTAACCATAGGACCTCTTTGATTTAAAGGATTTGCATAGGAATTATGTAGGATTTGGTTCCTATGAGAAAATTTTCTATATATGTTGTTTGATTCATAGGACCATATCCTATAGGGAAAATTCCTATAGGAATCTTGTAGTGTAATTCCTATAGGAAGAAAGCATTAGCTCATACCTCGTGGAAAAATTCCTTTGCTACAATCAAACAATCTTCATCTTTCTATAGAATTCAAGTAGACATGCCATTTCAATTCCTATCCTTTAAATCAAACGAGCCCTAAATCAGCGTAAATGAAAGAACGTTGCTACAGGATGCACGGTTACCAGGTAGTAATACGGAGTGCCCCCTGTCTGAACCAGGTAGTTTCCCGAAATAGCAAGTGGGCCAAAAGGTGAAAGCGACAGCTAACCGAAATAGAAGGCATCCTTTCCTCCTGTGACGAGAGGATCCACGCGCAGGAAGAGCAGTTCCAATTGACAGATTAAAGAGGCTCACAAAAATCACAACTATACAAGGAAAGGAAATCCTACCTGATACGTCTTTTTCCTACATCCGCCAGCGGCTGGAACCTCCATGGATTGAGCAGTCTCGGCAGAAAAGTTACAGTCAACCAAAAGAAAAGAACAAATAGTGAGGACGGTCAGGATCTACCCTACTACAGACAAGTACGAAAGTTACAACCAAATTCCTGCACCTTCAAATCTGTATATTAAATGAACATCCCAAATCTAGATCCGGGCCTGCTCATGCATCAGGATCATCTAGCCCCAACTTTCTATCATGCATGTATAAAGTGGACTTGAAAAGTAATAACAAGAAAAAAGAAAAACCGTTGGGTAGAACTTGATCTGCATTGTAGGATGTATCTTCTTGCTGTAGAATCCAACATCCAAAAGAATCAGGTTTTAGTGGCTTCTGAGAAACAAAGTAGTGACGGCACCTCAACCTAAGTGAAAAGGTACTAGAGCAAGGACAGTATGTACAGTCTCTCTTCCAGGAAGCTTGAATCTTAGGTTGCCATGAGTTCTGCATGTTCTGAAATCAGTCTTCATGATCTGAAAGAAATAAAATCATGCAATACAATTAGTAGCTCTTTATTGGTTGCACAATAAAAAGAAAGAGCATGGTAGGAAGTAAAAAATTGCAGACTTGAAGACAAGTACACATTGAAACAAACTTTCTGCTAACTGTTTCTATGTATTTGTGTTTGCAGATATGGGTTTCTGATTTCCTAACACCGGTATTGATCTAAACACACTAGCTAGATACGGGAGCATGGACGATAAATACGACGGGATGCTGTAGTGGGTTACAGAGACTCTAGATGTGCAGCGCAGCAAAGAAAACAAGAAACGAAGAACAACCAAAAATTGTTCGTAACAGACGCCACAGGAAATGCATCGCCCTCTTGATACCACAGGATAGGCGAAGAGCATTGGAACTGAGATACTCACCGGCCCAAAAATCGAGACCCCGATGCCCCTATCCCTGCTAGTCATCGGTGACGTCGAACCCGCGGCGAAGAAAGAGATACGTGCTTCTAGACCGCGCTGTCACCGGCCCGTCGCCGCACTGCCGCGCGAATCACCTGCTAGATTCGTGGGGGAGCCGGTGGTTGCTCCATGGAGAGATTTCGAAGCACATACGAGATGCTTGGCCGCGACGAGGAAGGGGACTAGGGAAATTGGCCTGCTTTGCCACGCCGCCGCGCAGCCGCACCGCGCGCTCCGCCTGCTACCTTCGCTTGGGAGCTTGTGGTCGCGTGTATGGAGAGATTTGAGGCTGAGAAGAGACGCTCAGCCACGAAGAGGAAGGGGAATGGGGAATTGCAATCTCAATGGAGACTGAGAGAGACTAGGCTGTCGGCGTGGGTGGGTTGAGCGAGGGACGTCCGATAGGGATCCAACGCATGAGACGAGTGAGCACCACGTATGACAAGATAGTGCCCAGACAGGAATTAAATTTTGGGTTTTAGGAAAACCCGTTTCAATTTAATATACTCCGTGGTATATAGAAAATAGGTAGTACAAATAATAACACGCCCAATCGTTTTTCCCTCAATTGTGAGTTCCAGACCAGAAGCAGCTAAAAAAAAGAAAATTGAAATCTCTCTCATTCGCACTTCCTCCGAATCCCCAAACTCCCAAGATCCTCCTCGACCTCGGTCTTATCGAATCCAATCAACGCGGCGCATCTGTTACGCCAGCGGCGATGATCCAGCTCCTGTTCGTTGTGCTGGTGGGTGAGGCGGCCGTGGCGACGGCGCTGCTATTCAAGACGCCGCTGCGGAAGCTCGCCGTGCTGGGCCTTGACCGCCTCAAGCGCGGCCGCCGCGCGCCCGTCGCCGTCAAGACCGTCGCCGGCGTGGTCCTCACCCTCCTCGCCTCCACGCTCTATAGCATGGCCGAGATCAGCGGCCGCGTCGGGGACCCCGAGTCCGGCGGCGGCGCCGCCCTCTCGCCCACCGACCAGGTTCTCTTCTCGCGTCATCTCCTCGAGGCGTCCCTCATGGGTAGGTCCTATCGGTAACGCACATCCCCACTAGATCACCTCCCTGACGCATATCCATCTTGTTCCCTTGTGCTTTTTTTTATCCGAACCGTCTGTGTGTCTGCTGAGCTATTGTTTGTATATTGTTAAATGGTAGAAGTATGTGGTGATAGAAATCAGTCGCATACAGATCATTGTTCACATCGCAACATGCAAGTAACTGAAAATGCCAGAAAAAGGTTATACGATGGGTTGAACTATATGGTGACCTATGGATGGTCACTTGGAGTCTGACAATGCTCGAAATAAGTTATAAGCTGCCGTATGGATGTGCACTCGGAATCTGAGGGAGGTTTTGGGTTATCAAGATATGGTTTTTGGATTAGGTTATGACATCCAAAGCACAGCCCTTCGTTTTGTTTGTGGTGGGTTTGGGATATAAATTTTATATATATCACCAAAGGGATGAAAACATAACAAAAATTTGAAATTTTCAGACAATCCGTTTGTAATCATCAGAACAAATTTAAAAACTCCCAATTTTTCATTTTCTCGTCCTAAGGAGTCATCAGAACTAAGCAAGAAAATACTTAAAAGTGGTTAGCTGTAGCAAACTCATTCCTCCCTGTATTTTCTATTTGTATGAACTAACTAGCTTTGCATTTAGACGTAGGCATGCAAGCAAGGTATTTCCCATTTGGGGTTGTGTATCTAGCTAAAACTGTACTTATTGACTAAGGATTTTTTTTTTTTTTTACAGAATCCTCAGTGAAAGGTATTTCAGAAAGTCATATTTAAGGTTAACTAGTTAGTAAGCCCTGCGTTCATATGGGAAAATAGATCATTAGGATCTTCTTTTGAATACTAACTCAAAGTTATACTTTTTGTACAATATAATACATATTTAGTTGTTCAAATTTAAATTGATGATCTAGTAATACGCATTTGCCTTATAAACCGGAAGACATGTGGTATTGGTTCTTCAAATAATTACACATATATGCCCACGGAATAATAATTTCAAGCATGCTTGGCCTCTCCATTTTCTTTTGCTATTCTCACATCGATAATTGGAGAGCAAATTACCAGGGACATGTTAAGCTTCTACTAGCATCTATTATGTATTAATTAAAGTACGTACTGGAAACCAGACTTCCATTTTCGAAAACGAAGATCTGGCACAAAACAATCGTGGCTGGAATCGAAACAAAAAAAAAATACATTCCATTTTTATGTTCCACGAGAATAAACAAAATCTTAGACGTAGAAACCAGAAAGCTATTATTTATTGTCCTTACAACCCCCATTCTTCAACCTTGATTATACAAGTGCCTTGAGCTGAATAAGGTTTTGAAGGAGCAAATTTTAACCCATGTGATTTCTACTGTTTTTGAAGATGTCTTGTTTCTGATAACAATCTGCATATAGAATAATCTTATTTTGGTTTGCTGGAGTTAGGTTAAGAAGCATCCTCCACTAATGCAGTCAGGGTCAAAAGTAAGAGTAGTGAACAATCAAAGAGTTAGAATTGACGAAGCGCTAGATCCATCTGCCTCTGATTTTCATAGGATGAAACATTATTTATAGAAGAGCATTTTTTTTCAAGCTCATAGGCAACAACAACAACAACAAAGCCTTTATTCCCAAACAAGTTGGGGTAGGCTAGATGTGAAACCCATAAGATCTCGTAACCAACTCATGGTTCTGGCACATGGATAGCAAGCTTCCACGCGGCTCTTCCATGGCTAGTTCTTTGGTGATACTCCAGTCCTTCAGATCTCTCTTTATGGACTCCTCCCATGTCAAGTGTGGTCTACCCCGTCCTCTCTTGACATTATCAGCACGCTTTAATCGTCCACTATGCACTAGAGCTTCTGGAGGCCTGCGCTGAATATGCCCAAACCATCTTAAACGATATTGGACAAGCTTCTCTGCAATCGGTGCTACCCCACTCTATCTCGTATATCATCATTCCGGACTCGGTCCTTCCTCGTGTGGCCACACATCCATCTCAACATGCGCATCTTCGCCACACCTAACTGTTGAACATGCCGCCCTTTAGTCGGCCAACACTCAGCGCCATACAACATTGCGGGTCGAACCGCCGTCCTATAGAACTTGCCTTTTAGCTTTTGTGGCACTCTCTTATCACAAAGAATGCCAGAAGCTTGGCGCCACTTCATCCATCCGGCTTTGATCCGGTGGTTCACATCTTCATCAATATCTCCATCCTTGTGCAGGATTGACCCCAAGTATCGAAAGGTTTCCTTGTGAGGCACCACCTGCCCATCCAGGCTAACCTCCTCCTCGTGCCTAGTTGTACTAAAACCGCACATCATATACTCAGTTTTAGTTCTACTAAGTCTAAAACCTTTCGATTCCAGGGTTTGTCTCCAAAGTTCTAACTTCCTATTGACCCCCGTTCGACTATCATCGATTAGGACCACATCATCCGCAAAGAGCATACACCATGGGATATCTCCTTGTATATCCCTTGTGACTTCATCCATCACCAAATCAAATAGATAAGGGCTCAAAGCTGACCCCTGGTGTAGTCCTATTTTAATCGGGAAGTCATCGATATCGCCATCTCTTGTTCGAACACTTGTCACAACATTACCGTACATGTCCTTGATAAGGGTAATGTACTTTGCTGGGACTTTGTGTTTCTCCAAGGCCCACCACATGACGTGTCACAGTATCTTATCGTAGGCTTTCTCCAAGTCAATGAACACCATACGTAGGTCCTTCTTTTGCTCCTTATATCTCTCCATGAGTTGTCGTACCAAGAAGATGGCTTCCATGGTCGACCTCCCAGGCATGAAACTAAACTGATTTTTGGTCACGCTTGTCATTCGTCTTAAACGGTGCTCAATGACTCTCTCCCATAGTTTCATTGTATGGCTCATAAGCTTAATTCCACGGTAGTTAGTACAACTCTGAACATCCCCTTTGTTCTTGAAGATTGGTACTAATATACTGCTTCTCCATTCTTCTGGCATCTTGTTTGCCCGAAAAATGGAGTTGAAGAGCTTAGTTAGCCATACTATCGCTATGTCTCCAAGGCCTCTCCACACCTCAATGGGGATACCATCAGGGCCCATTGCGTTGCCTCCCTTCATCCTTCTCAACGCCTCCTTGACCTCAGACTCCTGGATTCGTCGCACAAAACACCTACTGGTATCATCAAAGGAGTTGTTCAGTTCAATGAAATGGTAGAGCTCTCAGTCTCCCCATTGAACAGCCCGTCGAAGTACTCTCGCCATCTATGTGTCAACATCCCTCGTCTTCCTCTCTCGGATCTTGGCCATCCTATAGATGTCCTTTTCGCCTTCCTTCGTGCCTAACCGCTGGTAGAGGTCCTCATACGCCTGACCCCTTGCTTCACTCACAGCTCGCTTTGCGGCCTTCTTTGCCATCTTGTAATTCTCCATGTTGATCTGACCTCTTGTACAGGCATCTGAAACAATCTTTCTTCTCCTTAATAGCCTTCAGGTATCCCTAACTTTGCTTCTAATTCCCCTGGACACTCCAAACTCCTCTGATTCCACCTTACAAATACAGGTCGCCATCTTCATCCACATATTCATCACCTCCTTCCTCCCAAGGGCCCTCCTTAATGATCCTCTCCTTAAACGTTTGACCTACCCCCCCGAGCTTCCACCACTTCGTTCTAGCGACTTTCGCACGCTTATCCCGCTGGACACGAAGTCGAAAGCGGAAGTCAGCCACCACAAGCTTATGCTGATGGACAACACTCTCTCCAGGTATCACCTTACAATCTAGGCACACACTCCTGTCTTCTCTCCTTGAGAGGATGAAGTCAATCTGGCTGCTGCGGTGACCACTACTAAAAGTCACTAGATGTAATTCTCTCTTTTTAAAGAGGGTGTTATCTACGATCATGCCGTACGCCTAAAGCAAAGCTTAGGACATCTTCCTCTTGATTCCTGATGCCATAGCCAAAGCCCCCATGCACCCCTTCAAAATCTATGTTAGATGTACCCACGTGGCCATTAAGGTCTCCTCCTATGAAGAGTTTTTCGCCACTGGGTATACTCCTGACCAAGTCCTCTAGGCCTTCCAGGAACTCCCTCTTGGTGTTCTCATTGTGGCCTATTTGCGGGGCATAAGCGCTAATAACATTGAGAACTAAGTCCCCAACTACCAGCTTGACCAGGATAATTCGGTCCCCACATCTCTTGATGTCTACCACTCCAGATTTGAGGCTCTTGTTGATCAAGATGCCTACTCCATTTCTGTTTGGAGTCGTTCCCGTATACCACAGCTTGAAGCCGGTATCCTCTACTTCCTTCGCCTTCTGTCCCCTCCACTTGGTCTCCTGGATGCAAAGGATATCAACGCCTCTCCTCACCGCTGTATCAACTAGCTCCCGAAGCTTACCTGTCACGGAACCTACGTTCCAGCTACCTAAGCGAAACCTCCTAGGCTCGGCTAGCTTCCTTACCCTTCGCACTTGTCGAGTCAAATGTGAAGACCCTTGCTCATTTTCCACTACACCTGTGCACCGATGTAGCGTGCCACTAAGGATGCGACGATCCGATCCTTGCTCACTTGCCACCGTATCCAGATCATGATACGGCGCGCCACCTAGGGGGTGACGACCCGGCCCTTGCCCATTTGACACCGCACCCAGGTTTTGATATGGCGCGTCGCTAAGAGGGTTACGCCCCAATGAAAATCTTTTGGGTTTTATCTCCATAAGAGTGGCTGGGTTTTTTACGTTGGCTCGCCAAGCCTATCACAACCCTCCTCCTTTACCCGGGCTTGGGACCGGCTATGTTGGGACAACATAGGCGGAGTTTGTTGTGAAGCCAACATTTGCCAGGACCGCTCAGCGTGTCTCACTGACTTGAGAATCTGGAGGCCCAAGAACCAGAGCCTCTGTTGTGGCCTGTCCTCCGTTGCCATGTCACAGTGCTATAGTTTGCCATGTGATTAACTTTTTACAACTGCCACCACATTGAATCTATAATGTGCATAAACACAATACGCCTTCTGTATGAATTTACATTACGTATTACTCTGGTGGAGCTATTTTGCTTGAAAAGGTGATTTTCGTTTGGTAAATTCAGGACAAAATCAGCAGTCAGTTTGAGTTATCATGTCCATGATTGACACTGAAATTTTGGCCCAACAAATTGCTTCCTTGCTGTTTATATTGCTGCGAAAGTGCTGACTTTCAGTTTCTCCCGTCAGTTAGAATTATGAAAGGATATTATTAGAGTTTTGGTTCACTCTTGAAGCTCTAGAATTCCAGGTTACAGTTTTATCATTTTTTTGATTTGTAATGTATGCTCTTATTACTCTGTGGTTACGCACTCACATAAAAAAAAACTTGAATCGATGCAATATGTGTGGATGGAATAGAAAAGTAGTTATCAGTAGGTCCAACTTTCCCATGCAAAACCTTCGCTCAGTTGTCTTGGGTGTTGGGTCAAGGCCCAATGACTCGGGTCAGTACCAAGCTTAGGAGTTGTCGCATGCAGGAATATTCACATGAACAGTGTCCAGGCCAACAGTACAGTGGTCGAGTAATCAAGGAGATAGTAGCTCATTAGTTAGTAAGGATTCCTATTTGGTTAGGAAAGTGACATGTCTAAATAGGAGGTCCCAATTGTAAGGTAAGGGACAGCATGGTGAATTACTGGTTATATATAACATAGCATAATTTATCTCGTCACCATCAAAATAATAACAATGCATGTCTTGAAAATGTCAAAAAAACTGCACCTTGTGCATGAGCAATGTATTCTTGCTATCTGTTCTCCTGTGTCAAAGTTCTGAGTTATATAATACTATTCTTTCAGGGTACTCCCTATTTCTCGCTCTAGTTATTGACCGCCTCCACCAGTACATCAGAGAACTACGTGGGTTAAAGAAGAATGTAGAGGCTGCATCGAAGCAGAACAAAATGTTAGAGGAAGCAAAGCATGGAAGTTCTGAGGAGAAACTAAAATACCAGGAAGAGATCACCACTCTGAACGAGGAGATGAAGAAACTGAAGCTACAAGTTCAAGAAAAGACTGAGGAAGTCCATATTGCTGAGGACAAGACGCTTGCAATTCAAAAACAATCCGAAAGTTTGCTGCTTGAGTATGACCGGCTCCTGGAGGACAATCAGCATCTCCGGGAGCAGCTGCAGTCAAATTGATCTCAGGCACTCCGGTTCTTGAGAGTAGAATATTCAATAGCATTATCCTATCATGAACTTACTTTCTGTTGCAAGAAATTATCTATTTTGTTTTAGTGGCACTATTCCCATAGGATGTTTATACCCAAAGAACATGCTAATTTAGTCGTGCCTCACTTTTGCCGTCTTTACTGAACAGTATATTGCAACCGATACTGATTAGGCGATTACATGAGTAGTGCTCTAGAAAATCTTTGTTGTTCTTATGATGAATTAAGGTTCCATTCGTATGATCGAATATGAGAACTGAAGTTTAGTATGATTTGTGCAGACTGATTCCTCTGTATTCTGAATCTGACCAAAGAGAAAAGGATCCTTTTCAATAAGGTTTGCAAATCATTGAAAAAACTTTACTAACTTAACAGAATGGTTAAAGATTCTGGGTCTGAACTTGATATTTTTCTCCAATTAAAAGTTGGAAAACTCCACCCAGAAACTCAACTTGGAGCAGTTTTTAAATTTATTTACCGCATACCAGTATATTGCAATCTATAAAGCAAAATGTAGGATACACAATTGATGTTCAGAAAATTATCACACTCAAGTTCATTTTGCGATCACAGTACCGGCTACTGGGTCTGTCGATGTGGAGAGACAACATTGCAATTTAAGGCAATGTGAGTGTTCTTAGCGTGATCAAAGCCAAATAACTTGGCATCTGACATCAGACTGAGGCCTTAATGTTTTGAATCAACTCATGGAAATATTACTTTACAGTGTGACTGGAAAGGGGAAATGCTACTTGCCTTGTTGGTTCATTTGGTCATGTTGATGGCCAGGGGTAACCTACTTTCGTACGAAATAGTATCTGCAGATAGATGTCCAGATAGGTCACTGCAGTCTTCCAATCATGCTTAGGGTGAGTCGTGACTCGTGATATAGAATCTGAATATGATGACTGGTCCTTTTGTTTTATCTACCCTTCTCTAGGTCTTGATGCTTTCTTCAGCCATGCAGCTTGCTTTGTCCCTGTTATTCGGTATGACATTTGAGAAGTAGAATCGCACACTTTCCACATGATCATTATTTTGATTATAGTTTCTCCAATTAATTTACAAGAGTGAAAGGATTTTCGTTTGTCATGCAAACAAATTTGCCAATTTTGTGCCAATAATGATTTCCCTCCCACATTATAAATATGTTTTTGGCAGATTTGGTTGCAGTTATGTTTACCACGGATGAAGTGGAAACTTCAAATGGAGGCTGAGCTCCAGGAAGAATTTACTATTAAAATTTCTCAAGTCATATTTCAAAGCTTTAATTTTTTTTGAAAAAAATCATAGATGTAGGCAGTGATGTACTACGAGCTATGAAATATCAGTGTGAAATACTTCATATTCTAGGCTACACAAAAATGTCTCGATATGAGCATAGTAAATAGTGCACATTTAGGGAACTATAAAACTTTATCAGGTTTTGTCATTTTTTTGTAACCCCAGAATACTGAGTATCCAGAGTCGAGATCTTGCTAGATTGCAGGATACATCATTGACTACTTCTTTTCCTGTTTTTTTTTTTTGAAACTTGTAATACAATTTTCATTTTTCTTTTAAAATAAAGGGCTCTCTGGAGCTCGGGCTCCATCTGCAGGTCGTAATATATGTTCTCCTCTTTCTTATAAAAATAGCATTTCGGGGCTTGTACTTTCAGAACCACCAAGAAGACGGTCCAGTTGTAGAATTTCACAGAAATGGCTTGGTTGGTACTTTACGGTTGAAACCTGTTTTAACACTGTTTCCAGATTGTTTGGTAGTCTTGGTCCAACCAACGACCCCTATATTATTTGCTAGAGGGATTTCGTTTCTCATATACCCACGAAAAGGGATGCGCTTTTTTTTTCTTTCCTTTGCAGTCCATGTTATATCATCATCGTCGTCATCATCATTAGGCCAATCCTCCTACACCAAACCGAACTACCACCAACTAGATTTTGATGCGCGCCTTGGCGCGCGACCCCGGTAGAACGCATCAACGATCGTTCAGAAATATTCTTCGTAATAAGCTTTCTTAGGATTTACATTAAGTTGTCACTATAATTAAATTATGATCAAATGGTTTTGCGAAGAGCAAAAGATGTAACAAAAGATTAGCAAAAACAGTATCGACATAAGCTGAGTATGGACATTACGTTGTAACGCGACGATACAAATAAGGTGGGAAAGTGATAATATTTTTTTTTAGATTTTACAAAATGAAGTCAAGAGGATGAAGTTACAAAAAAACAAACGAAATCACGAATGGAGTAGCACACGCTTATAAATTGATTTGGCAACCGACTTTCACGGTGATAACAAATTGGCAACCAATAAAGCAAAGTCCACATACCACATGATGACATGCATGATTACAAATTTTTGATATACCATTTTTAAAATACTAATCGATAAAAATTCAGCGGCAGTTCATAAAAGTACAATTATTGAAAAACATACTTATAATACTAATAGATTTAACTTCCTTTAAAATTAGCAAATTATCCGACATATTTAAGCTAGCTTCTTTTTTACAGAACATATTAATGCCACCGAGAGTGTTGCCTCTCACCCGTTCTTTTTTACTGGACATACACTTCCATGCCTACCCTATACGGAAAAAGACAACAACCACCGCCACTGTCTTCCTCTCTCGTCATCCCATTCCTCTTTCTCTCCACCGACGACGAACGGCAGCTCTAGCACTTGCATCCCCGCCTCTGGCCTCGAGGGCTGCCTCCTCTCCGCTGCTGGCCTAGACGAATTTAGCACGCCCCTAATGTTCCCTTCGCTTGGCCCTTCTTCTGGCAGCTCTCCAGGTATGACGTGGTCGATGGGAGCTGAAGCAGACATGACCAACAACCAAACAGCTGCCTCATGGATCCTAGGCGGACAGAGCAACCTCCGTAGCACTCAGCTAGTCTGGGGACTCTCTCCTCCACTTCAAGTAGGCTGACGCCCTCATCCCCGACCTCTTCGTCAACCTCCATGGGTATCCGTGCAGCTCTGACCTCCGCTGTGATATGCAGAACCATATATACTGGTAATTTTCGTTACATTTTTCTGAGTTATCTATTTGTACGTCTAGTAAACTATATTACTCTTTAATTCTTTAGGGTCTGTGTAGATACATACCGTTATTTAGCACTACAAAAACAATAGTGTTCATCATACCTGAAAAAACAATGGCATTCAGTAGGCACCGGTTGTTGATAGTTATCCAAGGGGCGGGTGTTGCTTATATCCTGATAAAATTGGCTATGTTCCTTGAGCGGGCTTGAGTGGCTAGCTTCGCCGTATACACAAAGGTATGAAAGTCCCAGCATGACAAACCTATGCCATGGGCACCTAAAAGAACCAAAAATAAGAAACAATGAGATTTCAAAAACACGCTATACATCTCAATAGGAAAAGAATCCATTTTAGGTCCTGAAGCAATAACCCCAAATTGCAATATGACTCGCTTTGGCCTTCTATTACTTGTATCAACATTGGTATAAACTCTGGGACATTTCTTATTAGCCGCTAATCTGAAGAAGATATAACAACCTGAGGAGTGTTATATGCTGGCATCTTGCACCACAACTGAACCATGAAGACAGAAGCACCGCTCAAGACTTAAACTATGGTCTTCTTATGTCAATCGGATAGGCTGGCACAGATTAGTTAAATCAAAGTTCCAGTGCAACACAAAGCTCAATAACAACATTTCGATATTACTGAAAAGGCAATTAGGCAAAGGCATACCATGCCATCTCAATAGGAACATTCTGATGTAAAAGGTATTGGATTTTACGCTTCTTTAATTTCCAAATCTCTTCAAGCTTAGTACACATGTTGCTAACGGACCAGAATAGTTTTTTTCTCAAATGTTGGAAATGGTCACATGTGTTTAATAGAGCATCGAAGGATCACACAAGTAATTTAGTGAGAATATCTGAAAAGCGCGGATGTTGGGTTATCTTGCTTGTTTAATAAACAAATGATGAGTCGTACTGACATGCATTTCAGGTAGTAAATGTGCGAAGCATGAGCATTCTTGCAGATTGTTAATCCGAAGTGCAACAAAAAGACCACATAAACAAAAATGGTTGGTCTGGCCTACCTTTAGGCTTTAGATATAATAAGCATAGAAAATCTGCTAAGAACCAAATTATCAAACACCAGCAGGTCCATCCGGCCAAGCACCGTCGAGGTCCAACAATCTGCTACTGAAACCTTCTCCTACAAAGATGAAGCAAAGCTGAAAAGATTAAAAGCATGCGTAGCTCCTTTTGAATGCCTAAATGCTTCAGTGCATACGTACATCTCATCAGCTCAGTCAATATTGTTTTGGGGCAGAAAGGGAAGACCCTAAGGAGATATATATATATTCCAAATGTTTCTAATAGATCTCAACGATCTCTTTACACATAGCTTGTTATTGCCAAATATAACTATCTTTAGCTAAATTTAAAATGCAATGCCTCGTTTCCAAGACACCATCAAATCAAGCTATTCAACACACTTCGGGTAAAAGCAAATAGGTTAGTAGATTTATGAAACCATGTATCTTAGGAGTAGGATCCTGTATATTTTTATCTTGCAAGTGGCATACATTTGCTAGACTGAGCATGCAGCCACTATTTCTTTCTGCTGCAATATCACAAATATATGCATTGAAAAACGGCCATCCGAGGAATTAACTTCAAATGGCTAGCAGATACAGTGGAACCATAGAGTTAATCCAATCATGGAAACATCACATGGTGACCTTGGATTCAATTATTAACACATAACAGTACTCGTACTTGGATATAGCTCCTTCGTTAAGAAACAAAACTCCAAGCACTGACAGTACTTGTCCTAGGATTCAATTCTCACCAATTACTGCTGCTTATAAAACCATATATAAACGAAAATGGTATGTTTTAGATTACTGCTAGACCTGCAACAATATTTGTGTGACTGTGGCACCCTTGAAATCGTTAAATTTATCTTATGCATCTTGCCTAGTATGAACATTTTTATACATTTAATCTGACTTTTTCTTAAATTAGGATGTTCTGAATTGCATCCTAACTGTCTGAGGCTCACCAGATACATGTATCTCAGAATTTTCCCCTAGATATGCCTATTTCTCTTCTCTTCTCGTCGCCAAGCGAAATTAAATCACATATCTCAGGAAGCTGCCAAAAAAACATATATCTCTCTGTGCAGAGTTAAAACATAAAGAATCTTGAATCATTAGATATCTTATGGACCTCTACTCCACGACACCATAAAGCATGGTAAGTAAAAGACATAATGTTTAAATTCATAAACAATATTGATAAAAGATAATAACCACTTCACACCAAAATGTTAATTTGTACTACACAATTGTTAGGAAATGCTAGTTGCAGGTGTATACAAATCCATGCCAGTTAACATGTATAAGTTGCTATGTCTTTTCCATTTCTTAGAAAGATAAGTTTCCCCATCTTATTGGCTTATGGGAATGCCTGGAGATAATAAGATTGAAGCTGGACCTAGAAATGAGCTCTGAACATATACGTAAAAGCATTTCTCCAGGAACTGTTGTTACCTCCGGACAGCAAGCTAACACGTACATAATGGCGAAAATAAAATCAGAACCACAAAATTATTCCTAAATGTTCACACACAAAAGAGCAAACCCAGAACTATTGGCTGTTATTTATCTATCGTTTTGTATAAAGCTAGAGAGATTGTCATCAGTACTTATGAATAAGTTCTTTGAATCAAAGCGCCGGGTCTTACGGTATAGGCTCCGACTGATCGAAGGTACTTTAGAAGTTAAAGCTTCTAGAATGTTTCTGATTATTTGACTCGATACATTTGCAGAATACGCTCATGACCGAAACACCTAAGATTATCCAGCTACAGTATAGCAGCATTCCCAGCGAAATTTCAGTTGCATCTATATTAGATCGAACTAAGGTGAATATGTGACATACTATATAGTCCAGAGTACCATGTTTCCAGTGCAAACTGAAGATTAATTGACCTACAAATTCAGTTATGTTTTGTTAGTGCATCCGAACTGACAACATATGCTCTGTTGCAGGCAACGTGCAAGCCAACATGAGGTCTCATCACTCAGAGCTGCACTTGAAGATCTCCTAAAGGACCAATTCTATTGCAAGCAGTTTGCAAGAAAATTATATGCTCTTACCACTCAGAGTTGATATTGAAGAATTCTGAACACTTATAGCATGTGGGTATGTATCCATTAACCCCTTTTAAATTATTATTTTCTTCAATAGGTTGGCAAAATTAGAGCTTTGTAGACATCTCACGAAACTATTTTGTGAACATAATTGTGTTTGCTTTTCTATAGGCAAGCCCTAACTGTACTTACTTGGAAAGTTTGCTAGTTTAATTTATACTCATCTTTTAGTCAAATATCCTTGTTGCATATTCCTCATTAGAAAAGAAAACATACCATCCCCATACTCATATCCAACTGGGATCGTGCCAAGACGAATTTCACGCCTCCGAGCATCCATATCAATGGAAGACTTAACATGTGGAACAACATCTGCGTGCAAAACAGAAGACATGACAATTCGTAAATCCACAACTGGAGACAGAAAAGGCAATGGCATGCCATACAACCTGCGTGTAATAGTAAAGCTACATGGCATCAACTAAGAAAATAGTGGCCATGCGATTAAGAATTGAAGTTAGACTACTTACTGCTAGTAAGCACAGACTGGAAATAACCGATGATATCTTCTCTAAGAATGCATCATGCATGGATATTAATATGTTGTGTACACAAATAATGTGAAGAGAGACATCTTTTAAGATTTCATACATCCTTCGGCAGAGTAGTTGTCTCATATAGAAGGCAATGCGGCCGCGGAGTCATGCAGATCGCAATTGTCGTCGCAGATGCCGGCTGCCTGGTTATACCGTGAGGCAGCTCCTGATCTTCTGGCAGCTAATTGCACAACGCTGGTAGAAATAAAGACAGTTAGCATATTCAAATTGAACGAAAAAACAGTACAAGCTCAGTTCCTAATTTTACTTGGGAATCAAAATCTTCAGACATAAATATAAAACTTGGTCATTTATACACTGATTACTGAAATTGCTGGGGATTCAATTAAAACAAAGCTACCATCAACCACTAATTGATGGTGTCTAAACCTCTCAAAGATAAGAATTAAAACTGCTTACACATGCTATCACCTACAGAAGAAACTATAGCGTGTGTAGCAGGGACATTTCTATGCAATGGTGTGACATTGCTGCATAATCAACAACAAAAGCAATAAAAAACTAAGCTCATTTACTGACATCCACCATGCTCTGTTTTCTCATGGACCAAGCTCTCAACAAATGATATGCTTGGAAAATCACTGAGGCATCAATAACTCAAGTATAACACAGAATAATATAAAGAGGAAAACTACAGCGAATCGACAAGGGTTCACCTCGGGCATAGATATTCGTAGTATATGATTGATATGGTTCCCGCTATTGAACCACCAGCTATATACAGACAATATGTCACATTCTTAGGCAAAGCATAGTTAAAAACTATATGCCATTTCTCTAGCCATTTCTTGGGCCATTTCTCAAGCCATCTTTGCAGGAAGATAATGAATCATTATTAAAAAAAAGCAAAGGTACTAACCAAGTGCTTTGATGTACTAACGGGATAGAACTTGAGCAGGAGAGATGGGAGTGAGAGACTCACGTGTATTCTGGAAACCTCATGCTCATGGCTGGTGTAATTGTTAGAAAGCCATATACAAGGCAATGAGATTGCTCTTGTTGTAATTATTAGAATGCCATAACCATGTCCAGAGGCCATCCCCGACCATAACCATATCCAAAGGTCATCCCCGCAATCCACAATACACTTGGGAATAAAGCGGTTGCATTGAAACATATCAGGGCAATAGAAGTAAATTTCTCTATTTCCATTGGCTCAAAAAACTTCAATGAAGGATAACCAGTAATTAATCTGCAAAAGAGGTAAAACTGGTATTCATTAAAAGAAATGATATATATTCAAATAACTGTAGTTATCTAGCTAAAGGCCAAATACAGGTGAGCAAACTAATGCTAGTGACAATAAAATCATATATTTCTACGTTGGGACTGCATTCACCGGCCACCAGCGGGGCACCATACAGTGTTTCCCAAGAAAACAGGAAGAACAAACAACTAATCATAGAAGAGCAGGAGCTAATATCAATAAGATGAGACCTAGAAACCACATCCCAATACCAGCTCATGTCGTTTGATTTACATGTATTCACTTCGAACGTAGAAACAGAGAACTTTGTCTTCTTCCTTCAGAAAACAGCTGAACCAAACAAAGGGTAAGATTAGAAGCATATGAATCAAAAATAATTTATCTGTTTTGAAAATAATATTCTGGGATGGGAAGAGGGGAGCACCACGGCAACTTGAAGGCTAGCAGCACCCTTCCTTGTTGGTTCCCTCATGTCCTCCTGTTCCAACCCTATTCAAGAAACTGGTGAACCCTATTCATGAGCATTAACTAATCTAATTCCTGACCCGAAGATGAATAAAAAGAAGAAGGGTAGAAGATTACCCGTGTCTTGGTCAGATGCGAGCTGTGTGTGAGAGAGAGGGGGAACGAAAAAGGCCGACTCGGTAAGATAACAGTAGCGGTTCCCCACATGCTACTGAAATATAAACTCCATGTTAACTTAGAATATCTAAAAGCTATCTAAATGTTGACTTAATATGTCAAAAATTCATACCATCAATCAATTTTTTTAGCAGTTTGCTTCTGCTCGAAATATCATAAAATTGTACAGAGAAAAACATAGATATCGCATAGGTAGATGCATTTACAATTAGCTTCCCCAAATCTATGCCCTGCCAATTTCACTCCATTAATTAGCAATGTCTGAAGGTTTCTTCACCTTCATAAATTTGGCGTATCAATTAATTATGTTAGCAGTCCTATTGCGGTTAAAATGTCAAAGAAAAATATCGAACTGCAGAAAATATAGATATTACATAGGTATCTGCACTTACAATTAATTGTCCCAAATCCCTGCTCGTGACTGTATCATCCTCCCTTTCCAATATTATTGATGTGTATTCGTACACCACCAATGAGAAGAACTACCAGCCAAGAAGGAGACCACCCAGAACCAAACTGAACCGAGTTCTTCATGGCTTCCCGAGACGTCTACCTCATCTCCCAGCAATCTCGTTTGGATCTGGATCAATTCCAACAACAAAAAATTGAATGAAAAAAATGCAAACAATCAACACGAGAAGTGCTCATTTACATCAATAGAGCAGAAGAAAAAAACAACGCATTCCTTCAGATCTGGATGCATCCATAGTTAAAAATCTGGCCAGTTCATGTCTTGTAACAGGATAATGGATCTAGCATAGATGAATCCATGTATATTTCACACACAGAGAGAGAGGGATAGAGTGGGGAGAAACCTGCAGGTTTTCAATGAAGATCTGGGGCAGGCCGCCAACCCACATGTGCTTCGCCGTTGTCGGATCCTTGATCCCCGCTGTTGGTCGGCCGTGCTCTGGCCCGCCTCCTCTGGTCGTGCTCTGCCCGTGAACGTCCCTGCTGCCGATGTTGTTCCAACCGGCGGCCACCACTTCTCGCCGGAGATGGAGTGGAGGTAGGGGATTGGGGAGGAGCAGTGGGAGGGGATTGGAGGAGAGGAGCAGCACGGGAGGGGTGGGGATTGGTTTTGGTCCACTACGTTAGGGGATTGGGGATTGGGGAGCCGTAGGGAGAAGATATTTTCCACGTTCTGAAGCGATGTGCAACCAAATGAAAAAACATCCAGCGACTGACGAGCGGACCCAGCCAAACTTGAGACCCACGTGCAGCCACAGGCGGGTAGACCAGCACCGTTGCATGACTTTCTCTAGTGAGGTGGACCAACGCTCACGCATCCAACCAGGAGACGCGCTGCTGCCAAGAATGAACGAATGAGATCCACTACCTGACAGCTGCTGACAAGATCCGACGATCCAAAAGCTGAAATCGTTGTGAGACCCCCTATGGGGGGCATCATTTATACCTTTAGATGCACTCCATAATTCTTATTGTTAGAACTGTGTGCCCCAAGCACGTTGCCTTTTTCTTCTCATATGCTAAATGAAAACGTGGTCTACTTATCTACTAACACTTAAGCTCAGCTGCTCTGTGCATTGTACGCAGGTCTTTTTTTGTGAAATGCACTCCATCATCAGACATTCAGACCGTACTTTTTCCTGGTTCGTTTCATCCTTGGCCATGATTACCAGCGAGCTGTCTCGGGCGTAACCCCCGTAGGGAACTGACTCGCCCGGGTTTGGGGTGATCCCCAGTTCATCACCCTAATCCCTTCCACGATTACCTCTGGCTTGGCCCTTCGCGCAATGGGAACTCGATCAAGTTGGTCCACTGTCGAGATCGTCGTCTGAGGGCACACATATCTGTTGGTCGCAGTCGATAAGTTCACTAAATGGATTGAAGTAGTCAGAGATCAAAAAGCTAAAACTGATGTCCAATTCTTTAAGGGAATAACTTGTCGCTTCGGTATGCCCCACAGCATCGTTATAGACAATGGAATTAATTTTGATTCCAAGGAGTTTCGTAAATTCTGTGATGACGGTGGTATCAAACTCAAATTCGTTTCAGTTGCACACCCTCAATGGCTATCGATACTTTCCTCTCCCGACGAATATCTGGCGCTGCAGATGAACGGTGTGTCGCTTGATCTTAATCCATCCTGCCAAATATCATGTTCGATTGCACCGCACAATTAACATGGCTTGGTGGAATTGCATTAGCTCCAAATCAGATTAGCTAAAATATCTACAAAGTGAACACGTAGTTTTGTAAACTCAAATTTCAGTGCTGGCTGCCACCCTTTCCGATCATGCCTTTTCTTTTGCCGATCATGCAATTTGACAGATATAATGTCAGGCAATGATATACGGAGTACATTATTCAACAGTAAAAATGTACAAAGAGGAAATAGAAGACAACAGAACATATGCCACCAAGACAACAAGCTATACAATTTATGTCTCCGTGGACTTTCACGTATGAAATGAAACTGACTGTAATTGAATTCTCTACTTTATATGAACGATCGGAATAAGATTCCTCAGCAGCAAAATATATCGACCCGTTGGGCCAGCTCCCAGCAGCACGACGCCCTTGGACAGCCACCTCCCCATCCTTGTGGCTGGCGGTCCCTGCTGCTCGCGGCCGAACGGGCGGGCTGTGCACATCCTTCCTCTCGCAGGACAGACGCTCCGTAACGCCGACGGTGCCCACGGGGTGGTATGCTCCACCGCATGGACACGCTGGCCGTCGTAGCTGGTCCATCGCCGCCATTGCTGCGGCCGCCGCTGACAAGGTGGCATCCGTGTCGTGAAAGAAGAGGGAGATCTTTCTTTTCTAGGCGACAGTTCGGAAATCGTTCCACGGGTAGTGGCACGATTATTTTATCCCCGCTAGAATGGCCGGGATCGGGAGGGTTTGGGCCGGGCTGGAATCTCCGCGGGGTGCAACCGAATGCTCGAATTCTACCGGACGGGGATTTAATCCCGAGCCAGGCCGACCCACAAGGTTTGACGGGTATTAGGTCGCAAAACCGGCCGGGGATGGGCTAACCAAATAAGGTCTGATTGGACACTCTAGTGCACAAATTTTGAGGCGGTTCTGCATAAGCTCACTTGTCGTCGTGGTGAACAAACAAATGCCATGGGTAGGCTTAAGTTGGGGCCGATGTGCTCCGGGGATCCGGAGGAGCGAGATGGAAGAACACACAAACACAAGACAAGGTTTATCCAGGTTCAGGGCCCTCGTTAGGAGGTAAAACCCCTACTCTTGCAATTTTGCGATGTATAAGAGCTGTATATGAGAGCTACAATGGCGCTCCTTGAGCTGTATGGTGAGAGGTAGAAGATAAACTCCTATCGCTAAGGGGGAGAATGAGAGGAACTGGCGATCCGTCCGTGCAAGGGAATCCTGCCTCTCCTTATATAGGGGAAGGTAGGTTACAAGGGAGAAACTCTAGCATAGGTTAAAGAAGTATCTTAAGAATCTTAGCTTACGTCGATATGCCCTTGGCCTGTAGCTCCGGTCTTCATCCGTGAGGTACCTTCTGACTTGGCCTTCTGGCACTGTGGCGCTGACCATTGTACACCTCGTCATCGGCGTGCTCTGCCCTCCCTTGGAATGGAGCGCTTGCGTTCGTCATGAAGATATTCTCCGTATCTCCTCCATGTGTGTAGTGGCACGACCGGATCTTGGACTTTGGGGATAAGCACATGACCGTTGGACCTATGCCGGACCCCTATCCCGGTTCCACTTAATGTAAGCCGGATCTTTATTCTTCGACCCTCTTTCTATGATCTGGCATATCTTGACCTTTCCGGCTTACAGTATGTCGGTAACTCCATTCCGGCATGGCTATGCCGGTATTCCGGATACTCAACCCGGATGAACTTTAATCCGGTCAACACCGTATTAAGCGATAAGAACGTCCGGCGTGTAAGCCTGTAATTAGACACATAACTTAGCTATTTAGCCATGCTCCTAACCTACTTGGGGTCATCCCCCCGACATTTGTCCCCGAAGCTGGTGTGGTCTTGCGGTGCCCGCCGATGGGCCGCAGCAGGTTACCTGCCAAATCAATGCTCACGTACCGGGTTGATCATCCCGGTTTCAATTTAATCCGGCAACCTCTCTACCAAAAAACTACTCATCCGACATACTTTTATGCCGGGACCATCATACTGAATTTGTTCTTCATCCGGAGTCTCCTCCGGCTTACTTCGTGCCACTTGGTTTTCAACTTGCCGAGGAATATCTCGTAACTCACATATGTCAGACACATGCATCACTATTACTGACCCACCTGTCATCCGAGCGGTCGTGTCACCGCACGCTAACGAGTACCGCCTCTCCGATAACCGCACATTAAATGCGAGAAGTTGGGATCCCTGTGGCCCTCGGTGTGGCCCCGTTGACCGCGTCAACCCCGCGATACATGCGCGGTTAGTGGGATCGTGGGCACGGTAAATCCACGCCCCACGACCTCCCCGGGGTTATAAATACTCCCATCCCTTAGGTAATTTCACTTTTCACCCTCACTTCATCTTCCTCGAGCTCTCTACCGCCGCTGCCGGAGCTCTTCACGCGCGCACGCTGCCGCCGCTCGCCTCCGTTGGCAACACATGCATTCTCTCCAGCACCGCCGCAACCGGATGCGCCGTCGCCGCCGCAACCAAAGTCACCGCCGGTGCCGACTGAACGAGGTTAGTTTGGATATCAAATCCAACTATCCTCTAGATTGGTTTCCACTCGAGTTCTTCGTGTTCTTCGCGTTCTTGACTTTAGATCTTCCCTAAGTTCTTGTATTTACTTCTCTTTTTTTCCTTTTCTAGATCTTCTTTTCTTCCCCCTTTGCCACGTGGCCGGTTCATTCCCAACCGTTTCCGGCATACACCTCTATGGATTCTGAGGAGCATGAGATTATCCCTACCGATGACGAGGTAGAAGAGATGGAAGAGGGTGGAGATCCCCACACCCGCGGCAGGTGCGAGGGATCCAATGTCACTCCGTATGAGGTCGTCTGACTTTATAAGTCCAAACACATTCCGGCGGGAGTCGCATACCGGCTTCCAGAAGACGAGATCGAGCCGAAGCCCAAACCCGGTGAAGTCATAGTGTTCACCGCGCACTTTGTGCGCGGCTTAGGTTTGCCGGCAAGAAATTTTCCTCGCCGCTTCTTAGATTACTACGCGTTGCAGCCGCGTCACATGCCGGTGAACGCCTTCTTGACTCTTTCTTCTTCTTTTTTCTTTCTGTGAGGGCTATGTCGGCCTCTGGCCCTCCCTAGAGCTTTGGGCCTAGCTTTACGGACTCCGGACCAACTCAGTCCAGGATCCTTCGGTGCCGAAACCCAAACCCATGGTGGCATGCGGAGCCGCCATAGTCGTTCTGCACCGGAATGTCAAGTTCATCCGGGTCAACGGCTTAGAGTCATGCCGGAAGTGGCATCGGACCTTCCTCTATGTCAAGAATACCGGCTCTAAGGATCTCATCAACCTCCCAGCATACGTGCCCGACGATCCGACCAAGCAAAACTGGACCTACAACCCGGGACAATGTCATTCGGAAACCAACCGGATTTGCCAGTACATCGAGAAGCTCATGGAAAAGGAAGTTCCCACAGCCGACAACATAGTACGCACTTTTATCACACGGCGGGTCTTGCCACTCTAGCAACGGAGCCACAAGATCTGCCAGATGAGTGGCCCGATGGAACCAACTCGGATCACGACCTTCAAGGTGTCCAAGCTGGAGGTCGTGCTGAAAGTTAAAGCCACCGCGAAGACTGAGATGAAAGAAGGCCGGGATTGGGAATGGGACTTGGAGCCTTACTCCCGAGCTAAACCCCCACCATCGGTAAGAAGTAGCTTTTATATTCCGGCACATGTTTTTCGGCATGATTTTTAACCGGTATATTTGTCTTTTTTTTAGAACTTTAAACGGCAGAAAGCCGAGAACGTGACAAACTATTCGGCGGACCAGACTGAGATGGACGAGGAGTATCCAGATTCCGTCCAGAACACTCCGCTGAACGACATGGACGCCCACGTCAACTTGGGTTCCGGTAAGACTTCTGCTCCACATCCACTAAAGACTTGGGCGGATGACGCCAATGACGTAATGATGATTGCATTATTTAAGAGGTATATAACCCCGTGCTCATCTCCTACACACTTCAGCTAATCCGGATGCTCGGGTGGTGGAGAACACCGTGCCGCTGGCGGCATAGCAAACCGCGGCACCGAAGACCACCAAGCGGAGCTCCAACAGAGCATCATGTCTAATGCCGGCCTGATAGGGCAAAGGTGGTCGATCTTTCGATGAGACGAGGATAATTCGATTTTTTGGTGGAGTTCGTTCTTGACGATCCGACTACACGTGCAAAGCTCGTGCGCCAATGCAATCGCTAGGACAATCTCCGGGAGTTACTGATCTTGCGGGAGCACGATCAGCCTGACCAGCAAGGGTCTTAATTCCTACCTGAAATCGAGAACAAGTAAGAACTAAAGATGCAATCAGAATATTGCGAATAGAGATGAAAACTTGAATGATAATGGTGGGATTCCGAATAGTCGGTCTTGTTCTGGGTGTTGGCCTCAAAAGAAGTACACGAAGTTGCAGCAATTGGCTAACTTTTAATCTAATCAAAATCCAAGTTCTAATGACGGCTACAGAGAAATATATATGGGGGAAGTGAAGGGATTTTCGTCCAACCAGCTAGGGTTGGCCAAAAACACCCCTAAATGGGCCTTCCTCCACTTATATGGCCTCTTAAAATCCCCTAAAATACCTAATCCGAAAATACATGGGCTTGGTCCATTAAATAAGGTGACGCAGCACCAAAAATAACTCTTTGGACGAATTTTATGATGGAGTAACTTGTATAATTCATCCAAGCATCATTGTTTCACTATGGTGGCTTCAATGTTCTGAAATCCTCGCTTGCAACGCCATCCTGAATCCTTGCAGGTCTGCTGCCATCTCCATGCACGTTCCTAATCAAATCCTTGACGTCCATGCTAGATCCATTCCTAAATAATATAAATACATTTTATTTAGGCAGCATCATATATATTTTCATATATATTAGGAAGGATCGGATTCCTAGTAACGAAGCTACCTGAGATGTAGTTGTAGGAGTATTGGTTGTATCTATCATAGAGATGTCCTCATCATCATCCCCTTCTTGAATTGAAGTCGTCCTCGACGTAGTCTCATCTTTTTCACCAAGATATGCCTTCAAATCGGAGGTTGTGATGTCCTCATCATCCTCCCTTTCTTGAAAGAAAAGCCGTCCTCGGCGATGTTTATTCTGTAAACATGCTAACAAAAGAGACAAGGTATATGCATGGTATATGTATATGTCATCCGTTTTAACAGCTCTGTCATGTCGCCCATTGAAGCTTGTACATATACCAGTATTGTAGTAGCTTAGCAGATCATTAGTCTCCATTAAACATTCATCACAACTCAGTTTGCAGATATAAGTGAAGCACATATTAAGTCCTTTCAAATTGTAATGCTCATCATTAAACCATCCCAACGTTGGTAAACCAAAATTTAAGGTCTCAAATTTACTAGCTACCCCATGTGGATTTAAACAATTTTGCAGCAAGTTATTTGGCATAGAATGAATACCAACATTGGAGGTCATATCAAAATGAGAAAGCATATGCAAAAATTCAGTTTTATTGGAACTATAAGAATCATCACACATGATGCAAATCCTATGTACCATAAAAGCATTGGTGCTAACATACTCCCCAACCAAATGAAAAGTAACATCAGGGGCGTAGACACTCTTTAAACAAGGAAGTTCATCAATTTTATGTCTAGCATGTGACAACAATATAGGTGGATCCAACACAACAGAAAACAAAGAATTAGCATGAGAAATCTTAGCCAACACTTCATTGTTCATAACAAGTTTTATATGATCCATACTAGAGTCATCTTTCAAGTCACAAGGTGCATTATCAGGAGCAAGAATTTCAGTTTGTGCACTCATAGATATGGAAGAATTAACTTGTACAGTAGGTGTACTCAACATAGTTGGTATATCATTTACACCAGTTCCTAACACATGGTCATCATTGGAAACAAAATTCTCCGTTGGTACACTCATATCAATAGAGGAACAAAAAACATCACATGGTACACACAAATATGTAGGTCTGTCATAACTAGAGTCAACCAAAAGATTGCTACTCATATCAATGATAATTTTAGTGGGTGCATGATACGTCTCCAACGTATCTATAATTTCTTATGTTCCATGCTAGTTTTATGACAATACCAACATGTTTTAGTCATACTTTATAATGTTTTTATGCATTTTCCGAGACTAACCTATTAACAAGATGCCGCAGTGCCAGTTCCAGTTTTCTGCTGTTTTTGGTTTCAGAAATCCTACACAGGAAATGTTCTTGGAATTGGACGAAACAAAAGCCCACGGTCCTATTTTCCACGGAGCCTTCCAGAACACCGAAGAGGAGACGAAGAGGGGACGCGAGGCGGCCACACCATAGGGGGGCGCGGCCCCACCCCTAGCTGCGCCGCCATATGGGATGGGCCCCTCGGGCGTCCCCCGACTCTGCCCCTTCGCCTATTTATTCCCTCCGTCGCGAAAACCCTGGTACCGAGAGCCACGATACGAGAAAATTTCCAGAGATGCTGCCGCCGTCAACCCCATCTCGGGGGGTTCTGAAGATCGCCTCCGGCACCCTGCCGGAGAGGGGAATCATCACCGGAGGGCTCTACATCACCATGCCCGCCTCCGGACTGATGCGTGAGTAGTTCATCCTTGGACTACGGGTCCATAGCAGTAGCTAGATGGTTGTCTTCTCCTCTTGTGCTATCATGTTTAGATCTTGTGAGCTGCCTATCATGATCAGGATCATCTATTTGTAATGCTACATGTTGTGTTTGTTGGGATCCGATGAATATGGAATACTATGTCAAGTTGATTATTGATCTATCATATATGTGTTATTTATGTTCTTGCATGCTCTCCGTTGCTACTAGAGGCTCTGGCCAAGTTGATACTTGTGACTCCAAGAGGGAGTATTTATGCTAGATAGTGGGTTCATGTCTCCATTGAATGCTGGGGAGTGACATCAACCCCTAAGGTTGTGGATGTGCTGTTGCCACTAGGGATAAAACATCAATACTTTGTCTAAGGATATTTGTATTGTTTACATTACGTACAGTACTTAATGCAATTGTCTGTTGTTTGCAACTTAATACTGGAAGGGGTGCGGATGCTAACCTGAAGGTGGACTTTTTAGGCATAGATGCATGCTTGGATGGCGGTCTATGTTCTTTGTCGTAATGCCCTAAGTAAATCTCATAGTAGTCATCATGATATGTATATGCTTCTCTATTTGTCAATTGCCCAACTGTAATTTGTTCACCCAACATGCTAATTATCTTATTGGAGAGACACCACTAGTGAACTGTGGACCTCGGTCCATTCTTTACATCTGAAATACAATCTACTGCAATCATTGTTCTCTGTTGTTTTCTGCAAGCAAACATCATTCTCCACACCATACGTTTAATCCTTTGTTTACAGCAAGCCGGTGAGATTGACAACCTCACTATTAAGTTGGGCAAAGTATTTTGATTGTGTTGTGCAGGTTCCACGTTGGCGCCGGAATCCCTGGTGTTGCGCCGCACTACACTCCTTCACCAACAACCTTCACGTGGCCTTCATCTCCTACTGGTTCGATAAACCTTGGTTTCTTACTGAGGGAAAACTTGATGTTGTATGATACGTCTCAAACGTATCTATAATTTCTTATGTTCCATGCTGCTTTTATGATGATACTCACATGTTTTATACACACTTTATGTCATTATTATGCATTTTCCGGCACTAACCTATTGACGAGATGCCGAAGAGCCAGTTGTTGTTTTCTGCTGTTTTTGGTTTCAGAAATCCTACAAAGGAAATATTCTCGGAATTGGACGAAATCAACGCCCAGGGTCTTATTTTTCCACGAAGCTTCCAGAAGACCGAAGAGGGTACGAGGTGGGGCCACGAGGTGGCCAAACCATAGGGCGGCGCGGCCTGGGAGGGGCCCGCGCCGGCCTATGGTGTGGGGCCCCCGCGCCGCCTCCAACCCTACCCTTCCGCCTACTTAAAGCCTTCGTCGCGAAAACCCCTGTACCGAGAGCCACGATACGGAAAACTGTAACACCCCAACTTTTGCAACCTTGTTTATTTGTCCATAATGCAAAAATTAGGGGGAACAAAAACTTTTTCTAAAGACTAATTAGATGAATTGCCTTGATCTGTCTGTTAAGTTGATTTGCTTTGATCTGTTGGTAGATAAATTGTCTTGATTTAATTGTTGAGTTTTGTCTTGAGCTACCTCAAAGAACAACACCTCTAGTGGTAAAATCATCCTTGAATTTAAAACTTGGGGTCATCTAACCCTTAATATATCCTTCTCTTATGCCCTAATCAGAAACCATCAAACACCACTAATTTTGACTAAGTCCTAAATCTATTTCCAGGATTCCATTTTGGAGCCCCGGGATTAAGCTACCCTTGGCCATCTAAGGCAATGCACTTGGTACTAGACCTACCTTATCATGAGCACTTCCCAACCATGTCCTTGTGTTGACGTCAGAAACCCACTGGCGGGCAGAGACGGGCAACACCGTAGACCCGGGAACAACTAGGGCTGCGGCTGGCCCTAGTCCCTCTGAGCGACGGCCCGCAAAGCCTTCTGGTCGCACGCACCGATGTTTATCACAAAGGCGTGCCACCTGACCTATACCTGGTCAGGAAGGTGTGGATGATGCCTCGCTTAGTTTCCTCGCGGGGCACACACGTAAACGTTAAATACGAGCCTCGATCGGCTCTCGGGTTATCCCGTGAATCGGCTCAAAGAGCCGATCCACCCATGATTCGGACGAGGTGTCCGAATATATGGTGGTCCTGCTTGATCAAGGTAAAGCTAATGAGATCTACGACGATGTGGGGTTTTCACCGCATAATCGGATCGTCCTACTCCGAGTTGGGCCTCGCGGCCACGCACGGCGATCGTAAGCCGATCCTAAGCAAGGCCTAAAAACCAACACGAGGTTGATCCTCGGAACATCCTCGCTTAGGGCCAACGAACGACACCCTACGTGCCGCTGGATCCTCCCCCCTTTGTAAGTCCTAACTATTGCAGTATATTAAACTAATCCTTGTAGAACAAGGAGCAATCGTAACGGATCAGATCTACTAAACTATGATCAAGCGGGTGCCGCCCCTACGCCTAAGATAGGCGTAAGGGCGGCTAGACATGCAAGGGTTGCACTACGAAAGCATGCAGCATGAAGAACAATGCAAACCCTAACATGTCTAAGATAACTACGTTGCTCGCCATCAAAAAGGCTTCGATACGAGCAACGCGTGAACAACGTAGGCAGAGCTTGTCTGCCTAGATCGCGAGATGCGATCTAGGCAGCATGATGCTTACCGGTAGAAACCCTCGAGACGAAGGAGTTGGCGATGCGCCGAGATTTGTTTGTGGTTGAACGTTGGTTGTTGTTTATTCCATAAACCCTAGGTACATATTTATAGTCCAAGCGGACTTTCTAATGTGGGCGTGCACCAAACCGTGCACGAGTAAGATTCTATCTCTAAACTAAGATGCGATCTAATATGTTACAGATACATGGGCAATTAAGCCCAACTTGGTATAAAAGGCCGATTCACGTATTCCTTCTATATATATATTTCTTTACGTCCATCTTGATCGCGGCCCACCTCTGACTTGGTCAAATTCTGGTGATAACACATGCCCCCCTGGTTTTGGAAATGACATTTCCAAAATCATTACGCTTTCTTTCGTCGGGTCACGTCGTGGCAGAGCAGAGCTGCCGCAGAATCCCCATCATGATGCCTTGCCCCTTCCACTTCTCCACGTGGCCGTAAAATTTTTCGGTTGGGCAACACCTCCTCGGAAACTGCTGTGGCATTGAATCTCTCCCATATCCCCTTTATTTAACCGTTCTAAACAGCTTGCGTCTCCTTCGTCCTTCTCGCATTAGCACCAAAAACCCTCTGTGCCGCCATGTCTTCTTCTTCCTCTTCCTCCGAATTTTCCTACGGGTCCGACTCCTCCCGCGAGACGCCGCCAGAGATTCGTGCCCCGGAAGACTGGGACGTGGAGAGCCATGCCTCCTCCATTTGGTCTGAGGACGATAAGTCCTTGACCAGCGGGGATGAAGATCTCCAGTTCCTCGCCGATGGGGAACTGGAGCCCAAAAGTGAGGACGACCAGTTCTCCTGGGACGGCTGCCCCACCTCTGAAGAAGAGAGAGAAGAAGACGACGACGACGACTCCCTCGAGGGCTACCCGCCAGCGAAGCGCCTCCGCATGTGGTGGGACGACGACAGCAGCGACGACGAAGACGGGGATGAAGCCCCCGTGGAGGGCTACGGGAGTAGCGACGAGGAGCCCATCGGCAGCAGTGCCGATGAGAGTTCTGAGGATGACGATGAGGGCGGTGATGGCCCGTAGATTAGGATCTAATAGTATAGGCCTAGCAGTAGTAGATTGGTCAATAGACCCTTCTTTTGTTCTTCCCTCCTTGAGCAATCGGCTCCCCATTGTAAGAAATCCTCATATTAATGAAGAATCCCCTTAGCTTGATTTCGCCGATTTCTTTCATGCTGAATTTGTCGACTGTTGGCCTAATCCATGCTTAGTGACTGATGGTACCGCATCAGTTTCATGATAATCTGCGAGACGGGCCAATTTAGCCATCCCTCCAAGCTAGCTGGCTTCTGCCGATGACGATGACACAGCCGATCCTGGCAAGCTGGCGACTTGATCTTTGAGCAAGCGACTTTAAAAGAGCCCTGGAACCGTCTTGGATGCTCAAACTGATGACTCTGTAACAGAACACCGCTCTCCAAACCAGTTGTGTCGCAGGGCTAGCCGATTCCAATTAAATCGGCTCCCTAGGGCAATAACCTTTAGGGCGAGCTGCCCCCCGAGCCTTAGTGAAGGCGAACCAGACACATGTGCCGACATTAGCCTTAACTCATGACGTAGCCCCAAGCAGAGAACCTTCAAGGTGAGCTGCCCCCCGAGTTTCTTCAGTTCTTCCCGGCCAGATCGGCTCCTTTCCTTTGGTGGCATTGTTCTTGAAGAGAGGATCCAAGCCCTTAGACTACTCCATTGCGGAGCTCTTCCATTAGTGCTCCATTGACCCTCTGATCGTAACAGTTACTCCTCTTGAGTCGATGGCCATTCATCGGCTTTCACATCCTTAAGTCGATGTCTGCTGCATCGGCTGTGCTCGAAAATTATCGAATTTTCAGAATTTTTTTTGTTTGTACGGCCGACTAGCGCATCGGCCCCCATATTCCAATACCCATCACCAAAAGATGAGATGCTTCCGTTGCATATCCTCGTATTTTATCCACCTGGGTGCCCCCCCGAGCCGATTCTGTCAAGAGGATTGATGGTATCGGCTCTGTTGGATAACATGTTGAACCCAAGCGAACGGTGGGTGAGGATAATTTTGGCCGATTGCTGGAATCGGCCTCCACGTTGCTTGCTCGGTGAAGGTTTTGTAAGTTCCCTTCATATATTTTTTGGGGCCGATCACAAGGATCAGCCTCGCCATGTTTGCTCCTTGTCGTGCTCTTGCTACTCGTTCAAGCCGGTAGACAGAACCAGCCCAATCTCTGATTTTATCATGTTGGTGCGCTTGCTGTCGTCCACCTTGGATGTATCGTGTAACCGTGGAGCACTGAGCTTCGTCGGAAGAACGAGCACCATGTTTGTGCCAGCCGATGTTTCATCATCGGCTTTCCTTGCTTGGGGCGCCACTCCATCTTCCGTGGACGACCCTCTTCATCCAGGGTTCGCTGAACTTTCGCAGCCAGATCGGGCCTTGCCTTCCTTAATGTATGCAAGTATAACCTCTCGGCTTCTTCCAGGCCGCGCAATCGTTGAACCCTGCGTTTCTGGGAACGGCTGAGTCCGTCAGGGCACCACCGTGGCCGGTGATACCTGTCTTCTGCTTCTCCCTCGTCTTCTGAATCTTCGAGATCTTCCAACCGAGGGGACTCAGCTCGTTTGCTCTGTGGCGGGAGAGGTCCTAAGCGCTCGAACACGGACACGTTGGCTGCCTCCTTCTTCTTCCGGTTGCATTCTGGGCAATTGCCGATTGTTGGCAATCGGCTCATTCCTGAATCCCAGCAGTGCCTGAAGAAAGGACAATCCCAGTGCCTGTCCTCGTCGTCTTGCTCCCTTGCCTTTCCCTTGGCACAACGCTCGTGCTCCTTCTCATCGTGATTATGCCGACGATGTCTTCTGGCTTCTCTGGCCAGACGATTTCTTTCATCATCATCGCTGGACCGTCGGCGTTGGTCGTACTGACCCACATACTTGTTGAGGAGGTGATCAGAGAGAGGTCGCTGATATCTCAAGTTCCTCACTTCTCCCTCTGTGACGTAGCGCTTGCCGTCTTGGCGGAGCCGATCGCGTGGAGCGGCTCCCTCTGTATCTTTGATATGAGAGCTGCTGCCCTCATCTCCATCCTTGCCAGCGTGGTGTCCCAGATCTACCATGTTGATATTGCACAGGAAACCCGGTCGGCACCCCGCATGGCAAGCATACTCCACCATGTTTACGGCGGGGAAGGGGTGTGTGTCGACCTTCATGGCGTATCGGTTGAAAATTAGACGCCCGTTCTCTATCGCCGCTTGGATGTGCCGACGCCACACCCTGCAGTCGTTGGTGGCATGGGAGAGCGAGTTATGCCATTTGCGGTATGGCTTTCCATTCAGCTCTTGCGCCGTGGGGAATTTGAGACCTTCGGTATCTTCAACTGATTTTCCTTGAGTAGGAGGTCGAAGATTTGCTCGGTCTTGGTCACGTCAAAATCAAATCCCCGGGCGGGCTCGGTGGCTTTACCCATTTGCAAGACACGGGGTTCCTCCCCGAGTCCACTCAGCCACTGCTACTTCTTGGTCTCCCGCAGGAACTTCGTCTTCCTCTCGCGTCGACCAGGGCTACCGCACGCTTGAACTTGTCTTGGTACAGGTCCGGGTGGCGCTGTTCATATGCTGAAAGTTTCGAACCATGTGCGCCGCCGAGGGATAATCTGCTTGGGAGGCCGTGTCCTTGAGCTGTGTTGCAAGGCCTCGCTATCGCCAACTCGATCGCTTCCTTTTCAGTTATACGAACCGAAAAGCATCGGTTCCTAAGATTCCCGAAGCGCCGGATGTATTCTCGTCACGGTTTCTCCGCGCTTCGACGTAGTTGTGCTAGATCGGCAATGCTAGACTCGGAAGCTTCGAGTGGTACTGTTCATGGAACCGCTCTTCCAACTCGCTTCCAAGTTTGGATGGAGTTCGGTGGTAGCGATGTGTACCACCCGAAAGCCGATCCCGTGAGGGACTGCGAGAAGAACCTCACGCGCAACTCATCCGACGCCGAGATCGTGCCCAGCCTGTGCCAAATATCGGCTCACATGCTCGATGGAGCTGGACTCGTCCGATCCACTCGAACTTTGTGAAGTCCGGGAGCCGATATTTAGGTGGCAGCGGGATCAGTTCGTAGCTGTTGGGGTACGGCTTGGTGTAGCCGAACGCCTTCCTTTTCGGCATCATACCGAACTGATCTTTCGAATTGCACAAATCTGATCCGCTGTGATGGCTGAAGGTGTCGAACCCTGAAGATTCGCCGGGGTGGCATACTTAACCAGCCATGATTGTTTTTCTGGTTCTAAGCCAACTGCAGGAGCTGGGCTTTGGAGGTTCGTCGGGGCGGCGTACTTAGCCAGCCACGACTGCTTCTCAGGATCGGCTCCTGACGTTCCTCCCGCCGTTCCGCAGGCCGCTGTTATTGCAGCCTCGGTTCGAGAGTGCCAAGGCGTTGCTGTCTGGCACGTATGCGCACGCGTATCCGCGCGGGACCTCCTTAGGCGGCTCCGGCAGGAATTGGTAGTCACTAGGATCACCACCAATCTTGTAGACGACGTATGCCGATGAGTTCGGCAGTTCCGGTGCTACCCATGCGAACGGCTGGGGCTGGAGCGGCATCTCTCCTTTGAAAGTCCCCAGAGCCGGTCCCGACGGGGAGTACCGGTGACTCATGATTTCCCGGACGACGCGCAGAGCGACACGCTCCAAGGTGTTCACCAGGCTCTCCGAGTGGCGGTGCAGCGAATGAGCCACCATGTAGTTGATCTCCTGCCGCAGCGACCTGGTGCGTTCTTCTGACGGGGCGGACAGGTCCACTCCATCGAGCGCGCCTTCAGGTGTGAAACCCTTCCACCTGACGCCATGAGAGCGGGTTCGGTGGAAGGAGCCGATGAGTTCGGCTTCGAGGGTTGCCTTGATCTCGTCATGCTTCTTCTTGAGCTCATCGAGCAGATCCGCGTATGTGACCGGAGTGTCTTCCGCCATCTTGGATGTAGATGGCGATGTCGTGGATGTCGTCGACTCGTCCCACCGGGCGTGCCGGAATGTGTTGACGTCGAAACCCACCGGCGGGCGGAGACGGGCAACACCGTAGAGCCGGGAACAACTAGGGCTGCGGCTGGCCCTAGTCCCTCCGAGCGACGGCCCGCAAAGCCTTCCGGTCGCACGCACCGATGTTTATCACAAAGGCGTGCCACCCGACCTATACCCGGTCGGGAAGGTGTGGATGATGCCTCGCTTAGTTTCCTGCAGGGCACACACGTAAACGTTAAATACGAGCCTCGATCGGCTCTCGAGTTATCTCGTGAATCGGCTCAAAGAGCCGATCCACCCATGATTCGGACGAGGTGTCCGAATATATGGTGGTCCCGCTTGATCAAGGTAAAGCTAATGAGATCTACGACGATGTGGGGTTTTCACCGCATAATCGGATCGTCCTACTCCGGAGTTGGGCCTCGCGGCCACGCACGGCGATCGTAAGCCGATCCTAAGCAAGGCCTAAAAACCAACACGAGGTTGATCCTCGGAACATCCTGCTTTGAGCCAACGAACGACACCCTACGTGCCGCTGGATCCTCCCCCCCTTTGTAAGGCCTAACTATTGCAGATATTAAACTAATCCTTGTAGAACAAGGAGCAATCGTAACGGATCAGATCTACTAAACTATGATCAAGCGGGTGCCGCCCCTACGCCTAAGATAGGCGTAAGGGCGGCTAGACATGCAAGGGTTGCACTACGAAAGCATGCAGCATGAAGAACAATGCAAACCCTAACATGTCTAAGATAACTACGTTGCTCGCCATCAAAAAGGCTTCAATACGAGCAACGCGTGAACAACGTAGGCAGGCTTGTGCTGCCTAGATCGCGAGATGCGATCTAGGCAGCATGATGCTTACCGGTAGAAACCCTCGAGACGAAGGAGTTGGCGATGCGCCGAGATTTGTTTGTGGTTGAACGTTGGTTGTTGTTTATTCCATAAACCCTAGGTACATATTTATAGTCCAGCGGACTTTCTAATGTGGGCGTGCACCAAACCGTGCACGAGTAAGATTCTATCTCTAAACTAAGATGCGATCTAATATGTTACAGATACATGGGCAATTAAGCCCAACTTGGTATAAAAGGCCGATTCACGTATTCCTTCTATATATATATTTCTTTACGTCCATCTTGATCGCGGCCCACCTCTGACTTGGTCAAATTCTGGTGATAACACCTTGCCTTGAACCAAATCACTCTTATACCCACTTATCCTTGTTGGTTTTGAAGCCAAGTCAATAAGATGTTTGGCAGGCTTAAAATGTCCAAACTTTGGCAGTTGATCTCTAAGCACCCTCAACTGCTATTGGTGACCTCAATGCATGGATCTCATCTACGCAACACCCTCTACAACTTCCACGTCTTGCATGTCCCATTCCACCTTTGCAATTCTTATATTCCCTTGACCTTCTACCCTATCCAGAGTTTCAGCTCTAGATCACTTCTCCCTCTTTTACCTTATGTTTTTATTTCACAAAACCAAATGTGGAGATGGTTGCTACATTGTGTAATACTCATCTACCCTTGAGATCCTGCCCCAAATTTTTATTCTTACTTTCTTTGAAAGAACATTTCCAAAACCCTATTTAAATTTTATTCTCTAATTTCTCACTACAAAACCACTTCTAGTTTTATCTAAGCATTTCAAATTATTTTCTCAAAAAAATAGGGATTGTGAATGGTATTTGGTATCACCCCATTTCCTTCAACCCAAAATAATTTCTATAAAAGTATTTATTTTATTCTTCCTTTTAAATACATATTTATGGCACTTATGCAAACTCTTGCATATTGTTGCTCTTTTACAATTGTGAGAAAACTCTACCTTGCTTCATAAAGTAAGTAGACAATTTTAAATAAAAACCCATTTGCCAAAAACCTTGAGAGTGAGACATAGGCCCTTCTTGTCCCTTTATTCCCACCACATGGCATCTCTAATTAAGAGTTTTTCCTTCTTTCTTCTACTTGGAAATGGTGGATCTTCCATCCAATTTTTCTTTCAAGAACCTCCAAGAAGTGATCCAAGACCTTAGCTAGCCATAGTATCAAAACCCAAAATCCTTCTATGTGTCACCACTATTACTTCTCACCCAAAGCTTTGTTCAAAATTCAACTTGAATTCATTCTTATCCCATTTTGCTCCTTCAATTAAAAAAATCTTGGATCAAACCTACATCATCATCATCTCTACACCACCCCTCCCCTTTTATTCCACCTTCATTGTGCTATGCCTCCTCCCTCCAAATTTTGGTTACATGCACACCTTTGCATGGCCCCTCTCTCCTTCCTTTCACTCTTTTTCCTCTTGTGCATGGCCGGGCCTTGGAGCCCATGCACCACCCATCAAACCTGCACCCTCCTGGCCCGCACCCACCTCTCTTGGACCTCTCTGGACCCTCCCTCTCTTCCAGCTAAGCCCAAGGACGAGCAGCCCACTAACCCACCGAAACCCTAGCCCCTGGGAGACTTGCACGCTCATAAATCTTCCCGCGCACGACGCAGCCTCTCCCGCTCAGCCTGGACGCTTGGGGAACTCCCCCAGCTGATGTGACCCGCCCAACGTCACGGATGACGCTCGCCCTCGCGCGCTGGTTGGCCATCGCCACCGCCCCGGCCACCCATTGGCCATGGCCGCCGCCCGCACCTCCCTCCCGCCCTATAAAAACCCACCCCCGCACCACTCCTCTCCCTCACAGCCTCACTTCACTCCCTCCTCCACCTCCACAGATCCCCCTGAGAGCGCCCAGGGCGCTGCTCGGGGCTGCTGCTCGCCAAGACCGCGCCACCACCCGTGGTCACCGCATGGTGACGAGAAAGTTGCCGAGCTCGTCTTCACCATCGTCCACGCCTCCTCTCCGTTCCATCCTACCCCTGGTCGCCCAGAGATCCTCACCCTGCTCCCTTTCCTCGCCAGATACGCCGAAGAGCGCTGCCGCATTGTTCTGCCCAGGGAGCACCACGAAGCCGCCGCCATCGGAAGGAGCCGGGAAGGAGGAGAAGGACGCCGCCCAGATCATCGCCGCCCCGTACCTCGACGCCGCCGACCAGCCTCGACCTCGCCGCCGTGCCCTGACCCTCGCCGGTGAGTTCTCCGGCCGCCTCCCAGACTTTCCCGTCCGCCCGCCCGCGTCCCTGCATGTCTTCGTGGAGGACGAAGACGCGCCCAGGAGGCCGTCTGTCCACGTCCAAGCGCTGCATGGCCTAAAGGCCATGTTGGCCATGCATGCGGGGCCCAGCCCGGTCCCTTTTCTCCTTTCTCTTTTTTCCCCCACCCTCCACCTGGAAATCCCCTTGGGCCGTCCCACTTCTCAAATCTGCGCGGCCCAAGATTTCCCGCCCGATCTCGAATTCAAAATTCTTTTAAAAATTGTGCTAAAACCAGAGGCATTAAAATGCAAATATCTCGAGTTATGCTTACTCAAATAAAATGAAACAAATTGCATTAGATCAGAAATTTCACTACCTTTCCAATGCAACTGGTCCCATATTATTAGGATTTTTGTACGAGTTTTGGTAAATTAAACTTGTTCTATGTGTACTGCAGACTCTAACAAATTCCTAAAATTGTAGGATTAATATTTTTGGATGAATCCAATTGGGTTATTCTTGTTTTAATACTGGCCATCTAGGAAAAATATTTCTAGTCTCTGTTCATGCATATTTGTTTCTGTTATTAATATGTGTGTGTCACATGAATTGTTGAACTCAAAACTTTTATTTATTTAAAATCTTTGGCCACCTCTTTTCTTTTAAAAAAGTGGTCAACTTATGTTTATAATTGAAAAACAAAAGTTTCTGCAAATTATGCCAAGTTCTATTGTTTTGGTCAAGTTTTCAAATAGTGTGGTGTAGTGTTTACCTCCTATTTTTGACTAAGTGTTATGTGAGCAAATTAAATTAGGAGAATTAATTTCTACTTTTCCAAAGAGGTTTGAAAATAAAATATGAATGTTTTTTATGCCAAACCATTGCACTTGTCTTCTTTATGGTGTTATCAACCATGGTATAATTTATTTATAACTTGGAGGAAATTGCTCATTTGTGAGGCTCTCATGCCTTTATTAGGTGAATAAATTGGGTTTTCTAAATTAAAACTCTTAAAGTTGTATTGTAGTATCTATAAGTCCTTAGTATGATTAGCCCTTGGTTAAGTGGTAGGGTTCTGATTGTTGCATGATTGCTTTGTTGGTATAATGTGTTGATTGTGCTCCTTTTATATTTTCCGGCGTTAGATGCGAACAATTCGGAGAAGAAGAAGAAGTGGTTCGGGCGAGGATTTTATTTATATTGTCGGGATTCTTATATTGATAGAGTTTAAGAAGTCCAGGGACAAATAATCTAAGGCAAGCCATCTCTTGATCTGTGAATGTTTAATCACATATTGTGGTTACTTTGTTGTTATTCTTGTCTCTCGATCTATCTTGTGTTGTTTCTACTTTGGTTGATGGAGCATGCTCACCGTGAGCATGTTTATTCTCCTTGACACCTCACCTACAACCCCCTTTAGTGAAATGGTGGTCTTCATCATCATGATCATGGTGTACCCCTCTAAGTGTGATGGGTATGCCCACTTACCTTGAGTGTGTCGACCTCTTGACACCCTTTTTGCACTCCTTAGTGGTATGGTGGTTAGCCTCATGCCCTTGTCGTATCTTAAACCCCTTGGTGATGCCATGCATACTTACTCTCAAGTATGTTGAACCCCTTGTTGATTGTTATGCATACTTACTCTCGAGTATGTTGAACCCCTTGTTGATCTTATGCATGCTTACTCTAAGCATGTATGCCCCCTTGACCACCTATATTATCATCTTCTTAGTGGTATGATGATTAACATCATGACCCTTGTTAAATCATCCTATTTATGATGTCCCTATGCATGCTTATCCTAAGTATGTACTATCTCCTTGACACCTCAATTATCATCTCCTTAGTGGTATGATGGCTAGCATCATGCCATTGTTGTCTCCTAGTTCTTACATGAAACTATAGGTTGGGAACCCCTTGGAAAAATACCTTGTTGGAAAGAACTTTTGAAAAACCTTGGGTGAGTTGGACTTACCTAAGTGTGTGTTTATGAAATAAAAGGATCTTGGCAAAGATGGTTGGAAAGAGAATCTTGTTTATGAAAACTTTGGCGTCTAAGTATTCACCCGTGACAATTAACCCGCGCAACCACAGCCTACTCCAACGTGGGCACGGAGCTTAGCTTGACGTTTGTTCTTCTTAGCATGAGGCACCGCACAACTATACAAGGGTACGGTTACCCCCGAGTCCGGGTTGTCATGGTTGGGACAATAGTATAACGGGAGGCCTTCGGGGCTGACCCCTCCGGAAGACACTATGGGTCTCCTGGCTTGGCGGTGGAGCCACGCTCAAGAGGAGGTGAGCTGCCACGGTGTCGGGGAGGTACATACTCCATAGGGTAGGACCTCTTGCTAAGTCGAATGGGCGAAATGTTATGTTCGGGTATCCGTCGTGGCATATGATGTTATGCGGGGACGATGCCCACACGATAGGTATCCGGATAGTTGTGGGGAAAGTGTGCAAACTCTGCAGAGTAAAATCTATTCGAATAGCCACGTCCGCGGTCATGGACGGTTGGAATGGCTGTTGCTTAGCCTGATGAGTTTTGTTTTACAAAATTGTTTGACAAAGGAAAGGAAAGAACTTGTTTGAAGTACCGGAAGGGTACGGGAAAGGATGTGTCGACCATATGGAGATGGTCGGGAATGATAAATAAAATTGGGTTACCCCATCCTAGTGTTTTATATTGTGGAACTCTTTTGAAGTATCTTCTTCAACAAAGATATAGAGATGTCATAGAACCCTCTTAGTGTCCCCTTCAACTGCGAAGTTGGAATGCTATATCCACAAGAGAAACTATTCTCTTCTTCATGCTATTTCCACAAGAGAAATTAGCTCTTCTCTCTTGTCTTCTCTAGTTAGAATTGTTATTACCTTCCCGATGGTTTGCGAGTACAATTCCAAATGTACTCACGGCTTTGTCCCTGGCTATTTACTTGGCCAGACTTGGAGGAGTTCGACAGATGAAGGAGGAGTTGACGACGTCTATGCGAGCTAGGAACGTCTTCCCAGTCAGTTGCCTGTAGGGTTAAGGCAGATGACTTGGGCTCTGCGCTGCTGAAGTGATTCCGCTACTCTGATGATTAGATTAGGCCCTTCAAGGCAATTATGTAAATATGGTCAAGCGACCTTATTGTAATTTTCTTATTCCGTTTTGTAAAGGATGATGTAATTTGATATCAGTTCGGTTATGTGTTCACGACGCACTGATCATGGGATCGTGAACTGTATACATAACAGGGTATTTCGGACAGCTAGTCCGGGGTCCCCACAGAGCTGGTATCAGAGCTATCCCGACTGTAGGAGACCTTAGTTAGCATGGACGTTAGTTAGGAAACAATTACTTGGACAAAACTATTTACGAAACAAATTCTTTCTTTAGTCGGAAGCATAGCTTCTACTCCTCTTGTTTCTTCAAAACTTCTAAATTCTTATCTCTCCGCTTTATAAATGTTTGAAATTCTTACTCTATTGTCTCATCCACTTCAAACCTACATATTGGACGATGTCCCCAACTCAGAACGGAGACTCGGACTCACAGATGGATCAATCCCTCGGGAAGACTCATGAATCTCCAACAGCAGCTATTGAAGATTGGAGGCCGACTTAGTGTGCACATAAACGAATAATAAAATCATGTCTTTGGTTGTCACCAAAGTATGTCAAGGAGCTGACCTTGTTCCTCCGTGGACTTGCACTTTTGCAGTCGCCAGGGATCGAGTCCTCAATTCTTGACTAGTAATTATTAGGCCAGCCACCAGAAGTGTCGACTCCAGGAGTATGATGTCTACGGGTGCTTCTATTCCTGTAGACAGTGTTGGGCCTCCAAGAGCAGAGGTTTGTAGAACAGCAGCAAGTTTCCCTTAAGTGGATCACCCAAGGTTTATCGAACTCAGGGAGGAAGAGGTCAAAGATATCCCTCTCAAGCAACCCTGCAATCACGATACAAGAAGTCTCTTGTGTCCCAAACACACCTAATACACTTGTCAGATGTATAGGTGCACTAGTTCGGCGAAGAGATAATGAAATACAAGTGGTATGAATGAATATGAGCAGTAGTAACGGCGCCAGAAAAGTGCTTGCTGGCGTGCAGTTGATGGTAGTAATATTACAGGAAGTAAACATGCAGCAGAACAGTAAACAAGCGGTGTTTGCAGTATTGGAAATAAGGCCTAGGGATCATACTTTCACTAGTGGACACTCTCAACATTGATCACATAAATAAATAAGTTCTCTTCCTTTGTGCTACATATACTCTTGTTTGATAATGAACACCATTCGTTGCGTAGGGCTACTAGAGCACCTCAATGCCGGAGTTAACAAGCTCCACAACATTCGATATTCATGTTTAAGTAACCTTAGAGCATAATAGATCTTTGCAATCTAAACCGAGTACTAACATAGCATACACACTGTCACATTTACACTATGAAGGGGGAATAAATCACATCAATACTATCATAGTAATAATTAACTCCATAACCTACAAGAGATTATGATCATAACCTACGCCAAGAACAACACGATGCACACACTCTGTCACCATTACACCGTGAAGGAGGAATAGACTACTTTAATAACATCACAAGAGTAGCACATAGACTAATAGTGATACAAAGCTCATCATATGGATCTCAATCATGCAAAGCAATTCATGAGATCATTGTATTGGGGTACAGAGAGAGAGATTAACCACATAGCTACCGGTAGAGCCCTCAGCCCCGATGGAGAACTACTCCCTCCTCATGGGAGACAGCAGCGGTGATGAAGATGGCGGTGGTGTCGATGGAGGAGCCTTCGGGGGCACTTCCCCGTCCGGTGGCGTGCCGGAACGAGAGACTCCTGTCCCCCAGATCTTGGCTTCGCGATGGCGGCGGCTCTGGAAGGTTTCTCATACCGTGGCTTTTCCGTATCGAGGTTTTAGGTCAGGGACCTTTATATAGGCGAAGAGGCGGAGTTGGAGGGCTGACGAGGCGGTGACACAATAGGGGGGCGCGGCCCAGGCCTTGGCCGCGCCGCCCTATCATCTGGTGGCCTGTGGCCCCCCTCTGCTGGATCTCGGGTGTTCTGGAAGCTTCGTGGAAAAATAGGATGATGGGCATTGATTTCGTCCGATTCCGAGAATATGTCCTTACTAGGATTTCTGAAACCAAAAACAGCAGAAAACAGGAACTGGCACTTCGGCATCTCGTCAATAGGTTAGTTCCGGAAAATGCATAAAAACGATATAAAGTGTGAACAAAACATGTAGGTATTGTCATAAAACAAGCATGGAACATAAGAAATTATAGATACGTTTGAGACGTATCAAGCATCCCCAAGCTTAGTTCCTACTCGCCCTCGAATAGGTAAATGATAACAATGATAATTTCTTAAGTGACATGCTACCAACATAATCTTGATCAACATTATTGTAAAGCATATGAGATGAATGCAGCGATTCAAAGCAATGATGAAGACAATGAGTAAACAACTGAATCATATAGCAAAGACTTTTCATGAATAGTACTTTCAAGACAAGCATCAATAAGACTTGCATAACAGTTAACTCATAAGCAATAGATTCTTAGTAGAAGGCATTGAAGCAACACAAAGGATGATTAAGTTTCAGCAATTGCTTTCAACTTGTAACATGTATATCTCATGGATAGTTGTCAACATAAAGCAATATAACAAGTGCAATAGGTAAACATGTAAGAATCAATGCACACGGTTGACACAAGTGTTTGCTTCTAAGATGAAAGGAATAGGTAAAGCCGACTCAACAATAAAGTAGAAGAAAGGCCCTTCGCGAGAGGGAAGCGAGGGATTAAATCATGTGCTAGAGCTTTTCAAGTTTTGAAATCATATAGAGAGCATAAAAGTAAAGTTTTGAGAGGTGTTTGTTGTTGTCAACGAATGGTAGCGGGTACTCTAACTACCTTATCAACCGGACTTTCAAGAGCGGCTCCCATGAAGGACGTTATCTCTACCAGCAAGGTAGATCATCCCTCTTCTCTTTTGTTTACACATGTACTTTAGTTTAGTTTTTATTTTTTATTTTTTTAGATGACACTCCTCCCAACCTTTTCTTTCTCAAGCCATGGCTAACCGAATCCTCGGGTGCCTTCCAACAATCTCATACCATGGAGGAGTGTCTATTTGCAAAATTAAGTTGCTTACTGATAGATCGAGGCAAAACATGTGAAGAGAATTATTAATGCAAGTTAATTAATTGGGGCTGGGAACCCCATTGCCAGCTCTTTTTGCAAAGTTATTGGATAAGCGGATATGCCACTAGTCCATTGGTGAAAGTCTGTCCGAAGTAAATGACAAGATCGAAAGATAAAACACCACATACTTCCTCATGAGCTATAAAACATTGACACAAATAAGAGATAATAGCTTTTGAATTGTTTAAAGGTAGCACATGAAGTATTTGCTTGGAATGGCAGAGACATACCATGTGGTAGGTAGGTATGGTGGACACAAATGGCATGGATTTTGGCTCAAGGATTTGGATGCACGAGAAGAATCCCTCTCAATACAAGGCTAGGCTAGCAAGGTTTCTTGAAGCAAACTCAAGTATAAAACGGTGCAGCAAGACTCACATATGAACATATTGTAAGCATTATAAAACTTTACATCGTCTCCTTGTTGTTCAAACACTTCAACCAGAAAATATCTAGACTTAGAGAGACCAATCATGCAAACCAAATTTTAACAAGCTCTATGTAGTTCTTCATTAATAGGTGCAAAGTACATGATGCAAGAGCTTAAACATGATCTATATGAGCACAACAATTTCCAAGTATCACATTATTCAAGACATTATACCAATTACCACATGAAGCATTTTCTGTTTCCAACCATATAACAATGAACGAAGCAGTTTCAACCTTCGCCATGAACATTAAGAGTAAAGCTAAGAACACATGTGTTCATACGCAACAGCGAAGCGTGTCTCTCTCCCACACAAGCATGTATTTATTCAAACAAAACAAAAACAAACATACGCTCCAAGTAAAGTACATAAGATGTGACCGAATAAAAATATAGTTTCAAGAGAAGAAACCTGATAAATTGTTGATGAAGAAGGGGATGTCTTGGGCATCCCCAAGCTTAGACGCTTGGGTCTTCTTGAAATATGCAGGGATGAACCACGGGGGCATCCCCAAGCTTAGACTTTTTACTCTTCTTGATCATAGTATATCATCCTCCTCTCTTGACCCTTGAAAACTTCCTCCACACCAAACTCAAAACAAACTCATTAGAGGGTTAGTGCATAATCAAAAATTTCACATGTTCAGAGGTGAAAAAATCATTCTTAACACTTCTGGACATTGCCCAAAGCTTCTGAAAGTTAATGGAACAAATAAATCCATCCAACATAGCAAAAACGGCAATGCGAAATAAAAGGCAGAATCTGTCAAAACAGAACAGTCTGTAAAGACGAATTTTACAGAGGCACTTAACTTGCTCAGATGAAAATGCTCAAATTGAATGAAAGTTGCGTACATATCTGTGGATCACGCACGTAAATTTGCAGATTTTTCTGAGTTACCTACAGAGAACCCTGCCCAAATTCGTGACAGACATGAAATCTGTTTACGCGCAGTAATCCAAATCTAGTATCAACCCTACTATCAAAGACTTTACTTGGCACAACAATGCAATAAAATACAGATAAGGAGAGGTTGCTACAGTAGTAACAACTTCCAAGACTCAAATATAAAACAAAAGTACTGTAGTAAAATAAACACATGGGTTATCTCCCAAGAAGTGCTTTCTTTATAGCCATTAAGATGGGCTCAGTAATTTCAATGATGCACTCGTAGGGAATAAGAGTTGAAGCAAAAGAGAGCATCAAGAAGCAAATTCAAAACACATTTAAGTCTAACATGCTTCCTATGCATAGGAATCTTGTAAATAAACAAGTTCATGAAGAGCAAAGTAACAAGCATAGGAAGATAAAACCAGTGTAACTTCAAAAATTTCAGCATATAGAGAGGTGTTTTAGTAACATGAAAATTTCCACAACCATATTTTCCTCTCTCATAATAACTTTCAGTAGCATCATGGACAAACTCAACAATATAAGTATCACATAAAGCATTCTTATTCACATGCATAAAAGTATCATTACTCTCCACATAAGCATAATCAATTTTATTAGTTGTAGTGGGAGCAAATTCAACAAAGTAGCTATCATTATTATTCTCATCATCAAATATAGGAGGCATATTGTAATCATAATTAAACTTATCCTCCATAGTAGGCGGCACCAAAAGACCACTATCATTATAATCATCATAAATAGGAGGCATATCATAATCAACATAAACTTTCTCCTCAATACCCGGAGGACTAAAGAGATCATTTTCATCAAAACCGACCTCCCCAAGCTTAAATTGTTCCATAGCATTAGCAACAATGGTGTTCAAAGCATTCATACTAATAACATTCCCATTAGCATGCATAAGTTCCATGGGTTTTTTAATTTTCTCTTCAAACACATCATGTCCTAATTCAAGATAAAGTTCATAAAGATCTCTCATTTTGTTGTTGTCTTCCATTAAGCCTTACTAGTGTAAAACAAGAGACAAAAAGATGCAATGGCAGGATCTAAAGGAAATAGCTTCGAGCACTTACACAACGGCAACAGAAAAGTACTTAGTTACCTGGGACCGGAGTATGAGTGCCTTTTACCTTTCCTCCCCGGCAACGGCGTCAGAAAAGTGCTTGATGTCTACGGGTGCTTCTATTCCTGTAGACAGTGTTGGGCCTCCAAGAGCAGAGGTTTGTAGAACAGCAGCAAGTTTCCCTTAAGTGGATCACCCAAGGTTTATCGAACTCGGGGAGGAAGAGGTCAAAGATATCCCTCTCAAGCAACCCTGCAATCACGATACAAGAAGTCTCTTGTGTCCCCAACACACCTAATACACTTGTCAGATGTATAGGTGCACTAGTTCGGCGAAGAGATAGTGAAATACAAGTGGTATGAATGAATATGAGCAGTAGTAACGGCGCCAGAAAAGTGCTTGCTGGCGTGCGGTTGATGGTAGTAATATTACGGGAAGTAAACATGCGAGCAGAACGAGTAAACAAGCGGTGTTTGCGGTATTGGAAATAAGGCCTAGGGATCATACTTTCACTAGTGGACACTCTCAACATTGATCACATAAATAAATAAGTTCTCTTCCTTTGTGCTACATATACTCTTGTTTGATAATGAACACCATTCGTTGCGTAGGGCTACTAGAGCACCTCAATGCCGGAGTTAACAAGCTCCACAACATTCGATATTCATGTTTAAGTAACCTTAGAGCATAATAGATCTTTGCAATCTAAACCGAGTACTAACATAGCATACACATCTGTCACCTTTACACTATGAAGGGGGAATAAATCACATCAATACTATCATAGTAATAATTAACTCCATAACCTACAAGAGATTATGATCATAACCTACGCCAAGAACAACACGATGCACACACTCGTCACCATTACACCGTGAAGGAGGAATAGACTACTTTAATAACATCACAAGAGTAGCACATAGACTAATAGTGATACAAAGCTCATCATATGGATCTCAATCATGCAAAGCAATTCATGAGATCATTGTATTGGGGTACAGAGAGAGAGATTAACCACATAGCTACCGGTAGAGCCCTCAGCCCCGATGGCGAACTACTCCCTCCTCATGGGAGACAGCAGCGGTGATGAAGATGGCGGTGGTGTCGATGGAGGAGCCTTCCGGGGGCACTTCCCCGTCCCGGCGGCGTGCCGGAACAGAGACTCCTGTCCCCCAGATCTTGGCTTCGCGATGGCGGCGGCTCTGGAAGGTTTCTCGTACCGTGGCTTTTCCGTATCGAGGTTTTAGGTCAGGAACCTTTATATAGGCGAAGAGGCGGATTCGGAGGGCTGACGAGGCGGTGACACAATAGGGGGGCGCGGCCCAGGCCCTGGCCGCGCCGCCCTATCATCTGGTGGCCCTGTGGCCCCCTCTCGCTGGATCTCGGGTGTTCCGGAAGCTTCGTGGAAAAATAGGATGTTGGGCATTGATTTCGTGCGATTCCGAGAATATTTCCTTACTAGGATTTCCGAAACCAAAAACAGCAGAAAACAGAACCGGCACTTCGGCATCTCGTCAATAGGTTAGTTCCGGAAAATGCTTAAAAACGATATAAAGTGTGAACAAAACATGTAGGTATTGTCATAAAACAAGCATGGAACATAAGAAATTATAGATACGTTTGAGACGTATCAGAGTACCTCGACAGCTACCCTCTGAATACCTCATGTTCCCGAGATGATGAGACCCGCAGCTTTCGCCTCCACCTCAACATCAGCGACTCAACACCAGGCCGCATCACCACCAACTGCTTCGAGAATCCTGGTTGAAGACGATGTCAACAAGATGAAGACGTCAGCATATGTGACCAGCCCCAAACCTATAGGATGGATAGGACAAACTCAATCGCTTTGATTGAGCTACCCCCGCGCATTAGGAATCTGGGTACTTAGAGTACCATGTCTGGTGTGATGATTGCTTGTAGTTCCCTAGTGTGCTGCCTTGAGTGTTTTTGTCTGTTTGTTGTATGTATGTTTGTCTTGGTCTTTCGGTGTGAAAAACATTCTTAGTGTGATAAACCAACTTAGGAAGCCTCCCTAAGATGTTTTCACCCTCATCTACTTCGCCGATGGATTGCTAACATCTAGTTAGTTGGATAGGTTAACAAAAGGCTCTAACTCTAACCCCGTTAGCAGTTGTTTTTCAACCTTCGGAAAAACTAACCAAGACCCCTATCTGCACTAACTACTTTCAAGATCAGCTGGAGCATCTCTACTACGCCAAGAAAGCAGAAGCCCCTACCTTCAAGAATGACTGCACCTCTGCGAGAAGACATACTAACTTGGTCTAACCTTGGAGCGAAATCACGCTAACCTCGAGGAGACCTTTTTGAAAACTACCCTCTAACACACCGTCTAACAAACTGAGAGAACAATAGCGTCAAAGCCAAGCTACATCACATGGTTCATCTGGTCCTCATCAAGTGAAGCTCCTAAAGATACCTCAAGACTCAAGATTAGGTGTAGTTTACCCGCTCACTTCTTAACTGGTATAAGTCAGCACTGACCCTCAAGCTGAAGAATGTCTTCGACGACCCTTGTTGCTGCTTCATATGGATACCAACCCGGAGTTTCATCAACTTACTAACTCACCACGCGTCCCATATGGTTTAGTTAACACAGTGAGTGCCTCTTGAAGTTGTGGTCTGCACGTCGCCCCTGAAGACTCTTCAACTGAATGCAGAAGATCGATGACTTCTTCAGAAGCCCGACAGAACCACGAGGCAGAAGCTCAGAGTTTTTTTCCGGAACCCTCGATGAAAAATCTTAAGGGTGGAAGACTTCGTCTTCCACTAAAAACTGGAGCTAACCCTAAAGTTTTCAACCTTTCTAAAAACACCGTTGGGAACTTGTTGGGATGCATAAACTCCCCTTGAGGCCGTGGACTGCACATCGCCCCCCTGAAGGTGTTTCAACTCAAGACAAGAGACTGAAGACCTCTTCAAAGAGCGCCCGACAAGACCCGTGGCCGAAGCTTAGAATTTTCAAAAACCCCCGGTGAACAATTTTAAGGGTGGAAGACTTCGTCTTCCACTAATTTTTTTTAGCTAACTCCAAAAAGTTTTCAACTCTGCCAAAGCACCGTTGGAGTGCACTAACTCTCCCAGAATCTTGAAAACCGCTAGGATCGTGAAGAAGCTACAGAACCAACACCTGCATGGGGTAGTCAACCTCTTCATGAAGCTCGCCATCAGCAGGAATCCATCATGTCTCCCAGAAGATGAAGAAACGACCTCCTCGACAACTTTGTGTCTATAGAAGAATGGAGTCTAACTTTAGTTAAACTTTACAACCCCTCTAGTTCTACGCTTAGTAATCTCGGGACGAGATTATTTTAAGGGTGGAAGATCTGTAACACCCCAACTTTTGCAACCTTGTTTATTTGTCCATAATGAAAAAATTAGGGGGAACAAAAACTTTTTCTAAAGACTAATTAGATGAATTGCCTTGATCTGTCTGTTAAGATGATTTGCTTTGATCTGTTGGTAGATAAATTGTCTTGATTTAATTGTTGAGTTTTGTCTTGAGCTACCTCAAAGAACAACACCTCTAGTGGTAAAATCATCCTTGAATTTAAAACTTGGGGTCATCTAACCCTTAATACATCCTTCTCTTATGCCCTAATCAGAAACCATCAAACACCACTAATTTTGACTAAGTCCTAAATCTATTTCCAGGATTCCATTTTGGAGCCCCTGGATTAAGCTACCCTTGGCCATCTAAGGCAATGCACTTGGTACTAGACCTACCTTATCATGAGCACTTCCCAACCATGTCCTTGCCTTGAACCAAATCACTCTTATACCCATTTATCCTTGTTGGTTTTGAAGCCAAGTCAATAAGATGTTTGGCAGGCTTAAAATGTCCAAACTTTGGCAGTTGATCTCTAAGCACCGTCAACTGCTATTGGTGACCTCAATGCATGGATCTCATCTATGCAACACCCTCTACAACTTCCACGTCTTGCATGTCCCATTCCACCTTTGCAATTCTTATATTCCCTTGACCTTCTACCCTATCCAGAGTTTCAGCTCTAGATCACTTCTCCCTCTTTTACCTTATGTTTTTCTTTCACAAAACCAAATGTGGAGATGGTTGCTACATTGTGTAATAATCATCTACCCTTGAGATCCTGCCCCAAATTTTTATTCTTACTTTCTTTGAAAGAACATTTCCAAAACCCTATTTAAATTTTCTTCTCTAATTTCTCACTACAAAACCACTTCTAGTTTTATCTAAGCATTTCAAATTATTTTCTCAAAAAAATAGGGATTGTGAATGGTATTTGGTATCACCCCATTTCCTTCAACCCAAAAATATTTTCTATAAAAGTATTTATTTTATTCTTCCTTTTAAATACATATTTATGGCACTTATGCAAACTCTTGCATATTGTTGCTCTTTTACAATTGTGAGAAAACTCTACCTTGCTTCATAAAGTAAGTAGATAATTTTAAATAAAAACCCATTTGCCAAAAACCTTGAGAGTGAGACATAGGCCCTTCTTGTCCCTTTATTCCCACCACATGGCATCTCTAATTAAGAGTTTTTCCTTCTTTCTTCTACTTGGAAATGGTGGATCTTCCATCCCATTCTTCTTTCAAGAACCTCCAAGAAGTGATCCAAGACCTTAGCTAGCCATAGTATCTAAACCCAAAATCCTTCTATGTGTCACCACTATTACTTCTCACCCAAAGCTTTGTTCAAAATTCAACTTGAATTCATTCTTATCCCATTTTGCTCCTTCAATTAAAAAAATCTTGGATCAAACCTACATCATCATCATCTCTACACCACCCCTCCCCCTTTTATTCCACCTTCATTGTGCTATGCCTCCTCCCTCCAAATTTTGGTTACATGCACACCTTTGCATGGCCCCTCACTCCTTCCTTTCTCTCTTTTTCCTCTTGGGTGCATGGCCGGGCCTTGGAGCCCATGCACCACCCATCAAACCTGCACCCTCCTGGCCCGCACCCACCTCTCTTGGACCTCTCTGGACCCTCCCTCTCTTCTAGCTAAGCCCAAGGACGAGCAGCCCACTAACCCACCGAAACCCTAGCCCCTGGGAGACTTGCACGCTCAGAAATCTTCCCGCGCACGACGCAGCCTCTCCCACTCAGCCTGGACGCTTGGGGAACTCCCCCAGTTGACGTCACCCGCCCAACGTCACGGATGACGCTCGCCCTCGCGCGCTGGTTGGCCATCGCCACCACCCCGGCCACCCATTGGCCATGGCCGCCGCCCGCACCTCCCTCCCGCCCTATAAAAACGCACCCCCGCACCACTCCTCTCCCTCACAGCCTCACTTCACTCCCTCCTCCACCTCCACAGATCCCCCTGAGAGCGCCCAGGGAGCTGCTCAGGGCTGCTGCTCGCCAAGACCGCGCCACCACCCGTGGTCACCGCATGGTGACGAGAAAGTTGCCGAGCTCGTCTTCACCATCGTCCACGCCTCCTCTCCGTTCCATCCTACCCCTGGTCGCCCAGAGATCCTCACCCTGCTCCCTTTCCTCGCCAGATACGCCGAAGAGCGCTGCCGCAATGTTCTGCCCGGCGAGCACCACGAAGCCGCCGCCGTCGGAAGGAGCCGGGAAGGAGGAGAAGGACGCCGCCCAGATCATCGCCGCCCCGTACCTCGACGCCGCCGACCAGCCTCGACCTCGCCGCCGTGCCCTGACCCTCGCCGGTGAGTTCTCCGGCCGCCACCCAGACTTTCCCGTCCGCCCGCCCGCGTCCCTGCGTGGCTTCGTGGAGGACGAAGACACGCCCAGGAGGCCGTCTGTCCACGTCCAAGCGCTGCATGGCCTAAAGGCCATGTTGGCCATGCATGCGGGGCCCAGCCCGGTCCCTTTTCTCCTTTCTCTTTTTTCCCCCACCCTCCACCTGGAAATCCCCTTGGGCCGTCCCACTTCTCAAATCTGCGCGGCCCAAGATTTCCCGCCCGATCTCGAATTCAAATTTCTTTTAAAAATTGTGCTAAAACCAGAGGCATTAAAATGCAAATATCTCGAGTTATGCTTACTCAAATCAAATGAAACAAATTGCATTAGATCAGAAATTTCACTACCTTTCCAATGCAACTGGTCCCATATTATTAGGATTTTTGTACGAGTTTTGGTAAATTAAACTTGTTCTATGTGTACTGCTAGACTCTAACAAATTCCTAAAATTGTAGGATTAATATTTTTGGATGAATCCAATTGGGTTATTCTTGTTTTAATACTGGCCATCTAGGAAAAATATTTCTAGTCTCTGTTCATGCATATTTGTTTCTGTTATTAATATGTGTGTGTCACATGAATTGTTGAACTCAAAACTTTTATTTATTTAAAATCTTTGGCCACCTCTTTTCTTTTAAAAAAGTGGTCAACTTATGTTTATAATTGAAAAACAAAAATTTCTGCAAATTAGGCCAAGTTCTATTGTTTTGGTCAAGTTTTCAAATAGTGTGGTGTAGTGTTTACCTCCTATTTTTGACTAAGTGTTATGTGAGCAAATTAAATTAGGAGAATTAATTTCTACTTTTCCAAAGAGGTTTGAAAATAAAATATGAATGTTTTTTATGCCAAACCATTGCACTTGTCTTCTTTATGGTGTTATCAACCATGGTATAATTTATTTATAACTTGGAGGAAATTGCTCATTTGTGAGGCTCTCATGCCTTTATTAGGTGAATAAATTGGGTTTTCTAAATTAAAACTCTTAAAGTTGTATTGTAGTATCTATAAGTCCTTAGTATGATTAGCCCTTGGTTGAGTGGTAGGGTTATGATTGTTGCATGATTGCTTTGTTGGTATAATGTGTTGATTGTGCTCCTTTTATATTTTCCGGCGTTAGATGCGAACAATTCGAGAAGAAGAAGAAGTGGTTCGGGCGAGGATTTTATTTATATTGTTGGGATTCTTATATTGATGGAGTTTAAGAAGTCCAGGGACAAATAAGCTAAGGCAAGCCATCTCTTGATCTCGTGAATGTTTAATCACATATTGTGGTTACTTTGTTGTTATTCTTGTCTCTCGATCTATCTTGTGTTGTTTCTACTTTGGTTGATGGAGCATGCTCACCGTGAGCATGTTTATTCTCCTTGACACCTCACCTACAACCCCCTTTAGTGAAATGGTGGTCTTCATAATCATGATCATGGTGTACCCCTCTAAGTGTGATGGGTATGCCCACTTACCTTGAGTGTGTCGACCTCTTGACACCCTTTTTGCACTCCTTAGTGGTATGGTGGTTAGCCTCATGCCCTTGTCGTATCTTAAACCCCTTGGTGATGCCATGCATACTTACTCTCAAGTATGTTGAACCCCTTGTTGATTGTTATGCATACTTACTCTCGAGTATGTTGAACCCGTTGTTGATCTTATGCATGCTTACTCTAAGCATGTATGCCCCTTGACCACCTATATTATCATCTTCTTAGTGGTATGATGATTAACATCATGACCCTTGTTAAATCATCCTATTTATGATGTCCCTATGCATGCTTATCCTAAGTATGTACTATCTCCTTGACACCTCAATTATCATCTCCTTAGTGGTATGATGGCTAGCATCATGCCATTGTTGTCTCTTAGTTCTTACATGAAACTATAGGTTGGGAACCCCTTGGAAAAATACCTTGTTGAAAAGAACTTTTGAAAAACCTTGGGTGAGTTGGACTTACCTAAGTGTGTGTTTATGAAATAAAAGGATCTTGGCAAAGATGGTTGGAAAGAGAATCTTGTTTATGAAAACTTTGGCGTCTAAGTATTCACCCGTGACAATTAACCCGCGCAACCACAGCTACTCCAACGTGGGCACGGAGCTTAGCTTGACGTTTGTTCTTCTTAGCATGAGGCACCGCACAACTATACAAGGGTACGGTTACGCCCGATTCCGGGTTGTCATGGTTGGGACAATAGTATAACGGGAGGCCTTCGGGTCTGACCCGTCCGGAAGACACTATGGGTCTCCTGGCTTGGCGGTGGAGCCACGCTCAAGAGGAGGTGAGCTGCCACGGTGCCGAGGAGGTACATACTCCATAGGGTAGGACCTCTTGCTAAGTCGAATGGGCGAAAGGTTATGTTCGGGTATCCGTCGTGGCATATGATGTTATGCGGGGACGATGCCCACACGATAGGTATCCGAATAGTTGTGGGGAAAGTGTGCAAACTCTGCAGAGTAAAATCTATTCGAATAGCCGCGTCCGCGGTCATGGACGGTTGGAATGGTTGTTGCTTAGCCTGATGAGTTTTGTTTTACAAAATTGTTTGACAAAGGAAAGGAAAGAACTTGTTTGAAGTACCGGAAGGGTACGGGAAAGGATGTGTCGACCATATGGAGATGGTCGGGAATGATAAATAAAATTGGGTTACCCCATCCTAGTGTTTTATGTTATGGAACTCTTTTGAAGTATCTTCTTCAACAAAGATATAGAGATGTCATAGAACCCTCTTAGTGTCCCCTTCAACTGCGAAGTTGGAATGCTATATCCACAAGAGAAACTATTCTCTTCTTCATGCTATTTCCACAAGAGAAATTAGCTCTTCTCTCTTGTCTTCTCTAATTAGAATTGTTATTACCTTCCTGATGGTTTGCGAGTACAATTCCAAATGTACTCACGGCTTTGTCCCTGGCTATTTACTTGGCCAGACTTGGAGGAGTTCGACAGATGAAGGAGGAGTTGACGACGTCTATGCGAGCTAGGAACGTGTTCCCAGTCAGTTGCCTGTAGGGTTAAGGCAGATGACTTGGGCTCTGCGCTGCTGAAGTGATTCCGCTACTCTCATGATTAGATTAGGCCCTTCAAGGCTATTATGTAAATATGGTCAAGCGACCTTATTGTAATTTTCTTATTCCGTTTTGTAAAGGATGATGTAATTTGATATCAGTTCGGTTATGTGTTCACGACGCACTGATCATGGGATCGTGAATTGTATACATAACAGGGTATTTCGGACAGCTAGTCCGGGGTCCCCACAAAAACCTTCCAGAGACGCCGCCGCCGCCAATCCCATCTCGGGGGATTCAGGAGATCGCCTCCGGCACCCTGCCGGAGAGGGGAATCATCTCCCGGAGGACTCTTCATCACCATGATCGCCTCCGGATTGATGCGTGAGTAGTTCACCCCTGGACTATGGGTCCATAGCGGTAGCTAGATGGTTGTCTTCTCCTCATTGTGCTATCATGTTAGATCTTGTGAGCTGCCTATCATGATCAAGATCATCTATTTTTAATGCTACATGTTGTGTTTGTTGGGATCCGATGAATATGGAATACTATGTCAAGTTGATTATCAATGTATCATATATGTGTTGTTTATGTTCTTGCTGTAGGGATTCGTAGCATAGAAAACAAAAAATTTCCTACCTCGAGAACGCAATCCAAGCCAAGATGCAATCTAGAAGACGGGAGCAACGAGGAGATGATCGAGACTCACCCTTGAAGATTTCCAAAGCCTACAAGATGAGGCTCTTGTTGCTGCGGTAGACGATCACTTGCCGCTTGCAAAAGCGCGTAGAAGATCTTGATCACGGTGCCACGATCGGGCAGCACCTCCGTACTCG
>NC_061509.1:113972155-113984354 GCF_022539505.1 Lolium rigidum | reverse complement strand
ATCTTTGGCAGGCCCATTTGGGATGCCTATGTCAGTAGGTGGCACCAAAAGACCACTATCATTATAATCATCATATATGGGAGGCAAAGTATTATCAAAGAAAATTTTCTCCTCAATGCTTGGGGGACTAAAAAGATCATGCTCATCAAAACCAGCTTCCCCAAGCTTAGAACTTTCTATATCATTATCAACAATGGTGTTCAAAGAGTTCATACTAATATTACTACCAGCATGCAAATAAGATTTCATAGGTTTTTTAATTTTCGCATCAAACAATCCATGTTTTAAATCAGGAAATAGAATAAGAAGCTCATTGTTGTCCATTATGCCAAACTAGTGTAAACAAGAAACAAAAAGATGCAATTGCAGGATCTAAAGGAAATAGCTTCGAGCACAAACACAATGGCGCCGTAAAAGTCATCGTTACCCGGAACCGGAGTATGAGTGCCTTTTTACCTTTCCTCCCCGTAACGGCGCCGTGAAAAGTGCTTGATGTCTACTGGAGCTTCTATTCTTGTAGACAGTGTTGGGCCTCCAAGAGCAGAGGTTTGTAGAACAAGCAGCAAGTTTCCCTTAAGTGGATCACCCAAGGTTTATCGAACTCGGGGAGGAAGAGGTCAAAGATATCCCTCTCATGCAACCCCGCAACCACAAAGCAAGAAGTCTCTTGTGTCCCCAACACACCTAATAGGTGCACTAGTTCGGCGAAGAGATAGTGAAATACAGGTGGTATGAATAAATGCGAGCAAGTAGTAATGGCGCCGGAAAATAGCTTGCTGGCGTGTAGTTGATGGTGGTAATATGGTAGCAGTAGTAACGCAAGTAAAACAAGTAAACAAGCAGCGATAGCGATATTTAGGAACAAGGCCTAGGGAATAGACTTTCACTAGTGGACACTCTCAACTTTGATCACATAACAGAATAGATAAATGCATACTCTACACTCTTTTGTTGGATGATGAACACATTGCGTAGGATTACACGAACCCTCAATGCCGGAGTTAACAAGCTCCACAATTCAATGTTCATATTTAAATAACCTTAGAGTGCAAGAAAGATCAACACGACTAAACCAAGTACTAACACAAGCATGCACACTCGTCACCTTCACACTATGTAGGAGGAATAGATCACATCAATACTATCATAGCAATAGTTAACTTCACAATCTACAAGAGATCATGATCATAGCATACGCCAAGTACTAACACGGATGCACACACACTGTCACCATTACACCGTGCAGGAGGAATAAAACTACTTTAATAACATCACTAGAGTAGCACATAGATAAATTGTGATACAAAACACATTGCAATCATAAAGAGATATAAATAAGCACTTCACTACGCCATTCATAACAAGTGAGTAAGTATTCTGTGAAATATAGCCTAAGAGACCCACACGGTGCACACACTCGTCACCTTTACACACGTGGGACAAGGAGTCTCCGGAGATCACATAAGTAAAACTCACTTGACTAGCACAATGACATCTAGATTACAAGCATCATCATATGAATCTCAATCATGTAAGGCAGCTCATGAGATTATTGTATTGAAGTACATAGGAGAGAGATGAACCACATAGCTACCGGTACAGCCCCGAGCCTCGATGGAGAACTACTCCCTCCTCATGGGAGCAGCAGCGGTGATGAAGATGGCGGTGGAGATGGCAGCGGTGTCGATGGAGAAGCCTTCCGGGGGCACTTCCCCGCTCCGGCAGGGTGCCGGAACAGAGACTCCTGTCCCCCAGATCTTGGCTTCGCGATGGCGGCGGCTCTGGAAGGTTTCCGTGGGTTTCGTCCTTCGTAATAGGGTTTTCGCGACGGAGGCTTTAAATAGGCGGAAGGGCAGCCTCGGAGGGGGCTCGGGGCCACCACACCATAGGGCGGCGCGGCCCCCCTCCGGCCGCGCCAAGGTGTGGTGTGGGGCCCCCGGGGCTTCCCTCCGGCGGCTCTCGGGTGTTCTGGATGGTTCCGGGAAAAATAGGAACCTCGGGTCTTGATTTCGTCCGATTCCGAGAATATTTCCTTACTAGGATTTCGAAACCAAAAACAGCAGAAAACAGTGGACCGGCACTTCGGCATCTTGTTAATAGGTTAGTTCCAGAAAACGCATAAATATGACATAAAGTATGTATAAAACATGTAGATATCATCAATAATGTGGCATGGAACACAAGAAATTATCGATACGTCGGAGACGTATCACTTGATTTCATAAGACAGTGTTTAGAGCATCTCTAGTGGTTCCTCTAAATGAGGACCTCTATATCTCCATATAGATGACCATCTATAAAGATTCCTTTTTAGATGTCCTAAGTTTTTCAGTTGAACGTCTATGTCTAGACCGTCTATATTTCTGATTTAGTCACTATCAAGTGGACCTCTTGACCTCAGATGTGTGTGGGGACGCGTGCGCGGGGAAGGATTTTGCTTTAGATGGTCCTCGCTTCGTCCTCTAGATTTGGAGGATGAGTAGAGGAAATGGATGGTCCTCTATATTTAGATGATCGTTTAGATGAGCCACTGGAAGCGTTTTTTCAGCTCATGGTCATCTGTACACATTTAGATGATCATATAGAGGAGTGATACGTCTCCAACGTATCTATAATTTCTTATGTTCCATGCTTGTTTTATGACAATACCTACATGTTTTGTTCACACTTTATATCGTTTTGATGCGTTTTCCGGAACTAACCTATTGACGAGATGTCGTAGTGCCAGTTCCTGTTTTCTGCTGTTTTTGGTTTCAGAAATCCTAGTAAGGAAATATTCTCGGAATTGGACGAAATCAACGCCCAGCATCTTAGAATTCCACGAAGCTTCCAGAACACCCGAGAGCCACTAGAGGAGAGCCACAGGGGGGCCACACGCCAGGGTGGCGCGGCCTGGATCCTGGGCGCGCCGCCCTATTGTGTGGTGGCCCCGTCAGCCCTCCGACTCCGCCTCTTTGCCTATAAAAAGGTCCCTGACCTAAATCTTCGATACGAAAAAGCCACGGTACGAGAAACGTTCCAGAGCCGCCGCCATCGCGAAGCCAAGATCTGGGGGACAGGAGTCTCTGTTCCGGCACACCGCCGGGATGGGGAAGTGCCCCCGGAAGGCTCCTCCATCGACACCACCGCCATCTTCATCACCGCTGCTGTCTCCCATGAGGAGGGAGTAGTTCATCCTCGAGGCTAAGGGCTGTACCGGTAGCTATGTGGTTAATCTCTCTCTCTGTACCCCAATACAATGATCTCATGAATTGCTTGCATGATTGAGATCCATATGATGAGCTTTGTATCACTATTAGTCTATGTGCTACACTTGTGATGTTATTAAAGTAGTCTATTCCTCCTTCACGGTGTAATGGTGATAGTGTGTGCATCGTGTAGTTCTTGGCGTAGGCTATGATCATAATCTCTTGTAGGTTATGGAGTTAATTATTACTATGATAGTATTGATGTGATTCATTCCCCCTTCATAGTGTAAAGGTGACAGTGTGTATGTTATGTTAGTACTCGGTTTAAATTGCAAAGATCTATTATGCTCTAAAGGTTACTTAAACATGAATACCGAATGTTGTGGAGCTTGTTAACTCCGGCATTGAGGTGCTCTTGTAGCCCTACACAACGAATGGTGTTCATTATCAAACAAGAGTATATGTAGCACAAAGGAAGAGAACTTATTTATTATGTGATCAATGTTGAGAGTGTCCACTAGTGAAAGTATGATCCCTAGGCCTTGTTTCCAATACTGCAAACACCGCTTGTTTACTGTTCTACTGCATGTTTACTTCCTGCAATATTACTACCATCAACTGCACGCCAGCAAGCACTTTTCTGGCGCCGTTACTACTGCTCATATTCATTCATACCACCTGTGTTTTACTATCTCTTCGCCGAACTAGTGCACCTATACATCTGACAAGTGTATTAGGTGTGTTGGGGACACAAGAGACTTCTTGTATCGTGATTGCGGGGTTGCTTGAGAGGGATATCTTTGACCTCTTCCTCCCCGAGTTCGATAAACCTTGGGTGATCCACTTAAGAGAAACTTGCTGCTGTTCTACAAACCTCTGCTCTTGGAGGCCCAACACTGTCTACAAGAATAGAAGCACCCGTAGACATCAAGCACTTTTCTGGCGCCGTTGCCGGGGAGGAAAGGTAAAAGGCACTCATGCTCCGGTCCCAGGTAACTAAGTATTTTCTGGTGCCGTTGTAAGTGCTCGAAGCTGTTTCCTTTAGATCCTGCAATTGCATCTTTTTGTTTCTTGTTCACTAGTTAGGCATAATGGAAAACAATGAGCTTTTTATTCTATTTCCTGAGTTAAGACATGGATTGTTTGCTGCGAAAATTAAAAAACCCATGGAACTTATGCATGCTAATGGGAATGTTATTAGTATGAATGCTTTGAACACCATTGTTGCTAATGCTATGGAAGAATTTAAGCTTGGGGAGGTCGGTTTTTATGAAAATGATCTCTTTAGTCCTCCGGTATTGAGGAGAAAGTTTATGTTGATTATGATATGCCTCCCATATATGATGATTATAATGATAGTGGTCTTCTGGTGCCACCTACTATGGAGGATAAAGTTTATTATGATGATACTATACCTCCTATATTTGATGATGAGAATAATAATAATAGCTACTTTGTTGAATTTGCTCCCACTACAACTAATAAAATTGATTATGCTTATGTGGAGAGTAATGATACTTTTATGCATGTGAATAAGAATGCTTTATGTGATACTTATATTGTTGAGTTTGTTCATGATGCCTCTGAAAGTTATTATGAGAGAGGAAAATATGGTTGTAGAAATTTTCATGTTACTAAAACACCTCTCTATATGCTGAAATTTTTGAAGTTACACTGGTTTTATCTTCCTATGCTTGTTACTTTGCTCTTCATGAACTTTTTTATTTACAAGATTCCTATGCATAGGAAGCATGTTAGACTTAAATGTGTTTTGAATTTGCTTCTTGATGCTCTCTTTTGCTTCAACTCTTATTTCTTGTGAGTGCATCATTGAAATTACTGAGCCCATCTTAATGGCTATAAAGAAAGAACTTCTTGGGAGATAACCCATGTCTTTATTTTGCTACTGTTTTGTTGTGTCTTGGAAGTTGTTACTACTGTAGCAACCTCTCCTTATCTTACTTTATTGCATTGTTGTGCCAAGTAAAGTCTTTGATAGTAGAGTTGATACTAGATTTGGATTACTGCGCAGAAACAGATTTCTGTCTGTCACGAATTTGGGCAGGGTTCTCTGTAGGTAACTCAGAAAAATCTGCAAATTTACGTGCGTGATCCTCAGATATGTACGCAACTTTCATTCAATTTGAGCATTTTCATGTGAGCAAGTTAAGTGCCTCTGGAAAATTCGTCTTTACGGACTGTTCTATTTTGACAGATTCTACCTTTTATTTCGCATTGCCTCTTTTGCTATGTTGGATGGATTTCTTTGTTCCATTAACTTCCAGAAGCTTTGGGCAATGTCCAGAAGTGTTAATAATGATTGTGTTACCTCTGAACATGTGAATTTTTGATTATGCACTAACCCTCTAATGAGTTTGTTTTGAGTTTGGTGTGGAGGAAGTTTTCAAGGGTCAAGAGAGGAGATGATATACTATGATCAAGAAGAGTTAAGAGTCTAAGCTTGGGGATGCCCCCGTGGTTCATCCCTGCATATTTCAAGAAGACTCGAGCATCTAAGCTTTTGGGCATCCCCTTCTTCATCAACAATTTATCAAGTTTCTTCTCTTGAAACTATATTTTTATTCGGTCACATCTTATGTACTTTACTTGGAGCGTCTGTTTGTTTTTGTTTTATTTGAATAAATTCATGCTTGTGTGGGAGAGAGACACGCTCCGCTTGTTCATATGAACACTGGTGTTCTTAGTTCTATCTTTAATGTTCATGGCGGAGTTGAAAACTGCTTCGTTAATTGCTATATGGTTGGAAACAGAAAATGCTTCATGTAGTAAATGGTATGTTGTCTTGAATAATGTGATACTTGGCAATTGTTGTGCTCATATTGATCATGTTTAAGCTCTTGCATCATGTACTTTGCACCTATTAATGAAGAACTACATAGAGCTTGTTAAAATTTGGTTTGCATGATTGGTCTATCTAAGTCTAGATATTTTCTGGTTGAGGTGTTTGAACAACAAGGAAGACGATGTAAAGTCTTATAATGCTTACAATATGTTCATATGTGAGTCTTGCTGCACCATTTTATACTTGAGTTTGCTTCAAACAACCTTGCTAGCCTAGCCTTGTATTGAGAGGAATTCTTCTCGTGCATCCAAATCCTTGAGCCAAAAACTATGCCATTTGTGTCCACCATACCTACCTACTACATGGTATTTCTCTGCCATTCCAAGCAAATACTTCATGTGCTACCTTTAAACAATTCAAAAGCTATTATCTCTTATTTGTGTCAATGTTTTATAGCTCATGAGGAAGTATGTGGTGTTTATCTTTCGATCTTGTCATTTACTTCTGACAGACTTTCACAATGGACTAGTGGCTTCATCCGCTTATCCAATAACTTTGCAAAAAGAGCTGGCAATGGGGTTCCCAGCCCTAATTAATTAACTTTCATTAATAATTCTCTTCACATGTTTTGCTCTGATTCATCAGTAAGCAACTTAATTTTCCAAATAGACACTCCTTCATGGTATGTGATTGTTGGAAGGCACCCGAGGATTCGGTTAGCCATGGCTTGAGAAAGCAAAGTTTGGGAGGAGTGTCATCCATAAATAAAATAAAATAAAAACTAAACTAAAGTACATGTGTAAACAAAAGAGAAGAGGGATGATCTACCTTGTTGGTAGAGATAACGTCCTTCATGGGAGCCGCTCTTAGAGTACCCATTACCATTCGTTGACAACAACAAACACCTCTCAAAACTTTACTTTTATGCTCTCTATATGATTTCAAAACTTAAAAAGCTCTAGCACATGATTTAATCCCTGCTTCCCTCTGCGAAGGGCCTTTCTTTTACTTTATGTTGAGTCAGTTTACCTACTTCTTTCTATCTTAGAAGCAAACACTTGTGTCAACTGTGTGCGTTGATTCTTACATGTTTACCTATTGCACTTGTTATATTGCTTTATATTGACAACTATCCATGAGATATACATGTTACAAGTTGAAAGCAATTGCTGAAACTTAATCATCCTTTGTGTTGCTTCAATGCCTTCTACTAAGAATTTATTGCTTATGAGTTAACTGTTATGCAAGTCTTATTGATGCTTGTCTTGAAAGTACTATTCATGAAAAGTCTTTGCTATATGATTCAGTTGTTTACTCATTGTCTTCATCATTGCTTTGAATCGCTGCATTCATCTCATATGCTTTACAATAATGTTGATCAAGATTATGTTGGTAGCAAGTCACTTAAGAAATTATCATTGTTATCGTTTACCTACTCGAGGGCGAGTAGGAACTAAGCTTGGGGATGCTTGATACGTCTCCAACGTATCTATAATTTCATATGTTCCATGCTTGTTTTATGACAATACCTACATGTTTTGTTCACACTTTATATCGTTTTGATGCGTTTTCCGGAACTAACCTATTGACGAGATGCCGTAGTGCCGGTTCTCGTTTTCTGCTGTTTTTGGTTTCAGAAATCCTAGTAAGGAAATATTCTCGGAATTGGACGAAATCAACGCCCAGCATCTTAGAATTCCACGAAGCTTCCAGAACACCCGAGAGCTACTAGAGGAGAGCCACAGGGGGGCCACACGCCAGGGTGGCACGGCCTGGACCCTGGGCGCGCCGCCCTATTGTGTGGTGGCCCCGTCAGCCCTCCGACTCCGCCTCTTCGCCTATAAAAAGGTCCCTGACCTAAATCTTCGATACGAAAAAGCCACGGTACGAGAAACCTTCCAGAGCCGCCGCCATCGCGAAGCCAAGATCTGGGGGACAGGAGTCTCTGTTCCGGCACGCCGCCGGGACGGGGAAGTGCCCCCGGAAGGCTCCTCCATCGACACCACCGCCATCTTCATCACCGCTACTGTCTCCCATGAGGAGGGAGTAGTTCATCCTCGAGGCTAAGGGTTGTACCGGTAGCTATGTGGTTAATCTCTCTCTCTGTACCCCAATACAATGATCTCATGAATTGCTTTGCATGATTGAGATCCATATGATGAGCTTTGTATCACTACTAGACCATGAAAGCGCGCGTTGCTGCGCCCGTCCATGTTAAAACAATATAATTAAAATGTGTAAAAAATAAAATAGATATACCAGAAAGAATTGAACGTTACAGCTAACGATAACTCGAAAACTCATGAAATTTTAAGCATGCCGAGATGAGTTATGCAGATTTGGTAAAACAATTACATATTGTTCTAATTGGTAAATACTTTGATTGTGCAAATGTCAGTTCAAACGAACCACACTGCTGCTTGATACGTGTACACAACACCACTGTTCAAAATTGAGGATACCACAATAATACACAAAATCAGCGCACCTATCACATTTTCTTATTTCACGGCTCGAGATTGTACACGCCCACTTGCAAATTTAGATGGTCACATAAAAAGTTTGTCGTTCAGTGAAAGATCAGTGCCTCCCTTGATGTTTCAGTGGTTAATTCTTACATAGCCTATGTTGTTTAAGTCCCATAGACTGCTTGCGGCTCCATTGCCTTCTTTGTTTGCTTGATTACCTTGTCAAGTCTGTTGCTTACTCCGAGGGCATTGTACACCTGACCTACAAAGTAAAACTGCTTTAGAAAAAGGAGATTGAGTAGTTCCCATAAGATGGTTGTATTGTATCGAGTGTATAAGCACACTAAAGATACAAATAAGATGAATAGCAAAGAAATATATGGATGAGCAGAGTATACTTCGCACGAGAAAATAACAATTCTAACAAAAATAGAATAAAACAAGGAAATTATGATCATATTTCTTGAGCGGGAACCCGTAAGGTTGGTCCAAAGACAGTTTTCAACGTAACCTTGATACATACTCCCTCCATTACAGTGAACATGGCGTGCATGTCTTTTAAGATTTGTATTTGTATTTGATCAAAATATATAATTCGTATCGTTGGAAAGTATTTTTCAATACGAACTAACACTATCAATTACGTACTATAATTGAGATATTGTTGCTCGATTATTTTGATCAAACTTCGCCTCGATGCCTTATTCATAGTAACAAGGTAGTAGTTACTAACCATGGTTTCCTGAAAGAAAAAAAATCACACGCTTTGTATCGTAGAAATATGCATATCATTGCATAGGTGAATTATAAGTTTATTTCCGCTGAAGGCTAGATTTCAGAAAGTAATTACAAAATAACAATAATTAGTATGAACATTGGGAAAGGAACACTTGTAACTGGATAAATTTTAACAAAAGGCACCTTTTTAATTCCATGGCATCTTGTGTTTAGGTTGCTTGCCAAGATAGTAGTTCGTGAAAAATGGACATCAGTCCCACAAATCATATGCCAAAACCTGAAGGAAAGGATTTACCTCATATTAAAGGTTGGACCTTTTTTTCTTAGTCAATGCCTCAATTTATTTTCCTGTGTAACGAGACAAATAATTTGTATTTTCTCTTGAGAGTGGGAAACAGAACAAACAGCTCCATCACCTGAAAATTGCAAGGAGAATTGAAATCCTTCACAGCTTGTATTTTCTAATTTGATGAGACATGCCAATTCATGAATAGACAAAAGGAAAAAAGGTAACAATTAGCTCACAAAAAAGAGCTAGAGGTAACTTAATGAACCAACAGGTCCATACACACTTCAGTAAACTCATACTGTATTACATGAAAACAACCAATTGAAATGGGGACTGTGAAAGATATTTGCTTGGTTGTATCATTAGTGTATTATCAAATTAGCTGATTTCACCTTATGTGAAAGCACATTTCTGCTTGACAGCTTTAGAAATTTCTTCACCACTTTCACTCCAGAGTCTCATTGCTAAATCCATCATAGTACATCCTTCTCCTACAAAAATTGATTAATAAAAGTATTTGTATTTCTATAAAATGCCTGAGATATACATTGTGAAATACAGTAGGAAGGAACAAGTAGATGCTGCTGAGAAGGCTCACGTGGTATATGTAGATGACTCCACAAAGGTTCTCTTGGAGGACCCTCTTGCACCGAAGTTAAAATGTCATCAGTGTCAACTTCATTCCTGGATATATGCAGCTTAGATACAAAATACAGGATATGAAATCCATAGAGAAAGATAGAGAACTTCAGATAACCTCGAAGGGCTAACACTATCAGAGAGATGACTTACATCAAGAAAATAACTTTTGCAAGATGTTCAAAGCTATAATCAATATATTTCGGCAAAGCTAATCCTTTAATTGGATATTAAAAAACACATACTTCAGGGTCTGGTAATAGGATCTTGAGTAAAACATGAGCTATGATCAACGACAGTTGGCATTTGGCAAAGCTACTGATCCAAACCAAATACATCACGTAATTGTATACAATATGTTTTGTCTTTTTTGTTGGCAAAGTTCTAGCTCAGTTGATGCAACCTGCTCAGCCTGGAGATAGAATATTTCCAACTTTTCCTTCTCCCGTGAACAGTGATCGAGAGAGGCGAAAGGGAAGGAGTTGAGATCCCTTGCTCCGCCGACGGCCGGATCGACGGCCACCTCCCTCTCCGGCTGCCCGTGTGGCGGCGGGAGAGTGGGGAAGCCTTCGATCTGTGCCTGAGGCCTGTAGATAGTAGGGTAAGACTCCCCGGCGGCGCTGGCAGGGTGGTGGTGGTGGCGTCGCTGTGGAATAAGGTGGCTGGAGCTTCTTCCCCATCTCGGCGTTGCCTTGTCTGGCGGAGCCGTGAAGCTTCCGGCGGTTGGTGCTCCCGGATCTACCGATTCGGTGAGCTTTTATGCTCCTGGCCGGCTTGTCGTGACGGAGGCGGCGGCCGGCTTCTTGGGTTTTTGTCCCTCGACCTCTTCTTCGTCTCGGTATGGCTTCTCATGGTCATGCTGTGGAGGTGCTGGGGGTGGTGCGGCTTGGTGCTTGTGGCCTTGGCTGCTGGACTTCGTCGCCTGTACAGGAGCTGTTCCAGGTCTTCCTCTGGTGAAGGGCGTTGCTGCTTGAACTCGAGCGGCGCTGGTTGGTCGAGCTCGGGATCGTGGTTCGAAGGCGGCGGATCCGGCCTGCTGGATCCGGGATGCGGCGGAGCATTGGGATGTTTCCCGGCTGATGGTCTTCAGAGTTTTTATCGGCTCCGTGTCGGACGGGCCCCCTTTGCAGCTTCTAAAGCCTTTTGGGCGATGGCGCTCCTCCGTGTTCGTCGCCATCGGCGTTCGCCGGCGGCTCGTGGTGTAGGTGGAGTGTGCAGTTTGACCAGGGTTCTTTGTGTATTTTTTGTTTTGATTGAGGGTCTTTCTGCATTGTGTTCGGCCACGTGTGTCTCTCGGTTGTTCCAGTGGCTTCGGGCGTGCGTTGTAATATCTGGTTTTTAATGAATTCGCCTCCCTTCCCTTCAAAAAAAACCTGCTCAGCCTGGAGAACGAAACGTGTCACACAAATACTGACTATTAAACGATAAAATAGTGTAATATTCATATCATACAAAATGAATCTTAACTTATTAGTATCATCAAGAGGCAACCAGATTTGTTCCAGGGATTCTGAATATTTCCTTGTAAGCTCGACGCTTCTCATCGTTGCTGCTTTTGTTGACATGCGAGTTCAAGTGGTAGCACGGCGGCCACCCCGGCGACCAAAATTGCTACGCCAAATTTCTACCCAGTGCGTTCTGTTCGCGGGCCGTCGCCGATGAGATCTACCGGAACTTCTTTCACGGACTCTGAGACCCTGACCTCCACGTCCTTCTTGTCAATCTTTTCCATGGAGGCTGGCGTGTTCCTAGGAAGGGAGAAGCTGGCCTGCGAGGTGAAGGAAGCATATCCCGTGCCCTCACCAACAGAGAAATCCGAACCAGCGAGCAGCCCTGAAAGAAGTACGGAAGAAACAACAAATCGGTTTGTTGTCGGAGAAAGCAAAGTACGGCGAAGCGTGATGAATGGAAGAGACAAACCCTATTGCAAGCGGCATATATGTCGAATCTCGAAGCTGATTAGGGTAGGCAGATGGAAAGGGTCGGTTACGCGATCGCCGGCGTCGGTTTCTAGACGCATAATTAAAGGATATAGAGAAGGGGAGGCGACATGTGCAGCCATTGTCCGTCGAAC
>NC_061509.1:113946664-113972055 GCF_022539505.1 Lolium rigidum | reverse complement strand
GTGCAGCCATGACATGTTCGTGCTCGTGCCCCTGCTATGCCCGATAAAATGATCGCCGTCGCTTCCGAAGATCATGGGAGAGGAAATGTTCAGGTTTGTAGAGTCGGGAGTCCGAGCGTTGACTGCTGCCACATCAGCAGATCCCGGGAGAAACGAGCGTCAGGCTGGGAATGACCGGGATGCATGAGTTCAGGGTGCTCATTTTAGGGATTGAAAGTTGAGGGTTTGATCCGAACCAGCCCTACAAACTTAAGGTTTAAAACAAACTTCACTCCATTAAATTTCCAGGCTGAACAGAAACGACGAACCAGATCCACACGTTCGACGGAGGTCGGCGCATGGATGGATGGGTGAATCGTTTTATCAGTTTTGCGGTGGCAGTTGTGGTAATTTTGTTTGAAAATTGTGGGTAATTCCATAACGACGAATTAATAGGGAAGAAACCTTACTTTCTTTATTAATAGGTATAGATATAGATATAGATAGATATAGATTCGGTATAGAGAAACAAACTGGCGCAATGCAATCGGACCAGTAATCTGTTTGGTGGATCGCAATGGCAAAGTGTGCCGAGGTTAATTGTCGGCTCTTGGTGGAGTAGTACGCTGTAACCACCGGCACGCACCTCCTCCTAATTACGGCTCCGCTCACGCCCGGCTTGTGACGAAAAGGTCCCCGCGGCGGCCCGGACAGCGAAAACAGCACGCGGGAAAGTAACTGCCAGCTCGGACACGGCCAATGCCATCCATTGCTCCGGATCGCCAACTTGTTGCTACAATCAACCACGCCGTTACAACACAGGCACGAGGATGTACAGCTCCAGCTACTGCCGTCGTCACCCGACCTACTGCCGCCGTGCGTCACGTTTGAGGAGGAGCCGCCGACGCCGGCGCCGTCGGAACGGGATGAGGAGGGGACGTGCTCATCGTCGGCATTGCTGCCGCCCGCGGCCTCCGTCGTTTCCGCGTCCAGTTTCTCCGGGGCCGTGTCGTTGCTGTCCGTCGTGGTCGTGCAGCAGACGGCGATCCATTCCTCGCCGCTCCAGGTCCAGTCGGGCGACTCGGCGGACGCCAGTGCGCGGACACGGTCGGCGGGCACCGTCGTCGACGACGAGTCCTCCTCCCAGAACCAGAAGCCCTGGTCGAGGACGCTCTTGGGCGAAACCCACCGCTCGATCGGCGCAGCTTTGGAGTTGGAGTTGGAGGTGGGATTGGTTTCCGTGGATGCGACGAACGGGTGCTGAAGCAGCTGCTCCGCGGTCCACCTCTGGGCGGGGTCTCTGACCAGGCACCTGGCGAGGAAGTCCTTCCCCTCGCCGGAGAGCCACGCGGGGGCCTCGGGGACGTCCTCGGAGCGGGCGACGTGGTGGAGCGCCGCGGCGGGGCTGCTGAGCCCCGGCCACGGCGCGCCGCCGGTGGCCATCTCGATGACCGTGCACCCGACCGCCCAGATGTCCGCGGCCGTGCCCTGCGCCTCGCCGCGCGCGGCCTCGGGCGACAGGAACATCGGCGTGCCGCTGATCGCCGCCGCATTACTGTTGCCGAGGTCCTCGGCCTCGACAGTCCGCCGCGCGCACCCGAAGTCCGCGAGCTTCGCGCGCCCGTCCGCGCCCACAAGCACGTTCCGCGCCTTGACGTCGCAGTGCGCGATCCCGGAGCCGTGGACGTGGGCCAGGCCGCGCAGGACATCGCCCACGCGCGACCGGATCAGGGGCTCCTCGCACCGCCCGCCGCACCGCCTGATCTCGTCCGCCAGGGACCCGCCTGGCGCCAGCTCCAGGAACAATTCGTAGCCGCTACCATCCGATGCCGCCGACACACCGGACCCCACGCACGACACCACGTACGGTGAGCTCAGGGCGGACAGCACGCTCTGCTCTCGCAGCAGGACGCCCGCCAGCGCGATCCCCACCGACTTCACCGCCAACACGTCGCCAGTGACGCGGTCCGTGGCGATCGACACCGTCGCCGACGCTCCGCGGCCGATCACCGGACCCCGCTGCCAATCGCCAAGAATGCCCATCCTTGCAACAATTGATGGAGCTCAACCTTCCACTCCTTGTTGCTTCTTGTCGGTACTAGCTAGCGGTCTTGAAGAGGCGATTGCAGCTGGATATGTGGAGCTGTGTTTGCTTCTGCCTGCCTTCTGGTGTTTGTATCACCCTCCGAATATTTATACCTACTACTCCTACTGTATAGGATGATGCTTTGGCATTGGAATGTGCTAAGTGTTGGCTGTCCAACCAAAGCAACAAGGCAAACAAAGGGGGTGAGAGACTCCAAGCTGGCACAAGGAGATTCTCCACTTGGCTACACATGACTGGTGGAGGCAATCTTGGGGAGATGGCACAAGGAGCTACTCCGTACTACCTAACAAAACATTAGGACTTTTGGATAATATTTTTCCTCTTTCTTTGTTATATCATCTTCTTCTTCTTACTAGTATCTATTATCATAGACACAGAGGAGCAAAGGGACACTTGTCCATGTTGCCGTCAGGTTTTGCCAAGCTCATGTGGCTGGAAATGCCTTTTGTTTTAAATTCATGTCTTGTGTATTCTGGTTGAGTTGAGTACCTGTATACGTTAAGCAATACTCTAGATAGTTGAGGATTGGTTATATGTCTGCATTCCAGAACAAAATATTTATGGCCTCATAGAAGCAGTTTGTTTTTTTTTTTTTGAAACGAGGCAAAAGCTTTGCCTTTCATTGATATAGGAGAAAAGAGTTGGCCCGTTTATGAGGAAAACTGGCCGAAAAACCGTTACAACACGACACCACACGCCAGCCCCGAGGCTGCGCTCCACACGGGTCGACGACCAGCCAGGTCGACACCACACCTCAACGCAACAGGCGGAGGCGAAAGACCGGAGCCACCGCTCCCACTACCACGCCGGCCCCGAGGCCGCGCCCCGCCTGGCCGAAGACGAACCCGCCTCCGCCGAAAAACCACCAAAACGCACCACGAGTCCCTTTGTCCGGAGGACATCCAAAGCGAGGCCCCAAGAGGCGGCGGCGGCTATGGTTCCCCCCTGGTCGCCAGAGGAGGGCGACGCGGGGGGGAAGAGACTTGGAAAGCTTGAAAGATTTTGAAAGATTTTGAAGGACAAGTGGGCAAAAACAAAGTTAGTTGTGCTATGCTGTACGCTCATTACGGCTTGAACATGGAATTCCTCTCCTACATGCCTTTCGCTTTGGTTCTTCCAACGACCTATTGGACTAAAATGCATGTCGAGCTGTAAGCAAAAGGACGCAGTTATCACCACAGTTGAAGCATCGCCCAATTGCTTGACAGGTCCCCCTTTCTCTCCACAAGTAACCTTTGGCTTTGCACTCAAGGATTGTCTAGATTATATTATCATGTTTTATTTGTGAGGCCAAAGCGGCAAACAAAATAGGTTAGTTATCTTCCTCTTTCAACTTCATGATGCTGATGCTTATACCTACTGCGTCTGCATTCCATTTGTCGGTACAGAATATAAATACAAACTATCCATAGGATATCTTCATATCCCTGATATAATCCTACATTTATGCAGTTAGTTGCTTCTTCTGGTCAGAAGATTGAATGGACGAATACTGAAGCCAATCGCTATCAGTACCTCCATATTCAGCGCATCTATTCATTTTTTGGGATGAAATTACTCGGTAATTAGGGCAAGATACCTTATTGTTTCGTCATTTGTTCAATCAAATGATAACGTGAGGTCCTACTATACCCACCTTGAAAACTATAACCAGGTAAGTAAGAGAAGAAACCCTAGCGGCCACCTGTCCCCTCTATATCCTTCTAACAAATCATAATTCATGCCTCCTCTGTTTCCTCCTAAAGTGGTGTGACGGTGTTGAGACCTCGAACTTGCGCTCGGCATTATTGTTAGGTCTCTAAAGTTAGAGTTTGATCAACCTAAGACGAGGTTATGGTCGCTATGGTGGTATTGTGCGGAACAAAAAAAAAAAGGTTTCGCCGTCTCCTTAACCACCTCTTTGATGGCAATCTCATTGGTTGGTGTTAAGTAGGGCGGGGAATTGTCTACTTTCTGCTCCCTTTGGAGTAGTGTATCTTGTTTTGTCTACATGTGTTGCATGTTTGGTGTCAGCGGGTTCAAGGGTTCAATAACGACAACTTAGGCCTTTGTGCCCTGGTCCTTAAGGACATGTGCACGAACACTTCACGCTTGTCACAAGAAAGTCAGAATGGCTCCAGGTGAGGGAGTGGCGGCAGCGACACGTCAGCAACTAGCTCTGGCGGGTGGTAGTGATCGTTAGGTGGTTCAAGGACACTGATGTAATTTTTATTTCTATTTGCGATGCTTTGTACTGTTGGCGAACTTTTATATTAGATATGGATAGCTCGTAAAAAATGAGATCTTACTGTATCAAGTACAAACAAACTGCTCATCTCCGGAGAATTGCATGTAAAGCCCACGCTAAGGTCGCAAGGGGTCAGTATGCATCCTCCAAAGCCAACATATTGAAGACTGATCGCAGTGCACGCAAGGTCAGGTATACACAAGCCACCGGTCCCGAAGGAAGACTAGTATAATATTGGGAGTCTGATATGAACCTATTGTGAAAAATGCATAAAAACAAAAGTTTAAAATATCAAAAAAATCGGAAATAAAGTACTATGTTCATACATAATTTTTCTAGGAAAAATAACATTGTGATGTGGCCTGTGTAAGAAAAAATCCCATGAATAATCATGTTGAAGCATCAAATTTTATTTATTTTACAAGAGACACACAAAAAAACCCATGGATCTATTTTGAAAATGCATAAAAATAAAAAAATTATAATGCCAAAAAATTCTGAAATAAAATTTCATGTGTATTCCGAACATGCTATGTATGCACATAAGTTTTCTAGAAAAATAACATTTCATGTGGCATGTGTCAACAGACAAAAAAAATTTCCATGAATTGTCATGCCGGAGCATTAAAAATTTATCTTTTTTACAGGGGACACAAAAAATATTAATTTTTCCGGAAAACTGGTGAAGGGGACATAGAATATGTAGATGTACATGCAAAATTTTATTTTTTAACATTTTGAAATGTGTTTTCACACAATGTGTTCAGATGCACCCATGAGCCGAATTTGATTTCTGAGTCCCCTGGTTCCTACTAAATTTGAGCAAGGGTTTTGGTCCCGGGTGTTTTTTATTTATTTCGGATAAGTTCTTCCCACACACCATCCTTAAGGGATTTGAAAATTGTCCACATTTCTCTTTGCAATTTGAATATTTGGCACACCATGCGTCACTGATATGTCGATATGTGGTGATGGTGTGGCAAATAATCGAATTCCAAAGAAAAATGTTGCAATGATCAAATGTCCCCACCATCCTCATTTATATATTTTTATCAGCCTTGATTTTGAATGCAACGAAATCTGCTTGAAGATCAGGGCGTGCAATTAAATACTCGTCTTAGTTCATCACTCGTAATACAGCCAATACATATTTTTTCCGATAAAGAGCATATATTAATATCACGGAGATACCAATTACAAGACATCATACGCTAATGGCTCTGAACTTCTCCTGTGCAGCCGTCCCCACATACCAGTCGTTGTTTCAAGTCACGAAGCACCAAGCCAACTCCACCTCACCACCAAGATCTGACCATCATAACTGTTTCACCGATCTCGGCTTGATGACCTTCCCTGCTAGCACCATGGAAAGAAAACGAACTCCATGGTATTAACAGCCAGCCGAGTTTCGAAACGCTCCCTTTGAAACCAAACGGCCAAATAAAAACATGAGTGCGCACGACCGAAACCATCCAATCCAGCAATCTTCAGGCATTACTCGCACAATGAATTTCGCCGACAGGCCCTTCCGGAACATGTCAATCCACCCAGACTGGTGAGAACAACATCCGACAGATCTTCAAACTTGGTGCGAGAAGAATCCTAGAACCGCCACCTTTATTCCTCGAAGCGGCCCCCACGCCGCTATCCGCCGCCCAACGATGACGAAGGAGGTTCAGAAAATCATCGCCTCGCTAAGCCGACGTCGCCAAGCCCATGGCGACCTTAGAGAAGAACTGGCGGCGCCCGAACGAATCGGCCAAGATAGTCCTTGCAGTAGGCCATAGAAGGCGAAGCAGGCGGACAGACAGTACGGCTCTGGAGATCGGCCCGGCAGGGTAAGCATCATCCAGGTGGCCGGGCACAGCACCCCAACACCACACACACGCGCGCCCGCCGCGCCCCCCATCTTGGGCCAGATCGGGCCTGGACGGGCCACCCCGCCCGCCGCCAACTGCAGCCGCGCCAGACCCGCGCCGCCGCAGTCCGCCGCTCCCAGCCGCCCTTGCGCTGAGCTGCGCCGCCGAAGCAGCCGCACCGGCGCGCCACCACCACCACCAGCCCAAGCAGCCGCACAGCCAGTACATATTGCTATCTGGTTCCGATCCGGGACGTTCTACGCTAGGATACCATGTGAAATACAGCACGCATAGCCACTATCTAGCACTATATTTAGGCCACGGCGTTTTAGTCGTGTTCTTTCCTAAAGCAAGTGTCTCCTCTGCTTGATCATATGCTTACTTATAAAATCAAAGGGCCGCTTTTCTATTTCGCTCCTATGGTACGTAGTCGTCGGTGCAGATCATCGTTAAGCTGCGCAGAGATCTGGTTTAGCGACAGCTCCGAGCTTCAAGCACGCATCAGATTGAGATTTCCTAGCTTGTGTCCTCGCGAAACATAATTAAGGGAAACGAGGCCAAGTTGTGATCAACGATCTAACTAACACATCAGCTGAGCTAAGTCAATCGCGTGTTCAGATTTAACTAAATCGCGCTGTTAATCGCCTCGCGGCTCGTGTGTCACACATGCCTGCATGCTGCGGCTATGTGTATTATTTCCTGACGCAGTTAGCAGGAGGTTCGTTGTTTAATAGGGTGGCCAATTAAAGAACGAGTCCTGCTTTGCGAGGGGAAGCACTGGGCACTGAGGGAGTGATCTTCCAAAAAGATATTCAGCTAGTAAGCTAATCCCCTTGCTTGTCCCGCAGCTGCTTAATGCAATCCGCACGCAGTCCCCGTTGTAAAGTCCGTGGAATTTCTGTTTTCTTTGTTATTTTTGCTGTTGCATTTTGCCGACGCCTTGGCATGGAAGAGAAGGGATATGGGATCTGGAGCTGGAGGAGCAAGATGGGAGACAAAGCAAGCATAGTGTGCAAGTAAAGAACCCTAAAGTTTTACTCCCAGCTCGGCTGATAAAGCGCACATACTATTTGTTCTCTTTGTAGCAGCTAGCTAGTATGATGTGGTTAACGGTTAACTTGTTGCTTTCGCACAACTATCATCTACTGCACTTAACATAATCTTATGCCTTGATTATGATCTAAGAATTTTACGGAATTGCATTGTGTCCTGCAGAATTCCCTGCATCCTGACATTCCGGCTGGTTAATCCCCAAATAAGTCTTGGTTTGTTCACAGGAAATCAGATGACAGGACAGCTCAAGCGACAAGGTTGCTACACGCTAGCAGAAGAAGGTTTAGTAGCAGGATTCGGGTCGTTGATGGCCACACTCTGAAGCTACCGAGGCTGGTTAGTACCACCACTCACTAGATCCCGCATCAACTCAACAGTGACAGGGCGAGCGGCAGCAGCTGTGGTGGTAGGGCGGCCACACCAACCGGGATTTCCAGCACGTTTTCTGCCGTCACCGCAACCATTTCTCCGCCTGTCTCATCGATCCCACATTTCATTAAAATCCAGCAACTCTACTGCTACTGCTACTTGCGCTTTGGGAGGACGGGAGACGAGATCGACGTGGCCACCTATTATCCACTGTCTCTCGCAGAATATGCCACCGGAATTTTGTGATGGCTCTGCTACTTGCTAGCGGGAAAGAGCTGCCGCTAGCTGGTGTACCAAAGATGTATCCTAACCGTTGCGGTTTTGGTGCCACCTATGCGATTGTTGGGTGACATTGTTGTGCCACTGTGTCTGTTCTTTTAGCTGTGATTACTTCATGGAGTTGTCCATTTTGCTATCATGTAGGTGAGCTGACAAGTAACAAAGGTTTTTTTTTGTGCTTCAGGAGATATGACTAGCGGACGGTGAACTTGAGCAGGATGGTAAATGTTAGCATAAAACGCAATTAGACCATTGCATATATATATTAGGTCCAGGTTAAGACTTCGATTTCAACGCATAACTTACCCACACATTCTAAGTTTAACACACAGCCTATGCTCATATTCGACATAACTTCAACAATCTCCACCTTAGCATAATATTTCACCAATTTGCAAACCATCATCTTTGTGCAAACACATGTGTATGTTGAATTTGGTTTCCCTTCTTGCTCACTATGATCTAGCGTCGGAATACTTATCGGACTCGGTTTCCTAGGCCGATCCCTTCGCTTCCTCCTCTTCGGCTCCATCTAGAATGATGCTCACATGCACCTTGTACAGGTTCTTTCAGCACCAACTTCTTGTTCTTCTTGACTCGCATGCTCAACTTGTGCCTGTTAACACAATATACATAATTGTTAACATGGAGTTCCCCAAGTGATATAAGGTCCTCTGAGCCCTTGGCACATATCTAACATCCTGGAGCCATTACCATCTTTAGTCTTGATCTCGATATCTTCCATTCTCACAATGCGATGAGGCGCACCAGTGACTTCATAGACAGTTCAAAAATCATTAGAGTTGTAGGTAGCAAATCACTCCTTGTTAGAAGTCACATGACAAGAGCTCACTAAATCCAACACACACACTTCATCAAATAATTCTCTTACTAAGGCCGAACTTCACTATCAAAATCAATTGTAGAGGTAACATCAATATTCATAGCTCCATCAAGCTTGTTGTGTGTTGGAAAATTCTTCATGATGTGACCCTAATCCTTACAATGAAAACACCGCGAATTTCCCTTCTTCTGACCTCACGAGCACCTGAAAAAACACCTTTCTCATAAGTTTTCTTTTCTCTTTGATCATAAGATAAGAACACAGTCTGTACCTCGATTGAAGCGATGTTTGTCTTGTGGTACGTCAGAGTAGCAGCCATGCCCTTGTAGGACTTAGGCTACAAAGTAAGCATGGGCTAAGAGTTGTCCTCATCCTCCACCTTAACTCAATATGTGCCAAGTATGAGACCACACGGTTGAAGGCATTGACATGTTCTGTAAGGTCTGCCCCTTCTTGCATCCTCAAGCCATCCAACTCCAGTTTCAGATACAAGTTCATGGGTGTAGTATTGTTCAAGAAGCTGCGCCTCCAACATCTTTCGAGATTACACTCGGTGACTCATCATACATCACATGATACGGAACCTGAACATCTAGAGTCAGCCTTATGGTATAGCGGCCCTTATTTGCATCTCAGTCCAGTCATCAGCATCCATCTTGACAGGCTTCACCGCATCAGCTTTAATCATCCTCATAAGTCCCTTCTACCCAGCAAATTCTTGACTCTCGACAACCATAGTGGGAAGTTGCATGAACCATCGAACTTCATCACCTTGAACCTAGTTGTGGAAGACATCTGGTCCTCCCACTAATCTCCCATGAATAGCTGCTAATTAGATGGCTTAGGTCACAACGATTAAACCGACCGGAGCCTCTCCTCTGGTCCAGCAACGCCTTCTCGCGTGCGCCACATCGCTTTCAAAGATTTTTTTGATCGAGAACTATGGCTAGGAAACTCATGAACTTTTGTATACACTGCCCTTTCAGGCCCACCTTTTATTGACCTCGAGATAGTCGGGTCTATCTCCACCTTCAATCCGAACTCACGCGACTTTCTTGAGCTCCAAGTCACGCCTTGCGTCATCCACCTAGCCCTTCTCGAAAGGATCGTATGGAACCTAGAGGGGCTTGATTAGGTTCTATTCAAATTTTAATTCTTTTTCATTTTAGGCTTGACACAAAAGTAATTTTCCTAGATATGCAAATATGTGAATTTACTTATGTGACAAGATGCAAACAACAAAACAAGATACAAGATACAAGTAGTAAGGTGTGGTAAAAGGATAGAGGTAACTGAGAGAGGAGCACACGAAGACAAAAGGGTTGATTCCCATATTTCCTTCCTTTTGAGGGGAAGTACGTCTACGTTGGAGAGGTGTGGTGCCAAGAAGGCCTACCAACGCCACGAAGGCCTCACCTTATTCTCCGACGGGCAAACCACTAAGCGGTAGCCTTGAAGGTGGCAACCGGAACCTTTACACCAAGCTTGGGGCACACATCCACAATGGAGGCTCCCAAGATGTAACCACAAAGCCTTACACAAAGACTCGCTTCGAGGTCACCTCACGAAGAATCAGAAAGAACCACAAAGGGAAATACAAATTCCTTTGGTGGAGATATGGGGCTAGGTCTTCTCTACCAAATCCTCAAGTATTAGGAGATTTGAGTGGGGGAGTAGAGAGATCACGGGCAAATGAAGCTCACAACAATGGAGGTCAAAGAGGATTTTTGAGTCGTTGTCGCTTCGGAGAGGAAGCCCTCATTTTATACTCATGGGGGGAACCCATTTGTTGGCCACCAGCTCAGTCGTTAGTACCACCAAGTTGAGGGCGGTATCACCGCTAGGGGCGGCCAAACGTTCACATGCACGGAGGTGGTGGTAGACCAGTGGCCAGGGTGACGGCCCGGAGGCACCGGTCGAGGCAGGCCGGATGCGTCGCACAGTTACAGCCGGTACCTGATAACCCACAAGTATAGGGGATCACAACAGTCTTCGAGGGAAGTAAAACCCAAATTTATTGATTCGACACAAGGGGAGGTAAAGAATACTTATAAGCCTTAACAACTGAGTTGTCAATTCAGCTGCACCTGGAAAAGCACTAGTAACAGGGGTGATGTGAAAGCAACAGTAATATGAGAGCAATGGCAATAGTAACACAACAGCAGTAGCAGTAACATAGAGTCGATGGCACCAGAAAATATTCCAGTGCGTAGTAGGCTGTAGAGAAATGATGATGACAGAAGGACTGGGGTTCCCAGCTATCTACACTAATGATAACTCTTCAAATAACATGTGTTGGGTGAACAAATTATAGTTGGGCAATTGATAATTGTGAGGGCATGACAATGCATGCTATGATAAGATAAAGGTTACTATAGTATTTAATTGGGCATTATAACATAACACATAGACCGTAATCCAACTGCGTCTATGACTAATAATCCACCTTCAGGATATCATCCGAACCCCTTCCAGCAGTAAGTTGCAAACAACAGATTATCGCATTAAGCAATGTGTGTAAAGTAAACAATAGAATTATCCTTGGATAAAACATTGTTATTTTCTCCCTAGTAGCAACAACACATCTACAATCATAGAAGTTATTGTCACTCTTCCAGAAAACTAGAGGCATGAACCCACTATCGAGCATAAATACTCCCTCTTGGAGATACAGGCAACTACTTAATCAAGGTAACTACAAGTACCGGAGAGCATGCAACATATTAAATAAAAGTAGTATGATAATATGATGAACAATCTGATCACAATGCCACAATTTATCGGATCCCAGCAAACAAAACACCAATCACATCATATGGATCTCAATCATGTAAAACAACTCATGAGATCATTGTACTGAAGTACATGGGAGAGAGAGTACTAACTAGCTACAGCCGAGAATCTGTAGTCCAAGGGGGAACTACTCACGAACCATCATGGAGTCGAAGTGGAGGTGGTGGAGTCGATGGAGATGGCTCCGGGGGTCAATCCCTCTCCCAGCAGGGTGCCGGAACATGAACTTCTGACCCCCAAAACTCGTCTGGACGATAGCGGCGGCGATGGAACTTTTCATGGATGGAGGCTGGATGATTCAGGGTTTTCGCATCAGAGGCAATTTATAGGCGGAAGGGCAATGTGGTGGGTGCCAGGTGGCCCCACACCACCCCTAGGCGCGGGCCAAGGCCAGGCCGCGCCTAGGCTTGGTTTGGCCGGCTCCTGCCCCCCCCCCCCTCTGTATCTCCTCTAGACTCCATCTTCGTTTTGGTAAAATAGGAAATTCGGCTTTTGTTTCGTCCTATTCCAAGAATATTTCTTGTACAACTTTTCTGAAATATAAAACAGCAGAAAACAGGGAACTGGCACTGTGGCATCTTGTTAATAGGTTAGTGCCAGAAAATGTATAAAAGTGCAACGAAGCATGAGCAAAACATATATAAATTGGTGTAAAACAAGCATGGAGCATCAAAAATTACAGATATGTTTGAGACGTATCAGTACCACAGGCCAGGTTGGACCGGTACCATCGGCGCGGTACTGGTCTTTGATGATTTTGGAGGCCGGGGCTACTGGGAGGTTGCACGCGCGAGGAGGTACAACAACGATACGCATAGCGGGCACGGCGAGCAGAGCGAGCCGCTGAGCTGCGCGTGCGTGTGTGATGTGCGGCATGCGGAGCGGATCTAGCTCGGGGCGCTCGCGGGAGAAGGGTCAGCCCGGTATGACCGGCTTGAGGCCTATTCATACCGGCCAAACCCACTGGATTGGGGTGTGCTGCGTGGAGGAAGCCCGTCCGGTTTGACCGGCTAGGGGGACGGCTGAACTATGCAATTTTGTTGTTTTTCCTCTTTTTCTATTTTCTCTTCTTCTTCTCTTCTTTCTTGTATTTTCTTTTGGCATAAACCGAGAAAACTTTGGGCACGAGACGAGAAGAACCAAAGGTGACTAATGGTGGAGAAAATATTGGAGAGAACCAAGATAGACGCAACAGGCGAAAGTTTTTGGAGGCGAACATAAAGTGGTAGAAAAGAAATGACAAACACCGAGCGAAAAATTCAAGCCACCTTTGGAGATGCGGAATAGAGGGGATCAAAGGCGGCATATGGTGGCGAAGATAAAAGGGATGAAAGATGCCAAACGAATGGGATGAAAGAGAAAGGTGATTTGATCAAAAGAACCAAATAAAGACTCCGACCTCCTCTTAATAGTGCGGGTCCTATACTCAAGAAAAACCGAAAAGAGGAGACTACCTTGTCACACTTTTCTAAGCTCCGTCCTTGAGCTCTCTATCGAACTCCATCTCGAGCTCTTCCTCTCTCTTTTCACATCGTGAACCGACACCATAAGAGGGCAAGAGAATTACCCGCATTCCGCTTGAACTTGATAACAATGCTCATACTTCATTCAAGCCGGAACACCTCGGTTGATTGCATGCTCTAGGTCTTGGTCACCAATAGCTCAACTCATGAGGCTTGGAGGATTGTGACACCGACTTCGAGCCAAACCTTCTCTCTTGACATCAACTATCTTGAATCCAACAAATGGACTTCAAGAAAAACCTATGGAGTATTCCTTCAAACAAAAACTCAATCGAAATATTAGTCCATACAAATTGTCATCAATTACCAAAAACAAACATATGGGTAAATTACCCTTACAAACCCCCCTAATTAGGCCACCATTGGCAGCCCAATAAAAGGGGGCCAGCTGAAACCCTAGGGGAAGGGTGGGATGGTGGCCCAAGGTGGGCTATCCACCGCAAATCCTATTCCTAGGGGGGGTCAGCGGCGCATGGAGGGGGGTGGCTGCCCCTTGGTGGCCCCCTCTCCTGTTCCACCCCCTATATAAAGAGCCCCTTGGGGCTCTCCTCATGCATGCCATTGAGTTCCCTCTCCCTCCCCATCTCCCTCACGTGTGTTCCCTAAGTTTTAGAACGTGCATAGGTTGGGGTATTCTCCACCACCCCCACGCCGTCATGCTGCTCTGGAACACCGGTCCGAATCTTCTACCTTCGATGTTTCGCTGGACCGGAGCCCGGGAGCCGTCTATACATCGTACGAGTGTAGAAGCTGCGGGCGCGCGCTTGGAGCGCTTCATTGTTGGACTTCTTCACTACCTTGAGGTCAGCATCGACGTACAACTTCATCGATCATGAACATTATGTTTTTCGGTCTTCAAGGGTTTGAACACCGATCCCCTCTGTTGCTTTGAACCTCCATAGAATAGGTCTTGGCTGTGTTATTTTGTCGTAGCAATTTTTGTTTTCTTCAGCGAAACCCTAAAGCGGTATCAGAGCGATCTATGCGTAGATGTATTTGTACAGCTATAACACATACATATATGTGGGCATTGATTCTCTAATCGTTACCCTCTCATGTGCGATTGCTCATTACTCCGGCATTGTTTGATGAAGCGGCACCGACCGACCTCATGCGTACACATACACGAAACTGGTTCTGCACTTGACATATGGATTGTACCATATATGCGGCTAGGGGGTGTCTGTCTCTCTTACTTCAGCGGCGTGGCTTTTGCATACGTAGGGCCCTGAACAAGGGACTGTGAGCAAGAATTATTTAATCAATGTTGTGGTTCTAAACTTCGTAGGTAATGAACGGTTATTCCGCGACAACCCTAACAGCCACGTAAAACATGCATAGATAAAAGTAGAGGCGTCTAACTTTTTTTGGAGAGAGGGCATATGATATAATATGGTCGAGGTAAGTTCATGAAGTGTTCGAAGACTACCGACATGGAGGCACCATGGACCATTTGAGCTATTCCGGAGCGCACGATGGAGATCAAGGCGTGACAACGATCATGTCATGTCACCTTTAATTTCGTGTGATCTTATTATGATTATTATCTTAAGATGCATGTATTAGATATCCGACGGTAGCATTGTAAGATGATCCCTCAAAATAAAAATACCAAAAGTGTTACCCCTTAGTGTGCAACACCATAGATTGAGTCGCCATTATGAAGCAGCCCGTGACAATAGGGTTCTATACATACTAACTGATGAGGCCTAAGGGCTAGGGAGTGCCCAGATCTCACGAATTTGACCAAGTGTGTGGATGGGGAAGGATGGGAAAGGGGAAGAACACACACAAACACAAATCAAAACACACACAACCCAACACAAACCAAATTTACTCCCTTGGTAGGTTAGACCAAGCCAATAGAACCACTTCTTAGAGAGACCCTTGGGTAGAATCTAAGAAGTGAGAGATTGGTGATGGAGATCCAACTAGAACTTGGATGAAAGAGGGGGAAGCCTTGAATCATCCATGAAGAGTAGAAATCCCTCAAGAGTGCCTTGATACAAAGAACATAGTTCTAGGGAGACAAAGCTCAAAGTAGTTTAAGCCAAATCTTGTCTAAACCCTAATTGAGGTGGGGGAAGAGATACATATAGGCCCAGATCCGTCCATGGGTAGTGAAGGCATTACAATAAAGTATTTCTGACCATAGATGATAAATAGACGGTTGAGATGAAGTTGACTTTGATGGGGCCGGCAGTGTCGGCGTGCTCGGGGCGGCAGTGCCGGTGGGGGCGGCAGTGTCGGTGAAGATTGGCCGGCAGTGTCGGGGTGCGTCCACTGGCAGTGCCGGCCTTGGTTGGGCGGCACTGCCGGCCAGGGCGGCAGTGCCGGCCTGGTGCTGTGGCCGGCGGCTGGAGCCCTTCTTCTTCTCTTCGGTCTTCCCTTCTTCTTCCTTGAACCATGTGGCTTCCCTCTCCTCGGCTCCTTGACGCTCCCTTCGGGTCCTTGACGAGATTGGTACCTAATGACACATAGACATAGGTGTGAGGTAGCAATCCGTCCAAGGTTGAGTCGAGTTCAAGTGTAGAAAGGAGTGAATTCACCTTATCATGTATAGCTTTGACTCGGGCTCGAGTCATTGGTTCACTTTGGGGATAAGTTGGCCATGATGTAGTTTCGTCCGTGAGTGGGGCTGCATCATCTCCCCCCCCCCCTTGGGGAAGAGTCGTCCTCGACTCTTGTTCCTCCTCATCTCCATGATGTGGTGAGAGAACCAAGATGGTGAATGTCATGATCACCAAGTACTTGGAATTTTTGTTGTCGATGATGTAGTCGTTGATCCTCGTAGCTTGGCGAAGAACATGTTCGTGTATGGTTGCCCTTGTATCCTTATGGATGTTCGTCGTGGTGTGGGCGTCCTTATTGAAGTCCATGATGGTTCTCCCATGAAGTGGTGGAGAGAGAATGTCGCATCCAAACGAGAATTCGGGCAAAAGCAAATCTCGAATGGAAAACTTGGGTTGGCAAAAAAAAATCGAGGAATAGTAAGCTCTCATGCAAATACGAAGCATCAAGTCCTTTCTCAAAGGGACACTTTGCAAAAATGGGGACATAAAGAGTGTCGGTGTATTCAATATTTGGTAAATCAAAGGGTGTTTCATGCGCGAAATTCGTTTGAAAGTTGTCAAACATGTGTTGTGTAGCGTTGTCCCAAACAAATGGAACATTCAAGAGGCAAGTAATGGTGGCAAAAAAATTCTCAAAATTGCTATGTACAATGGCAAAGCGATGGAAACTTTTAGTTTGGGAAATTATGTTTGGCGTGAGCCGGGTATGAATATCCTCAAGTTTCAAAGAATCCATTTCAATTGCCATAGATGAAACGACAAATTCAAAGGAGAGAAACTTTTTGTGTGAAAAGTGGCACAAGATGCATAAGGTGTCTCTCACATGTATAACATGGTCCTTGAGATTCTTGGAGTGTATGATGATACATCAAGACATACAACAATCATTGTGCCAACAAGATGTTTCAAGATATGTTGCATAAGACGCAAAAGGGGTGACGAAACATTGGAACAAACCCCAAACATGCCAAGAATTGTCGGAAACACACATGGGTGAAGGCTTTTATGAACATACCCGTTGGCATGAATATCATGAGTTTGATGATGCATCTCGTCCTTGCCGTCGGGTTTGGTGCGGTGAGCGGGTAGCATGAGTACGGTGTGGTGTTCGATCTTCTTGTTGAAATCCTTGTTGAGGTAGCTCTCTAGTGCTCGTTTCGTCAGCTCATGCTCCGTGGGGGTGGAGATTGTCGTTCTTGTACCTATACACACAATAGACCAAACAAAAAGCGTGTGTGCATGGTATATAAACACATCATCCATCATGATGTGCCATGTCTTGTGCACATCACCATTAGTGTCAATCAAGTTTTTGTAAAATGCATGGCGATTGTGCATATGGCATGATGGTGCATTTGTGGCATGTGGTAACTTTGAATCTTCCAAAATTGAGAAGGCTATGGGGGCCCTCTCATTAACAATGAAATAAGAATTCTTGCATACCAAGCATAAGAAAGAGCAATTGTTCACAATCTTGGATGCAAGGATGATGGAATAGTGCAAGCATTTTGGGCAAAACATGCGAAAGATAATGTCATCATTGTCAACAACACATGTGAAAGAGCAAGTAGTCCTCATATCGCAAGCAAGAGGAAACAATTCATCATTTTTCATGACAATGAAATAAGCATTCTTGCATACCAAGCATAAGAAAGAGCAAGTGTTCACAATCTTGGATGCAAGGATCATGGAATAGTGCAAGCATTTTGGGCAAAGCATGCGAAAGCTAATGCCATCATTGTCAACAACACATGTGAAAGAGCAAGTAGTCCTCATATCGCAAGCAAGAGGAAACAATTCATCATTTTCATGTCCACTAGTGGGATCATGGTCTCATCAATACCTTTAGTTTTACCTTGGTAGTCCGACTCAATTGATGTAGGTATTGTGGTAGTTGCATGCTCCACATGGTTGGGCTCAAGTGGGCTGATGCGCGTGAGACACACGTCCGTTGGGAACCCCCAGAGGAAGGTGTGATGTGCACAGCAGTAAGTTTTCCCTCGAGAAAGAAACCAAGCTTTATCGAACCGGGAGGAGCCAAGAAGCACGTTGAAGGTTGATGGCGGCGAAGTGTAGTGCAGCGCAACACCGGGGATTCCGGCGCCAACGTGGAACCTGCACAACACAACCAAAGTACTTTGCCCCAACGTAACAGTGAGGTTGTCAATCTCACCGGCTTGCTGTGAACAAAGGATTAACCGTATTGTGTGGAAGATGATTGTTTGCGAAGAACAGTAAAGAAACAGGAATTGCAGTAGATTGTATTTCAGATGTAAAGAATAGGACCGGGGTCCATAGTTCACTAGTGGTGTTTCTCCCATAAGATAAATAGCATGTTGGGTGAACGAATTACAGTTGGGCAATTGACAAATAAAGAAGGCATAACAATGCACATACAAATATCATGATGAGTACTATGAGATTTAATCAGGGCATTACGACAAAGTACATAGACCGCCATCCGGCATGCATCTATGCCTAAAAAGTCCACTTTCGAGGTTATCATCCGAACCCCTTCCGGTATTAAGTTGCAAGCAACGGACAATTGCATTAAGTATGGTGCGTAATGTAATCAACACAAATATCCTTAGACAAAGCATCGATGTTTTATCCCTAGTGGCAACGAGCACATCCACAACCTTAGAACTTTACGTCACTTGTCCCAGATTTAATGGAGGCATGAACCCACTATCGAGCATAAATACTCCCTCTTGGAGTCACAAGTATCAACTTGGCCGGAGCCTCTACTAGCAACGGAGAGCATGCAAGAACATAAACAACTCATATATGATAGATTGATAATCAACTTGACATAGTATTCAATATCCATCGGATCCCAACAAACACAACATGTAGGATTACAAATAAACGATCTTGATCATGATAGGCAGCTCACAAGATCGAACATGATAGCACAATGAGGAGAAGACGACCATCTAGCTACTGCTATGGACCCATGGTCCAGGGGTGAACTACTCACACATCGATCCGGAGGCGATCATGGCGATGAAGAGACCTCCGGGAGATGATTCCCCTCTCCGGCAGGGTGCCGGAGGCGATCTCCGAATCCCCGAGATGGGATTGGCGGCGGCTGCGTCTGCGGAAGGTTTTCCGTATCGTGGCTCTCGGTACTGGGGGTTTCGCGACGAAGACTATATGTAGGCGGAAGGGTAGGTCAGGGGGCCACACGAGGGCCCCACACAACAGGCCGGCGCGGCCAGGGCTTGGGCCGCGCCGCCCTAGTGTGGCGTCGCCTCGTGGCCCCACTTCGTCTCCTCTTCGGACTTCTGGAAGCTTCGTGGAAAAATAGGCCCACGGGCGTTGATTTCGTCCAATTCCGAGAATATTTCCTTACTAGGATTTACGAAACCAAAAACAGCGAGAAAACGACAATCGGCTCTTCGGCATCTCGTCAATAGGTTAGTGCCGGAAAATGCATAATAATGACATATAATGTGTATAAAACATGTGAGTATCATCATAAAAGTAGCATGGAACATAAGAAATTATAGATACATTTGAGACGTATCAACTATCCCCAAGCTTAGTTCCTACTCGCCCTCGAGTAGGTAAACGATAACAAAGATAATTTCTGAAGTGACATGCTATCATAATCTTGATCAATACTATTGTAAAGCACATGAGATGAATGCAGCGATTCGAAGCAATGATGAAGATAATGAGTAAACAACTGAATCATATAGCAAAGACTTTTCATGAATAATACTTTCAAGACAAGCATCAATAAGTCTTGCATAAGAGTTAACTCATAAGCAATAAATTCTTAGTAGAAAGCTTTGAAACAACACAAAGGAAGATATAAGTTTCAGTGGTTGCTTTCAACTTCAACATGTATATCTCATGGATAATTGTCAACACAAAGTAATATAACAAGTGCAATAGGTAAACATGTAAGAATCAATGCACACAGTTTACACAAGTGTTTGCTTCTAAGATAGAAAGAATAGGTAAAGCTGACTCAACAATAAAGTAGAAGAATGGCCCTTCGCAGAGGGAAGCATGGATTACTATTTTTGTGCTAGAGCTTTTCATTTTGAAAACAAGAAACAATTTTGTCAACGGTAGTAATAAATCATATGTGTTATGTATAAGACATCCTATAAGTTGCAAGCCTCATGCATAGTATACCAATAGTGCCCGCACCTTGTCCTAATTAGCTTGGATTAACACGGATTATCATTGCATAACATATGTTTCAACCAAGTGTCACAAAGGGGTACCTCTATGCCGCTCGTACAAGAGTCTAAGGAGAAGGTTCGCATTGGATTTCTCGCTTTTGATCATTCTCAACTTAGACACCCATACCGGGACAACATAGACAACAGATAATGGACTCCTCTTTTAATGCTTAAGCATTCAACAACAGGTTATATGCTCATAAGAGATTGAGGTTTTATGTCCAAACTGAAACTTCCACCATGATTCATGGCTTTAGTTAGCGGCCCAATGTTCTTCTCTAACAATATGCATACTCAAACCATTTGATCATGAAAATCTCCCTTACTTCAGACAAGACGAACATGCATAGCAACTCACATGATTTTCAACAAAGGTAAAGTTGATGGCGTCCCCAGAAACATGGTTACCGCTCAACAAGCAACTTATTAAGAAATAAGACACATAAGTACATATGCTTCACCACAATAGTTTTTAAGGCTATTTGTCCCATGAGCTATATATTGTAAAGGCAAAGAATGGAAGTTTAAAGGTAGCACTCAAGTAATGTACTTTGGAATGGCGGGGAAATACCATGTGGTAGGTAGGTATGGTGGACACAAATGGCATAGTTTTTGGCTCAAGGATTTGGATGCACGAGAAGAATCCCTCTCAATACAAGGCTAGGCTAGCAAGGTTGTTTGAAGCAAACTCAAGTATGAAATGGTGCAGCAAGACTCACATATAAACATATTGTAAGCATTATAAGACTTTACATCGTCTCCTTGTTGTTCAAACACCTCAACCCAGAAAATATCTAGACTTAGAGAGACCAATCATGCAAACCAAATTTTAACAAGCTCTATGTAGTTCTTCATTAATAGGTGCAAGGTACATGATGCAAGAGCTTAAGCATGATCTATATGAGCACAACAATTGCCAAGTATCACATTATTCAAGACATTATACCATTTACCACATGCGGCATTTTCCGTTTCCAACCATATAACAATGAATGAAATAGTCCAACTTTCGCAATGAACATTAAAGATAAAGCTAAGAACATATGTGTTCATACGAAACAGCGGAGCGTGTCTCTCTCCCAAACAAAGAATGCTAGGATCCGATCTTATTCAAACAAAACGAAAATAAAAACAAACAGATGCTCCAAGCAAAGCACATAAGATGTGATTGAATAAAAATATAGTTGCACTAGAGGAACCTGATAATGTTGTTGATGAAGAAGCGGATGCCTTGGGCATCCCCAAGCTTAGATGCTTGAGTCTTCTTGAAATATGCAGGGATGAACCATGGGGGCATCCCCAAGCTTAGACTTTTCACTCTTCTTGATCATATTGTATCATCCTCCTCTCTTGATCCTTGAAAACTTCCTCCACACCAAACTCAAAACAAACTCATTAGAGGGTTACTGCATATTTGAAAATTCATACATTCAGAGGTGACAAAATCATTCTTAACACTTCTGGACATTGCACAAATCTACTGAAAGTTAATGGAACAAAGAAATCCATCAAACATAGCAAAATAGGCAATGCGAAATAAAAGGCAGAATCTGTCAAAACAGAACAGTCCGTAAAGACGAATTTTCCAGGGGCACTTAACTTGCTCAGATGAAAATGCTCAAATTGAATGACAGTTGCGTACATATCTGAGGATCACGCACGTAAATTTGCAGATTTTTCTGAGTTACCTACAGAGAATTCTGCCCAGATTCGTGACAGTAAGAAATCTGTTTCTGCGCAGTAATCCAAATCAAGTATTGACTTTACTATCAAAGACTTTACTTGGCACAGCAATGCAATAAAATAAAGATAAGGAGAGGTTGCTACAGTAGTAACAACTTCCAAGACACAACAAAATAGTAGTAAAAACATACATGGGTTATCTCCCAAGAAGTGCTTTCTTTATAGCCATTAAGATGGGCTCAGTAATTTTAATGATGCTCACATGAAAAATAAGAGTTGAAGCAAAAGAGAGCATCAAGAAGCAAATTCAAAACACATTTAAGCCTAACCCACTTCCTATGAAAAGGAATCTTGTACAAAAATAAATTCATGAAGAACAAAGTGACAAGCGTAGGAAGATAAAACAAGAGTAACTTCAAAATTCTCAACACAAAGAGGGGAAACTTAATATTATTAAGATGCATATAGCCATGTTTCCCTCTCTCATAATAACTTTCAGTGGCATCATGAACAAACTCAACAATATAAGTATCACATAAAGCATTCTTATTCACATGCATAAAAGTATCATTACTCTCCACATAAGCATAATCAATTTTATTAGTTGTAGTGGGAGAAAATTCAACAAAGTAGCTATCAAGTGTAGGAGGCATAGTATAATCATAATAAAATTTACTCTCCATAGTAGGCGGCACCAAAAGACCACTATCATTATAATCATCATAAATGGGAGGCAAAGTATCATCAAAGAAAATTTTCTCCTCAAAACTTGGTGGACTAAAAATATCATGCTCATCAAAACCAGCTTCCCCAAGCTTAGAATTTTCCATAGCATTAGCGACAATGGTGTTCAAAGCATTCATACTAATAACATTCCCATTAGCATGCATATAAAGTTCCATGTGTTTTTTAATTCTCTCTTCAAACACTTCATGTCCTAATTCAAGATAAATACTATAAAGATCTCTAATATTTTTGTTGTTTTCCATTAAGCCTAACTAGTGAAATCACACAACTTAGTGTTCTTAGGAGTATTCATTTTAACAGTAATAAAGACAAGTAAAGCAAACTAAGTAAATGCAAGTAACTAATTTTTTTGTGTTTTTAATATAGTGCAGCAAACAAAGTAGTAAATAAAATAAAGTAAAGCAATACAAAAACAAAGTAAAGAGATTGGAAGTGGAGACTCCCCTTGCAGCGTGTCTTGATCTCCCCGGCAACGGCGCCAGAAAACTGTTGCTGGCGTGTAGTTGACGTGGGAGATAGAAATCTTTGTGGTGTAACTTTTCTTCAGATCCCCGGCAACGGCGCCAGAAAACAGTCTTGATGCGCGTGAGACACACGTCCGTTGGGAACCCCAAGAGGAAGGTGTGATGTGCGAGAGCGATGAAGTTTTCCCTCGAAAGAAACCAAGGTTTATCGAACCAGGAGGAGCCAAGAAGCACGTTGAAGGTTGATGGCGGCGAAGTGTAGTGCGGCGCAACACCAGGGATTCCGGCGCCAACGTGGAACCTGCACAACACAACCAAAGTACTTTGCCCCAACGTAACAGTGAGGTTGTCAATCTCACCGACTTGCTGTGAACAAAGGATTAACCGTATTGTGTGGAAGATGATTGTTTGCGAAGAACAGTAAAGAACAAGTATTGCAGTAGATTGTATTTCAAATGTAAAGAATAGGACCGGGGTCCACAGTTCACTAGTGGTGTCTCTCCCTTAAGATAAATAGCATGTTGGGTGAACGAATTACAGTTGGGCAATTGACAAATAAAGAAGGCATAACAATGCACATACAAAAATATCATGATGAGTACTATGAGATTTAATCAGGGCATTACGACAAAGTACATAGACCGCCATCCAGCATGCATCTATGCCTAAAAAGTCCACTTTCAGGTTATCATCCGAACCCCTTCCGGTATTAAGTTGCAAACAACGGACAATTGCATTAAGTATGGTGCGTAATGTAATCAACACAAATATCCTTAGACAAAGCATCGATGTTTTATCCCTAGTGGCAACAACACATCCACAACCTTAGAACTTTCTATCACTGTCCCAGATTTAATGGAGGCATGAACCCACTATCGAGCATAAATACTCCCTCTTGGAGTCACAAGTATCAACTTGGCCAGAGCCTCTACTAGCAACGGAGAGCATGCAAGAACATAAACAACTCATATATGATAGATTGATAATCAACTTGACATAGTATTCAATATCCATCGGATCCCAACAAACACAACATGTAGGATTACAAATAAACGATCTTGATCATGATAGGCAGCTCACAAGATAGAACATGATAGCACAATGAGGAGAAGACGACCATCTAGCTACTGCTATGGACCCATGGTCCAGGGGTGAACTACTCACACATCGATCCGGAGGCGATCATGGCGATGAAGAGACCTCCGGGAGATGATTCCCCTCTCCGGCGGGGTGCCGGAGGCGATCTCCTGAATCCCCCGAGATGGGATTGGCGGCGGCTGCGTCTCTGGAAGGTTTTCCGTATCGTGGCTCTCGGTACTCGGGGGTTTCGCGACGAAGACTATATGTAGGCGGAAGGGTAGGTCAGGGGGCCACACGAGGGCCCCACACAATAGGCCGGCGCGGCCAGGGCTTGGGCCGCGCCGCCCTAGTGTGGCGTCGCCTCGTGGCCCCACTTCGTCTCCTCTTCGGACTTCTGGAAGCTTCGTGGAAAAATAGGCCCCTGGGCGTTGATTTCGTCCAATTCCGAGAATATTTCCTTACTAGGATTTCTGAAACCAAAAACAGCAGAAAACAGCAACTGGCTCTTCGGCATCTCGTCAATAGGTTAGTGCCGGAAAATGCATAATAATGACATATAATGTGTATAAAACATGTGAGTATCATCATAAAAGTAGCATGGAACATAAGAAATTATAGATACGTTTGAGACGTATCATGGGCTAAGTGGCTCTCATGCTCACATGATATTGGTACCAACTCATCAATCAAGCATATAGGAGTAGGCTCGATTTTCTCATCTCCTTGCGCCTCCATTGGTTAAGGGAGAATCCCATGCTCACCCTTCTCAACTTCATCGCCTCCCAAGTCGTCCTCAAGCGGTAGCGCCATAGTGTCGTTGAGAGCTAGGATCGGATCAACTTCACCCTTGAGTTGGCCTTGTCGATGTTCATCTTGAAGTGTGGGCGCCATAGACTTCTTGGTGGCTTGGACATGTAGCTCGTCAGAGTGGAGAATCTCGGCGCTTGGCGTTGTGCATTGCCACTCCATGTGACCCTTGGCCTTGCACACCTCACATAGGAGATTGGGACATCCCGTGGAAGGTGGCCTTGTTGCTTGCACTTGTAGCATCGGAGTCCATAGGCATATGACGAGGTAGGGGCCATTGTGGTGGTGTCACAAGAGGTAGAAGTTGCCTTACTAGGAAGGTCCTCTTGAAGTGCCCTCTCCACCCTTGGAGTGGTAGACACCCTATGATGGTGTTTGTCGCCTTCATATCGAGGCTCTCGTCTTCGTGCCTCATCACCATGTCTTGATGGGTGTCGTCGAAGATCCTTGGAAGATGATGGTTGATGGAGGGTCGTTTCAACGGATTTAGATGGGGAAGGATGGCTCTTCCACCTCGCTCCTCCCTACCCACCTTCCCCTCCGGCGATCATGCTGATCTTTGGTGATCTGTTGAAGCTGCTCCAATCACCCTCTCCGGCGTGGTCTCTTAATCAAGGTGATGTGTCATGGCTCCAAATCCTCCCCCCTCTTGGCAGATGGAAGGTTTCTTTTGTTTTCCTGCATGGCAAGGACAAGTCTATGCATATCCCTGGTTTTCTTGTTCTTTGGCCAAGGAATTGGTTTGCTTTGGTGAATCATAAGGACTCACCAATTGAGGGTAAATACATCAAAGACGGTGAAGCCT
>NC_061509.1:113925875-113946564 GCF_022539505.1 Lolium rigidum | reverse complement strand
CAACAATTGACGAAACCCACGAAAACCTTCCCGAGCCGCCGCCATCGCGAAGCCAAGATCGCGGGGACGGGATCTCGTTCCGGCACCTGCCGGAGCGGGGAAGTGCCCCGGAAGGCTTCTCCATCGACACCGCTGCCATCTCCACCGCCATCTTCATCACCGCTGCTGCTCCCATGAGGAGGGAGTAGTTCTCCATCGAGGCTCGGGGCTGTACCGGTAGCTATGTGGTTCATCTCTCTCCTATGTGTTTCAATACAATAATCTCATGAGCTGCCTTACATGATTGAGATTCATATGATGATGCTTGTAATCTAGATGTCATTATGCTAGTCAAGTGAGTTTTACTTATGTGATCTCTAGGAGACTCCTCGTCCCACGTGTGTAAAGGTGACAGTGTGTGCACCGTGTGGGTCTCTTAGGCTAGATTTCACGAGAATACTTATTCACTTGTTGAATGGCATAGTGAGGTGCTTATTTATATCTCTTTATGATTGCAATGTGTTTGTATCACTACTATCTATGTGCTACTCTAGTGATGTGTTATTAAAGTAGTTCTATTCCTCCTGCACGTGTGTAATGGTGACAGTGTGTGCACCGTGTTAGTACTTGGTTTGTGCTATGATCATGATCTCTTGTAGATTATGGAGTTAACTATTGCTATGATAATATTGATGTGATCTATTCCTCCTACATATGCATGAAGGTGACGGTGTGCATGCTATGCTAGTACTTGGTTTAGTAGCGTTGATCTATCTTACACTAAAGGTTACTTAAACATGAGCATTATTGTGGAGCTTGTTAACTCCGGCATTGAGGGTTCGTGTAATCCTACGCAATGTGTTCATCATCCAACAAAAGTGTAGAGTATGCATTTATCTATTCTGTTATGTGATCAATGTTGAGAGTGTCCACTAGTGAAAGTGTAATCCCTAGGCCTTGTTCCTAAATACTTGCTGAGTTACTACTTACTTGTTTCTTGTTTCTACTGCGTTACTACTCGCTGCAATACCACCACCATCAACTACACGCCAAGCACTTTTACGCACCGTTGCTACTGCTCATACTTATTCATACCACTGTATTTCACTATCTCTTCGCCGAACTAGTGCACCTATTAGGTGTGTTGGGGACACAAGAGACTTCTTGCTTTGTGGTTGCGGGGTTGCATGAGAGGGATATCTTTGACCTCTTCCTCCCCGAGTTCGATAAACCTTGGGTATCCACTTAAGGGAAACTTCTTTGCTGTTCTACAAACCTCTGCTCTTGGAGGCCCAACAACTTGTCTACAAGAATAGAAGCTCCACGTAGACATCAAGCACTTTTACAGGCGCCGTTGCCGAGGACGGAAAGGTAAAAGGCTCTCATACTACGGTCTCGGGTAAAGTATTTTTACAGGTGCCGTTGTGTGTGTGCTCGAAGCTATTTCCTTTAGATCCTGCAATTGCATCTTGTTGTTTCTTGTTTACACTAGTTTGGCATAATGTACAAGAGTGAGCTTCTTATTCTATTTCCTGATTTAAAACATGGATTGTTTGATGCGAAAGTTAAAAAACCTATGAAATCTTCTTTGCATGCTGGGTAGTAATATTAGTATGAACGCTTTGAACACCATTGTTGACAATAATATAGAAAGTTCTAAGCTTGGGGAAGCTGGTTTTCATGATATTTTTAGTCCCCCAAGCATTGAGGAGAAAATTTTCTTTGATGATACTTTGCCTCCTATTTGTGATGATAATGATAGTAGTCTTTTGGTACCACCTGTTATGGAGGATAAATTTGATTATGATTACAATATGCCTCCTATACTTGATGATGAGAATAATAATGATAGCTACTTTGTTGAATTTGCTCCCACTACAACTAATAAAATTGATTATGCCTATGTGGAGAGTAATAATTTTATGCATGAGACTCATGATAAGAATGCTTTATGTGATAGTTATATTGTTGAGTTTGCTCATGATGCTACTGAAAGTTATTATGAGAGAGGAAAATATGGTTGTAGAAATTTTCATGTTACTAAAACACCTCTCTATGTGCTGAAATTTTTCAAGCTACACTTGTTTTATCTTCCTATGCTTGTTACTTTGCTCTTCATGAACTTGTTTATTTACAAGATTCCTATGCATAGGAAGCATGTTAGACTTAAATGTGTTTTGAATTTGCCTCTTGATGCTCTCTTTTGCTTCAAATACTATTTCTTGCGAGTGCATCATTAAAACTGTTGAGCCCATCTTAATGGCTAAAAAGAAAGAACTTCTTGGGAGATAACCCATGTGCTATTTTGCTACAGTACTTTGTTTTATATTTGTGTCTTGGAAGTTGTTTACTACTGTAGCAACCTCTCCTTATCTTAGTTTTGTGTTTTGTTGTGCCAAGTAAAGCCGTTGATAGAAAAGTAAGTACTAGATTTGGATTACTGCGCAGTTCCAGATTTCTTTGCTGTCACGAATCTGAGCCCACTGCCCTGCAGAAAGCTCAGAAAATTATGCCAATTTACGTGCATGATCCTCAGATATGTACGCAACTTTCATTCAATTTGAGCATTTTCATTTGAGCAAGTCTGGTGCCATTTTAAAATTCGTCAATACGAACTGTTCTGTTTTGACAGATTCTGCCTTTTATTTCGCATTGCCTCTTTCGCTATGTTGGATGAATTTATTTGATCCACTAATGTCCAGTAGCATTATGCAATGTCCAGAAGTGTTAAGAATGATTGTGTCACCTCTGAATATGTCAATTTATATTGTGCACTAACCCTCTAATGAGTTGTTTCGAGTTTGGTGTGGAGGAAGTTTTCAAGGATCAAGAGAGGAGTATGATGCATACTATGATCAAGGAGAGTGAAAGCTCTAAGCTTGGGGATGCACCGGTGGTTCACCCCTGCATATATCAAGAAGACTCAAGCGTCTAAGCTTGGGGATGCCCAAGGCATCCCCTTCTTCATCAACAAATTATCGGAGTTCCTCCCTCGAAACTATATTTTTATTCGGCCACATCTTATGTGCTTTTTCTTGGAGCGTCGTGTTTGTTTTTGTTTTTGTTTTGTTTGAATAAAATGGATCCTAGCATTCATGCTTGTGTGGGAGAGATACACGCTCCGCTGGTAGCATATGGACAAATATGTCCTTGGTTTCTACTCATAGTATTCATGGCGAAGTTTCTCCTTCGTTAAATTGTTATATGGTTGGAATTGGAAAATGATACATGTAGTAATTGCTATAAATGTCTTGGGTAATGTGATACTTGGCAATTGTTGTGCTCATGTTTAAGCTCTTGCATCATATGCTTTGCACCTATTAGTGAAGAAATACATAGAGCATGCTAAAATTTTGTTTGCATATTTGGTTTCTCTAAGGTCTAGATAATTTCTAGTATTGAGTTTGAACAACAAGGAAGACGGTGTAGAGTCTTATAATGCTTTCAATATGTCTTTTATGTGAGTTTTGCTGTACCGTTCATCCTTGTGTTTGTTTCAAATAAGCCTTGCTAGCCTAAACTTTGTATCGAGAGGGAATACTTCTCATGCATCCAAAATACTTGAGCCAACCACTATGCCATTTGTGTCCACCATACCTACCTACTACATGGTATTTTCCCGCCATTCCAAAGTAAATTGCTTGAGTGCTACCTTTAAAATTCCATCATTCACCTTTGCAATATATAGCTCATGGGACAAAATAGCCTTAAAAAACTATTGTAGTATTGAATATGTAATTATGCACTTTATCTCTTATTAAGTTGCTTGTTGTGCGATAACCATGTTTACTGGGGAACGCCATCAACTCATTGTTGAATTTCATGTGAGTTGCTATGCATGTTCGTCTTGTACGAAGTAAGGGCGATCTACACTGAGTTGAATGGTTTGAGCATGCATATTGTGAGAGAAGAACATTGGGCCGCTAACTAAAGCCATGATTCATGGTGGAAGTTTCGGTTTTGGACAAATATCCTCAAATCTCTAATGAGAAAAGAATTAATTGTTGTCAAATGCTTAAAGCATTAAAAGAGGAGTCCATTATCTGTTGTCTATGTTGTCCCGGTATGGATGTCTAAGTTGAGAATAATCAAAAGCGAGAAATCCAAATGCGAGCTTTCTCCTTAGACCTTTGTACGAGCGGCATAGAGGTACCCCTTTGTGAAACTTGGTTAAAGCATATGTATTGCGGTGATAATCCAGGTAGTCCAAGCTAATTAGGACAAGGTGCGAGCACTATTGGTACACTATGCATGAGGCTTGCAACTTATAAGATATAATTTACATGATGCATATGCTTTATTACTACCGTTGACAAAATTGTTTCATGTTTTCAAAATCAAAGCTCTAGCACAAATATAGCAATCGATGCTTTTCCTCTATGAGGACCATTCTTTTACTTTCAATGTTGAGTCGGTTCACCTATTTCTCTCCACCTCAAGAAGCAAACACTTGTGTGAAGCTGTGCATTGATTCCTACATACTTGCTTATTGCACTTATTATATTACTCTATGTTGACAATATCCATGAGATATACATGTTACAAGTTGAAAGCAACCGCTGAAACTTAATCTTCTTTTGTGTTGCTTCAATACCTTTACTTTGAATTATTGCTTTATGAGTTAACTCTTATGCAAGACTTATTGATGCTTGTCTTGAAGTGCTATTCATGAAAAGTCTTTGCTTTATGATTCAGTTGTTTACCCATGTCATATACATTGTTTTGATCGCTGCATTCACTACATATGCTTGTACAAATAGTATGATCAAGGTTATGATGGCATGTCACTCCAGAAATTATCTTTGTTATCGTTTTACTGCTCGGGACGAGCGAGAACTAAGCTTGGGGATGCTGATACGTCTCCAACGTATCGATAATTTCTTGTGTTCCATGCCACATTATTGATGTTATCTACATGTTTTATGCACACTTTATGTCATATTCGTGCATTTTACGGAACTAACCTATTAACAAGATGCCGAAGTGCCGGTTCCTGTTTTCTGCTGTTTTGGTTTCGAAATCCTAGTAACGAAATATTCTCGGAATCGGACGAAATCAACGCCCGAGTTCCTATTTTACCCGGAAGCCTCCAGAACACACGAGAACCGCCAGAGAAGGGAGGCAGGGCCACCAAACCCTACCCCGGCGCGGCCAAGGGGGGGGCGCGCCCCCCTAGGGTGTGGGCCCCCCTTCGACCTTCCTGCGCCGCCTCTTCGCCTATAAGAAGCCCCTGGATCAGAAAACCCTACAACAATTGACGAAACCCACGAAAACCTTCCAGAGCCGCCGCCATCGCGAAGCCAAGATCTGGGGGACAGGATCTCTGTTCCGGCACCCTGCCGGAGCGGGGAAGTGCCCCGGAAGGCTTCTCCATCGACACCGCTGCCATCTCCACCGCCATCTTCATCACCGCTGCTGCTCCCATGAGGAGGGAGTAGTTCTCCATCGAGGCTCGGGGCTGTACCGGTAGCTATGTGGTTCATCTCTCTCCTATGTGTTTCAATACAATAATCTCATGAGCTGCCTTACATGATTGAGATTCATATGATGATGCTTGTAATCTAGATGTCATTATGCTAGTCAAGTGAGTTTTACTTATGTGATCTCCGGAGACTCCTCGTCCCACGTGTGTAAAGGTGACAGTGTGTGCACCATGTGGGTCTCTTAGGCTAGATTTCACAGAATACTTATTCACTGTTGAATAGCATAGTGAGGTGCTTATTTATATCTCTTTATGATTGCAATGTGTTTGTATCACTACTATCTATGTGCTACTCTAGTGATGTGTTATTAAAGTAGTTCTATTCCTCCTGCACGTGTGTAATGGTGACGAGTGTGTGCACCGTGTTAGTACTTGGTTTGTGCTATGATCATGATCTCTTGTAGATTATGGAGTTAACTATTGCTATGATAATATTGATGTGATCTATTCCTCCTACATATGCATGAAGGTGACGAGTGTGCATGCTATGCTAGTACTTGGTTTAGTAGCGTTGATCTATCTTACACTAAAGGTTACTTAAACATGAGCATTATTGTGGAGCTTGTTAACTCCGGCATTGAGGGTTCGTGTAATCCTACGCAATGTGTTCATCATCCAACAAAAGTGTAGAGTATGCATTTATCTATTACTGTTATGTGATCAATGTTGAGAGTGTCCACTAGTGAAAGTGTAATCCCTAGGCCTTGTTCCTAAATACTTGCTGAGTTACTACTTGCTTGTTTCTTGTTTTCTTGCGTTACTACTGCTGCAATACCACCACCATCAACTACACGCCAAGCACTTTTCTGGCACCGTTGCTACTCCTTATTCATACCACCTGTATTTCACTATCTCTTCGCCGAACTAGTGCACCTATTAGGTGTGTTGGGGACACAAGAGACTTCTTGCTTTGTGGTTGCAGGGTTGCATGAGAGGGATATCTTTGACCTCTTCCTCCACGAGTTCGATAAACCTTGGGTATCCACTTAAGGGAAACTTGCTTGCTGTTCTACAAACCTCTCGCTCTTGGAGGCCCAACACTGTCTACAAGAATAGAAGCTCCCGTAGACATCACTTGCCTATCATGATCAAGATCATCTATTTGTAATGCTACATGTTGTGTTTGTTGGGATCCGATGAATATGGAATACTATGGCAAGTTGATTATCAATCTATCATATATGTGTTGTTTATGTTCTTGCATGCTCTCCGTTGCTAGTAGAGGCTCTGGCCAAGTTGATACTTGTAACTCCAAGAGGGAGTATTTATGCTCGATAGTGGGTTCATGCCTCCATTGAATGCGGGACGATGGATCGAAAGTTCTAAGGTTGTGGATGTGCTGTTGCCACTAGGGATAAAACATCAATGCTTTGTCTAAGGATATTTGTGTTGATTACATTACGCACCATACTTAATGCAATGATCTGTTGTTTGCAACTTAATACTGGAAGGGGTGCGGATGCTAACCCGAAGGTGGACTTTTTAGGCATAGATGCATGCTCGGATAGCGGTCTATGTACTTTGTCGTAATGCCCCGATTAAATCTCATAGTAGTCATCGTGAGATGTATGTGCATTATTATGCCCTCTCTATTTGTCAATTGCCCAACCGTAATTTGTTCACCCAACATGCTATTTATCTTATGGGAGAGACACCACTAGTGAACTGTGGACCCCGGTCCATTCTTTTACATCTGAAATACAATCTCTCGCAATACTTGTTCTTTACTTGTTCTTCGCAAACAAACATCATCTTCCACACTATACATTTAATCCTTTGTTTACGAGCAAGCCGGTGAGATTGACAACCTCAGCACGTTACGTTGGGGCAAAGTACTTTGATTGTGTTGTGCAGGTTCCACGTTGGCGCCGGAATCCCTGGTGTTGCGCCGCACTACACTCCGTCACCAACAACCTTTACGTGTTCCTTGACTCCTACTCGGTTCGATAACCTTGGTTTCTTGCGAGGAAAACTTGTCTGTTGTACGCATCACACCTTCCTCTTGGGGTTCCCAACGGACGTGTGTTAACTACACGCAACGACTCGTACTCATCATACCTCCTCTTGGGGTTCCCAACGGACGTGTGCTTTACCGTCACAAGGAGCTGCCTCACGCAAGCGGCAAGCTTTTCACGGCGCCGTTGCGGGGAGATCAAGACACGCCGCAAGGGAGTCTCTCACACCCAATCTCTTTACATTGTTTATTGTCTTGCTTTATTTTATTTTTTGTCTTGTTTGCTTTCTTTATATCAAAAACACATTAAAATTAGTTACTTGTTTTACTTTATTTAATTCAGTTTTTCTTAGTTTATTTTTATTACTTGCTAAAATGAATACTCCCGAGAATACTAAGGTGTGTGATTTCACTAGCACAAATAATAATGATTTTATATGCACTCCCATTGCTCCACCTGCTACTACAGCAGAATTTTATGAAATTAAACCTGCTTTACTAAATCTTGTTATGAGAGAGCAATTTTCTGGTGTTAGTACTGATGATCGTCTGCTGCCCATCTTAATAATTTTGTTGAACTTTGTGAAATGCAAAAGTATAAGGATATAGATTGGGATATTATAAAACTGAAATTGTTTCCTTTCTCCTTAAGAGGAAGAGCTAAAGATTGGTTGCTATCTTTGCCTAAAAATAGTATTGATTCATGGACTAAATGTAAAGATGTTTTTATTGGAAAATATTATCCTCCTGCTAAGATTATATCTTTGAGAAGTAGCATTATGAATTTTAAGCAATTGGATAATGAACATGTTGCCCAAGCATGGGAGAGAATGAAATCTTTGGTAAAGAATTGCCCTACCCATGGACTAACTACTTGGATGATCATCCAAACCTTTTATGCGGGATTGAATTTTTCTTCAAGGAACCTATTGGATTCAGCTGCTGGAGGTACTTTTATGTCCATCACTTTGGGTGCTGCAACAAAGCTTCTTGATGATATGGTGATCAACTACTCTGAATGGCATACTGAAAGAACTCCTCAAGGTAAGAAGGTAAATTATGTTGAAGAAACCTCTTCTTTGAGTGATAAGATTGATGTTATTATGTCTATGCTTGTTAATGGTAGATCTCAGTTGATCCTACTAATGTTCCTTTAACTTCATTGGTTGCTCAAGAAGAGCATGTTGATGTGAACTTCATTAAAAGTAATAATTTCAACAACAATGCTTATAGGAATAATTTTGGTAACAACAACTATAGGCCATATCCTTCTAATAATGGTAATGGTTATGGTAATTCTTATGGTAATTCTTACAACAATAGTAGGAGTGCACCCTCTGGTCTTGAAGTCATGCTTAAAGAATTTATTAGTACACAAAGCTTGCTTTTAATAAATCTCGTTGAAGAAAAGCTTGGTAAAATTGATGTTCTTGCTTCTAAGGTTGATAGTCTTGCTGCTGATGTTGATCTTTTAAAATTGAAAGTTATGCCTAATGAAGATAAAGATATTAAGTCATTTGCTACAGCAAACACTATCCAAGTTCGAATTAATGATAATATTAGAATGATGGCTGAATTGCATGCTAGGTGGGAAAGAGAGGAAAGAGAAGAAAAACTTGCTAAAGAGAATAATATAGCTAAAGTTTGGACTATTACCACCACTAGTAATGTTGATGCTTCACATGTTGCTAAACCTTCTACTATCAATGGTAAAATAATTGGTGTTTGCAATGTCTCTAATTCTCATCGCAAAGCGTGCAAAACTGCTCGAAACCGTTTGCGATAAAAGTGCTGAAATTTTTCGAATGTCGTAGATCATAATGGTTTAGACTTTGATAGTTGTCATATTTCTGAAGTTATTAAGTTCTTACAAAAACTTGCTAGAAGTCCTAATGCTAGTGCTATAAATTTAGCCTTTACAAAACATATTACAAATGCTCTCATTAAAGCTAGGGAAGAGAAATTAAAACTTGAAGCTTCTATCCCTAGGAAGTTGGAAGATGGTTGGGAGCCCATCATTAAGATGAAATTCAATGATTTTGATTGTAATGATTTATGTGATCTTGGTGCAAGTATTTCTGTTATGCCTAAGTAACTTTATGATATGCTTGACTTGCCACCTATGGAAAATTGTTATTTGGATGTTAATCTTGCTGATAATTCTATAAAGAGACCTTTGGGGAGAATTGATAATGTTCATATTACTTTTAACAATAACCTTGTCCCCGTTGATTTTGTTGTCTTGGATATTGAATGCAATGCATCTTGTCCTATTGTTTTGGGAAGACCCTTTCTTCGAACTGTAGGTGCTATTATTGATATAAAAGAAGGAAATATTAAGTATCAATTCCCTCTTAAGAAAGGTATGGAACACAATGAAGATGCCTTTTGATTATATTATTAGAACAAATTATGATGTTGATGCTTCTTCTCTCTATATTACTTGATTTGCACTTTCTGCGCCTAGCTAAAAGGCGTTAAAGAAAAGCGCTTATGAGAGACAACCCATTATTTTACTTCTGCAATTTTTGTTTTATATTTGAGTCAAGGTGCTTGTTACTACTGTAGCAATACCTTTGTATCTTTATTTTCATGTATTGTTGTGCCAAGTAAAGTCTCTAATAGGAAGTTGATACTAGATTTGGATTTACGTACGAATATGATTTTTTAGCTGTCACAAATTCGCGTTTTTCTCTCTGTAGAAGATTCAAAAAAATCTGCGAAAATTCATGCGTGATCCTCAGATATGTACTCAACTTTCATTAGTTTTGAGTTTTTCCATCTAGTGAAACTTATCAGGTCACCTTCTTCATCAACAAACTTATCAGGTCACCTCTAGTGAAACTATATTTTAATTCCGTCACATCTTATGTGCTTTACTTGGAGCGTCTGTTTGTTTTTATTTTTGCTTATGTTTGAATAAACTCAGATCCTAGCAATCCTTGTGTTGGAGAGAGACACGCTCCGCTTTTTCATTTGAACACTTGTGTTCTTCATCTTATTTTAATATTCATGGCGAAAGCTGAAAGCCGCAGCACTTGTACTTATTGTTATTTGGTTGGAAACAGAAAATGCCTCATATTGTCTTGAATAATTTGATACTTGGCAATTGTTTTGAGCTCTTAAATAGATCATGTTTAAGCTCTTGCATCATGTAGTTTAAATCTATTAGTGGAGAACTACCGTGGAGCTTGTTGAAATTTGGTTTGCATGATTGGTCTCTCTAAGGTCTATATATTTTCTGGTAAAAGTGTTTGAACAACAAGGAAGACAGTGTAGAGTCTTATAATGCTTGCAATATGTTCTTGTGTAAGTTTTTGCTGTACCGGTTCATACTTGTGTTTGCTTCAAACAACCTTGCTAGCCAAAGCCTTGTACTGAGAGGAAATGCTTCTCGTGCATCCAAAAACCTTGAGCCAAAACCCATGCCATTTGTGTCCACCATAACTACCTATTATGTGGTATTTTTCTGCCATTCCAAAGTAAATTGCTTGCGTGCTACCTTTAAAAAATTCATTCCTTGTCTTTGCAATACATAGCTCATGGGAAAGTAGCCTAAAAACTATTGTGGTAATGAATATGTCGCTTATGTATCTTAGTTCTTATAAGTTGCTTGTTGAGAGGTAACCATGTTTAGGGACGCCATCAACTTGTCACACCTTTGTTGAATATCATGTGAGTTGCTATGCATGTTCGTCTTGTACGAAGTAAGGGAGATTTCTCATGATTAAATGGTTTGAGTATGCATATTGTTAGAGAAGAACATTGGGCCGCCAACCAAAGCCATGTATCATGGTGGAAGTTTCAGCTTGGACGTTAATCCTCAGAATCTCTTATGAGAATATTATTTGTTGTTGAATGCTTAAAGCATTAAAAAGAGGAGTCCATTATATGTTTTGTATGTTGTCCCGGTATGGATGTCCTTAAGTTGAGATCTATCAAAATCAAGAAATAAAATGCGATTTATCTCCTTCGACCTTTGTACAGGTGGCATAGAGGTACCCCTTTGTGACACTTGGTTGAAACATATGTAATGCAATGATAATCCATGGAAGTCGAGCTAATTAGGACAAGGTGCGGGCAATATTGGTATTCGATGCATGAGGCTTGCAACTTATAGGAGGTTTTATGCATAACACATATGAATTATTACTACCGTTGACACAATTGTTTCCATGTTTTCAAAATAAAAAGCTCTAGCACATGAGTAATCCCTGCTTCCCTCTGCGAAGGGCCTTTCTTTTACTTTATGTTGAGTCGGTTTACCTACTTCTTTCTATCTTAGAAGCAAACACTTGTGTCAATCTGTGTGCATTGATTCTTACATGTTTACTTATTGCACTTATTATATTACTTTGTGTTGACAATTATCCATGAGATATACATGTTGAAGTTGAAAGCAATTGCTTGAAACTTAAATCTTCCTTTGCGTTGCTTCAAAACTTCTTATTAAGAATCTATTGCTTTATGAGTTAACTCTTATGCAAGTCTTTTTGAAACTTGTCTTGAAAGTACTATTCATGAAAAGTTTTTGCTATATGATTAAGTTGTTTAGTCATTATCTTTTTGTTAGCAAACTATATACCATTGCTTTGAATCACTTCATTCACCTCATATGCTTTACAATAGTATTGATCAAGATTGTGTTGGTAGCATGTCACTTCAGAAATTATTGTTTTTATCGTTTACCTACTCGGGGCGAGTAGGAACTAAGCTTAGGGATGCTAGATACGTCTCCAACGTATCTATAATTTCTTGTGTTACATGCTAGTTTTATGACAATACCAACATGTTTTAGTCATACTTTATAATGTTTTTATGCATTTTCCGAGACTAACCTATTAACAAGATGCCGCGGTGCCGGTTCACGTTTTACTGCTTGTTTTTGGTTTCAGTAATCCTACACAGGAAATATTCTTGGAATTGGATGAAACAAAAGCCCACGGTCCTATTTTCCACGGAGCCTTCCAGAACACCAAAGAGGAGACGAAGAGGGGACGCGAGGCAGCCACACCATAGGGGGGCGCGGCCCCACCCCTGGCCGCGCCGCCATATGGGGTGGGCCCCTCGGGCGTCCCCCGACTCTGCCCCTTCGCCTATTTATTCCCTCCGTCGCGAAAACCCTAGTACCGAGAGCCACGATACGAGAAAAGTTAGAGAGACGCCGCCGCCGTCAACCCCATCTCGGGGGGTTCTGAAGATCACCTCCGGCACCCTGCCGGAGAGGGGAATCATCACCGGAGGGCTCTACATCACCATGCCCGCCTCCGGACTGATGCGTGTGTGGTTCATCCTTGGACTACGGGTCCATAGCAGTAGCTAGATGGTTGTCTTCTCCTCTTGTGCTATCATGTTTAGATCTTGTGAGCTGCCTATCATGATCAAGATCATCTATTTGTAATGCTACATGTTGTGTTTGTTGGGATCCGATGAATATGGAATACTATGTCAAGTTGATTATTGATCTATCATATATGTGTTATTTATGTTCTTGCATGCTCTCCAGTTGCTACTAGAGGCTGCGGCCAAGTTGATACTTGTGACTCCAAGAGGGAGTATTTATGCTAGATAGTGGGTTCATGTCTCCATTGAATCTGGGGGAGTGACAGCAACCCCTAAAGTTGTGGATGTGCTGTTGCCACTAGGGATAAAACATCAATGGTTTGTCTAAGCATATTTGTATTGTTGACATTACGCACAATACTTAATGCAATTGTCTGTTGTTTGCAACTTAATACTGGAAGGGGTGCGGATGCTAACCTGAAAGTGGACTTTTTAGGCATAGATGCATGCTGGATGGCGGTCTATGTTCTTTGTCGTAATGCCCTAAGTAAATCTCATAGTAGTCATCATGATATGTATATGCTTCTCTATTTGTCAATTGCCCAACTGTAATTTGTTCACCCAACATGCTATTTATCTTATTGGAGAGACACCACTAGTGAACTGTGGACCCCGGTCCATTCCGTACATACTGAAATACAATCTACTGCAATCATTGTTCTCTGTTGTTTTACGCAAGCAAACATCATTCTCCACACCATACGTTTAATCCTTTGTTTACAGCAAGCCGGTGAGATTGACAACCTCACTTTGTTAAGTTGGGGCAAAGTATTTTGATTGTGTTGTGCAGGTTCCACGTTGGCGCCGGAATCCCTGGTGTTGCGCCGCACTACACTCCTTCACCAACAACCTTCACGTGGCCTTCATCTCTTACTGGTTCGATAAACCTTGGTTTCTTACTGAGGGAAAACTTGCTGATGTACTCATCATACCTTCCTCTTGGGGTTCTCAACGGATGTGTGCTTTACCGTCACAAGGAGCTGCCTCACGCAAGCAGCAGTGCACTCATATTCCAAGACAGATTAAAGTGATCAATTGGTACACCCAACCCAAAATATCTCTTAGCATGTAACTCATGTAGGGCACTCGAATTGATAGATGCATGAATGTCCACAAAAGAAGCACCCAAACATTTGGTATTGTAGCATTAATTCGGTGGGTGTACTTAAATCAATTGAAGAATCCATTTCAGCATTAATAATTTCAGTGGACGCGCACATAGTCAAAGAAGAATTGAAAACAGGACTAATTGCGTTCACAACAATATCAATCTCAGTGGTTTGATCACATGGTACTTGCAAATCATTAGTATGATCCCCTAATATAGGTGGTGTGGCTAAATCTTCAATGAACTCAACAGATGGTATATTAATATCAACATGGTATTTACCAATTTCAAGTTCATGAACAAAAAACTAGGAAGCATCTCCATTGTTAGATCAGAAGATTGTTTCAAAGTGACAACTCTATCCTCAATCAACTCAATAGACAAATCATCACATGACATATGCAGATCATCATGGAATTCATCAGTCACATGTGGAAGGACAAAATCAGTACCTTCATTTTTACCTTGTGACTCCAACGTAGAAGATGTTCGCAGCGACGTGTCACAAGTCTGTGGCTGGGCGACTCGCACAACAATATTCATGCGTGGAATGTTGGAAGAAACAATCGGTGCTAGTGTGCATGACTTGGAGGAGTTGGAATTGTCCAACGTTTTCACCTGTATGTGTTTCTCAAAAACACAAGCTCGAACATATATACCAATAGTAGAACGAGGAATATACTTAGACATAACCTTAATATAAGGGTTCAAGCCATTGAAAAACATGTTTCTAGTACTTTCCTCAAATTCCTTTATATCACAACGGTACATGTAAAATTTAAATTCCTGATAGTAAACATGCACGGTGTTACTACCTTGTTCTAACTGTTTAAGTTTGCGGATCATTTCACGTTAATGAGAAAGAGGCACAAATCTATGTCGCAATGCAGATTTTAAATCTCCCGAAGTAGTACGTTTATTATCAATATTTTCTTTATAAGTCATATCCCACCAAATGGAAGCAAAATCTGTAAAAACTCTACCGAGCGGTTCTTAATTTGTCATGTTCGAGTAAAATCATGGCATCCAAAAATATGGTCGACCTCAAACTCCCAAACAAAATAAGCATCGGTATTATATCTACCCGCATAAAGCTGGTAAAGAAATAACCTGATCATGATCTCCAATAAATGGTCGCACGTGCATCTCCATGTTCGTCATGGTCTTCGGAGTCGGCGGATTGGTCCTCAATTCCTGGCATGGTTAGTACCCAAAAATCACAAGTGTATATGCCTAGAAGCTACGCAAATATGGTGGTATCACGCACAATTCGTCAAGCAAAATACAAAGCTCTTACAAGTTCTTACCAAACAGGAGGAAGGCGATATGGCAACCAGCAAAGATCAGCTTCTCCCCGACATTGCACAAAGCGATTACCAGATGTTGACAGAAAGCACGTGGAGAAATATGTGGAGCTCTGGGAAGGCAAAATATAGTGGTATGGTGGTACAATAATCAAACCAGCGATGCAAATTGAGTAAATGCTCAAAGACGGTACTGTGCTGGTCCTAGGCTAGATTGTATTAGAGACGCGAGCCTAAATCACCAACGAGGTCACGACGCGGCACAAAATGCAAGAGGCAGCTAAACTGGCGCTACTATGATGGGAAGAAAATGGGCACAACAAGGAGTTGATGGAAGATGTGGCGGAAGTGTATGGTGGCGGTGATATGGCGAGGACTGCAAGCGGAGATGGCGCGGCGGCTACGTGACTACTATGATCAGAACTCGAAACTCTAACGACTCTAGACGCTAAGACCAGCACACGACACGACGATTGCAGACGAAGACTCAAAAAGCAAAAAACTGAAAAGATCATGCAATGGCTTGGCAGGGGCTACGGGACGGATGATCTAAACCTAATATATTTTTGGATTTTTTCTTGGGTTTTAGGTGTGAAGGCGATGCAATCTACACTAGGAAAACTGTAAAATCTCACCGAGCAACCTGGCTCTGATACCACTTGATAGGGCAAAGATGGCCGATCTTTTGATGAGATGAGGATAATTCGATTTGTTGGTGGAGTTCGTGCTTGACGATCCGACTACACGTGTAAAGCTCGTGCGCCAATGCAATCGCTAGAACAATCTTCGGGAGTTACTGATCTTGCGGGAGCACGATCAGCCTGACCAGCAAGGGTCTTAATTCCTACCTGAAATCGAGAACAAGTAAGAACTAAAGATGCAATCAGAATATTGCGAATAGAGATGAAAGCTTGATTGATATTGGTGGGATTCCGAATAGTCGGTCTTGTTCTGGGCGTTGGCCTCAAAGAAGTACACGAAGTTGCAGCAATTGGCTAACTTTTAATCTAATCAAAATCCAAGTTCTAATGACGGCTACAGAGGGATATATATGGGGGAAGTGAAGGGATTTTCGTCCAACCAGCTAGGGTTGGCCAAAAACACCCCTAAATGGGCCTTCCTCCACTTATATGGCCTCTTAAAATCCCCTAAAATACCTAGAGGATCCGAAAATACATGGGCCTGACCCATTAAATAAGGTGACGCAGCACCAAAAATAACTCTTTGGACGAATTTTATGATGGAGTAACTTGTATGATTCATCCAAGCATCGTGGCTTCACTATGGTGGCTTCAATGTTCTGAAATCCTCGCTTGCAACGCCATCCTGAATCCTTGCAGGTCTGCTGCCATTTCCATGCACGTTCCTAATCAAATGCTTGGCGTCCATGCTAGATCCATTCCTAAATAATATAAATACATTTGATTTAGGCAACATCATATTCTCATATATATTAGGAAGGATTCCTAGTAACGAAGGTACCTGAGATGTAGTTGTAGGAGTATTGGTTGTATCTATCATAGAGATGTCCTCATCACGGCCCTAGCGCACCACCGACTAAAAGGCACCAGAAAGTTGGAATCATAGGTCCTCCGAAGCTAAAGAAGAGGCCGAGGGGTCCGCTCCACCGGGTAAGATTTTATTCCGGCAGCTGTTTTCCGGCAGCTCTTGACTTGTATTTCTTGTTTCTCTCTATCTTTCTTTTTTTTCCGGTATGATATTCCTTTTACTGATGTGCTCTTGTCTTCTTATTGAAAACCCCTCTCTTGAGATCAACCGGAGCGCTCCGGGAAGAACCCCTTCTACCCCCAAGTCAACTCCAACGTCACCACCAGAGCCAATTTTTCAAGTGCCTAGCCCAGCCACAGCACCCGTCGGCCAATTCCCCTTACTGGGATTTGCCGCAAGCGGGCCCAGCTCTAGTCCGGTGCGGCCCAAGACAAGTGAGGGGAACATGGCCCCGGAGCACGAAGCACCATGGCGGAGCCGAATTTTCCTCGGCTCCGGAACAAACTAAAGATACCGGTGCTGGAAACATGGGCGCCATCACTGATAGGACCGAGACGCCGTAGCCAATCATAGTTCCGTTGGCTTCGGAAAGCAGCACTGCGACACTGCCGTCGGCATCATCAAAGCTAGCGACACCTTCTTCGTCGACAATACCACAACCATCCAAGTCAGTACTCCTCCGCCGGAAAAAGCTCCTCCAGCTTCAAGCAAGACACCAGCATCGGAAGTTGTCAGAAAGATCAAGAAGACCATTTCCCGGAGGAAAGATGGATCTATGGTCACTTCCGATGACCTCACCGAAGCTTTGAAACTCAAGGGCCAAGCTCAACCTCTAAACAAGGCAATCATGCTGCATACCAGCAATGTTGCTGCCGCAATTGGTGATAATTTGGCGCTGCAAGCCGGTAAGATCACTGAGCGGCGCCAGAGCGGCCAGAGCTTAGGCTCCTTGGAAAAGTGTGCCGAAGATTAGAATTCATCCGACTTGTGCGAGGTCACGTCCGGCTTATCCAAGGAGTGGGAACCTATTGTGGATCCCCGCGGCCCTCAGTGCATTGCTCAGCAACTGGTGAGGTTCAAGAAGTCCATGTGCGAGCATGATATGGCGTGGTACGACGTCGACAAGAATATCACAGTAAACATTTATCTCGTTGAGTTACAATTTCCCTTGAAAAAAATATTGTAACATCCCAAATTTCAAATTTTCAAACTTTATGCATTTCATTCATAAGCATCATGACATCATTGCACTTTAAGAAAAACCCAAAGTCGATTCAAAACCCCGAACCCTAAAATGGCACTATAGCCACTTAGGCATCTATGCCAATTTTGATTTAAAATATTTATTTTTGTTTTAAAATGGTTCCAAAATGAATATATTTTCACAAGTAATCCATCGGTACCTTATTCGTATTTTTCCGATTATTTTTGGGTGCTCAAATGCATATTCAAATAAGAGAAAGAAATAGAGAAAAAAAAGAAAAAACAAAAAAGAGAACGGGCCGACCCAGCGCCCGAATCGGCCAGCTGGGAGAACCAGGCCGCAGCGCCCCCTTCCTCTCTCCATCGCGCCGACAGGTGGTCCCCCCTGTCGGGAGCCCTTCGTCCCCAACCGCCCGCACCTCCTGTGCCCCCACGACGCCCACTCCACCGCCCGGCCACCATCTCCCCCACGATCCCCACCCCCCGGCACGCCTCTCCCCTCCCGTCCGAGCCGCCCCTACAAAGGCCGCGCGCCCCCTCTCTCTTTTCCCTTTCCCCCGCACCCCCACGCCGCCGGGCCCCTCCGCAATAGCTCGCCGGGGTTCGCCGCCGCCCGCCTCCTCCATCCGCCGCCCGCCGCCTCGGGCCGGGCCAGGCGCGCGCCGCGGCCACTATCCGAACCGCGGCGACGCCCCGCACGCCGTCCCACCGCCTCGCTGCCGCCGAAGACCGCCGTCGCCGCATCCCGGCCGCGCCGGCCGGCCCTCTCCCTCATCGCCGCCAAGCCACCTCCACGTCCGCGTCACGCGTACGCCCGATCCGCGCCACCTAGTAATTCCCTTTTCTTTTATTTCTTTTCCCTTTTCCGGTCAATAGATCCTAGCCGTCCGTATTAGTTAGATCCAACGGTTGAAACGGCAAATCCGCGCGAAGAGGTATCGGCCGGTAGCAATGTGCCACGTGTCCGGGACACACCCAAGTTTTCGGTTTAACAGCGATTCGATAGTCCGCGCTTTATAAAAATCATATCTTGAGATCTACACGTCCAAAAATTGCAAATAAGATATCATTGGAATCAGTAAAATGTGTACAACATTTTAGGCACATCACATGTCACTGTAGCACAACTTTTGTTCACTGTTACCACTCCTAGACTCCCTTAGTTGTTACCACTTCTAGACTCCTTTAGCCGCCATTAAATTTAGTTATTACCAGCTATGCCATGAAAAAGGTTTTGATAGAGGTTAAGGAAAAACAACTCTGAGGAAAATATAGGAAAAACATTGCTCCACTCCCTCACGATTATAAACTAGGTAAATATAAAATAAAATCACTCCACACCCATATGAGTATAAACCAGGGCACTCGTAAAATAAAATATATCCAATACCTCACGAGTATAAACTATGGTATTAATGAAGTTACTCCAATATCTTTCGAGTCTAAAGCTGTGATATTAGAGATATTACTCCAAAATCTTACGAGTATAAAACTGTGAGGATATTAAACTATATTTCAAAATCTAATGACCATAAACAGCGATGATATTAAAAAAATACTCCAAAATCTTACGAGTATAAACTGTGATGGTATTAAACCATACTCCAAATCTTACGAATAAAAACTGTGATGATATTAAACTATATTTCAAAATCTTATGACCATAAACTGTGATGGTATTAAAAAAAGTACTACAAATCTTACGAGTATAAACTTTGATGATATCAAAAAAGATACTCCAAATTATTACGAGTATAAACTATGATATCAAATATACTAAATTATAAGAATTGCTCCTGATGAGTAAAACCTATAATATGGTAACACTCCAATGCTTTAACATTGCAAAATATACCTTGTGTTCATAAAATATAAATGAAATAAATCACTCGTCTAACATGATTATAAACTATTTGCAGTATATAAACATATCATCTAAAATGTGCTCCAATGCTATATGATCTTAAACTATTTGCCCCCTATCGAAAAATTCTAAAATAATAGATCAAAATTGCTCCAATGCTATATGAGCCCAGTCTATTAGCCGTATCAGAAATTTTGATATCTAAAAAATGCTCCAATGCTATATGAGTCTAAACTATTGGCGCCAGAAAAAATTTCAAATGAAAGATTAAATTGCTCCAATGCTATATGAGCCTAAACTATTAGCGCCATAGAAAAAAAATTCGAAGTGGAAGATTAAATTGCTCCAATGCTATACGAGGCTAAACTATTAGCGTAAAAAAAAATCCAAGAATATGCTCCAATGATTTATGAGAATAAACTATAAGCATCATATGACAATTTAAATTGCTCTGATGTTATACGAGCTTAAACTATTAGCATAAAAAAAATCAAAATATGCTCCAATACTATACGAGCCTAAACTATTAGCATACGAAAATAAAAAAAATGCTTCAATGCTATATGAGCCTAAACTATAAGTGTCATATGCCAAATTAAATTGCTCCAATGCTTTATGAGCAGCACCATGTCTAAAGAATCCTCTAGTTGATTCATGAACTAAAATTGTAAGCTAAGTTTTCCTTTAAAGAAAATGAAATATTAAATTGCTCCAAACTCATCATGAGATGAAATTGTAAAAACCCAAATTATGTTTTTTTACTTTCTAAATGAAGGTGAAACGTCACATTAAGCTGACTCTTTGTAAGTCAAAATGTAAAGCGTCAAGTTCAGCTTACATAAATATCTATGATAGCTGTACATACTCGAGAGAAAATGAAATATGATAGAGATCGGATCTAGTATAAAATTGCCAAAGCACATGATGACACTTGTGACGACTA
>NC_061509.1:113907411-113925775 GCF_022539505.1 Lolium rigidum | reverse complement strand
CTTCAATACGGACTCTAAAAAGCGGCTGACTTAATTCCTGCGAAAATGACATGGGCCTGGCCCAAAACTAAAGGTGACGCAGCACCATATTATGCTATGGACGAAATTATGAAGTGGAGAACTCTATATTTCGTTCATGTCTTCATCTCTTCTTATGGTGGCTTCAAAGTTCTGAAATCTCCACTTGCGGCGTCATCTTCAATCCTCAAGTGCTTGCTGCCATCTCCTCCATGCGTGATCATGCTCCAATGCTTGTCCTCCTCATCCATGCTTGGTCCATCATTCCTAAGAGTAACAAACATATCTGATTTAGGCAGCATCATATTCTCATGTATGTGAGGAATAGTTCCAAGAAACGGAAGTACCTGATAGTTAAGTTGTTTGGCACGAGCTCGAGTGATTGGTCCTTGTATTTGTGTGGCTGTAGGTACAGTGGTTGTATCAATAGATGGGATGTCCTCATCAAAATGTCCCCGACCATGTAACATGGCTCGTGGGCGCCGCGGATATGCTGCAGCGATAGCCTCGACTGCATGGACAAGGCGGCGCCGTTTGTGGCGCCGCACGAGATGGCGGCGAGGCGGCGGTGTGGGGAGGGTGAGGAGAAGAGGTCGGTGTGTGGGGGCACGGGCGCACACTCAAGGGGTCGCGACCTCTGCTCCGTCCGCACCGCCGTGCGCCGCATGGCCGGCTTCATAAAGACCTGATCGATCGACCGAATATCGCCGCAGCGCCGCGCGCTAGGTTCCGTCGCAATCATCCAGGGCAGTTTTGTAGAGGATTAGCGAATAGAACAGCAGAATAGGCGGAGCCTAACACGGTATCTACAGGTGCCAACTCTAAGAGCGAACACCACGATGTTGTGTCATTCGATTTGGTGCGCGCCATGATCAACTAGCACCTACAGCCCTCCGACTCACCATGACCTGGTCTGGCCTTCTTCCGTTCCCAAAAAGAGTTAGCTGCTGTGAGGAACTCAGTTGCATGCGCACACGAGTTAGACTTAGAAGTGAGAGATAAAATAGGGATAATCCATAAAATAGTCGGCCCCAAGCAGAGCATGCAATAGGCTCAGGTAGTAGCCCATGTACACTTAATTTCCTACATGCATAATGATGGTATGCATGCCTTATTCTCTCTCCACTTGATACTATCGCTCCAGAACACATGCATGGCGCAAGCGTGGATATTGTCAGATCAACTTTGACTAAGTTGTCCATCCCTGGACAACCTGCCACTCTTCGACCCTTTCCCGCATGTGTCAGCGTTAACACTGCCATAGGCTACAGTCCAGGCATATGTTTTGCAGGTAGTGTAGCTAATTAGAGCTTGTGAGGTGATATTTTATTTGCATCGAGATCAGTCTATATGGTAGATCGGACGGCAGCTAGGTGGGGGTATTGCCACCGGGTGGCAAGCATATTTTGCTTAGTTCTATATCATAATTAGTATGGAGCAACACTCATTTTTTCCATGCATCTTTTTAGAAAGCCTATAATAAATGATGTTGTGGTTAGGTTCCACAACCAAGGTGCTGGAAGCAGACTGATACAGATGGTTCATGTCATATTCCATCCATCCGCGAATAAGTATACTTTTAGATGTTGTACTAAATCAAACATTTTAAAATTTAACCAACTTTACATAATAAAATAGCAATATATATGATGTGAATTTGGTATAATTTGAAATTGTATTTTAAAACGTATCTAGGGATACAAAATCAGTGTCATAAATGCTACTACCTTTCTTGGTATCGAAGCTTAAAGAGTTTGATTAAAGAAAAATCCTAGCAGTATACTATACTTATTCATGAATGGATGAAGTAGGCAGGACAATGAGTCTATGATCAAAGCTAATGCCTCATGCCGTGATTAGCTACATCCTAAAGCTGTGTATACTCGATCAACAATGTTGCACATCGCCCAATATCTAATGCTCCTTTCTTGGTAGGTGTGCTTCTCAAACTTATAGTTCTTTCATTTGATTCCATCTTTCGGGCGTTTCTTTTGGAGGTTTTGAGACATGGCGGGAGGGTGATTAGTATTGCGTAGGTAATTTGGAAACAACTCGATGCATGAGTATTTGAGAATGCCAGGGATCAGTGGGATGTCCTGCAGCTGATTGATAGAGTTAACTACGAGTTCAGATTGTCAGAAATTGTAAGAGTTGGAGTTGGAGGGAGGAAAAACCTAGAGGGAGAGTAGGCTTCGGGCTTAGGTATGGAGTTGGTGTTGTGCTAGACTGATTTTTAGCAATCAGGCCTTAGCCAAAATCTTGTAATTTGCTGCCCCTTCTATAAAAATATGGCACGCAATTTTCATGCTCTCAAAAAAACATTTTTATTAAATATTTTCTATGACCTTGGGTCCTTGTGTGTTTTCATACTTAAAAAATTGTGAAGACCATGACAGATGTGGAGAACACTATTTGTTGTCATCATACTTAGTTCTACAATCACCATGTCAATTTATTAAAACATTGTTTTGTCTGCCTAGGTTATCTTGTGCAGGTGAGCACATCCAGACTCGGATTACTCATATGCATATAAAAAGGATAAGCTAGAGAAGAATCCATGTTTGTAGCATGGTGCTGCCAAAGTTTCTACTCCTCGAAATGACACAGGTTTTGTGTGAGTTTAAACACTTATTATTTTACTCTTCCTGGAGTTCATTGCGATCTTACTGATTTTGCATTTAAAATGTACTCACAAATTAAAAATGATGTTGTTGGTAAATTCAAGGTGCACTCATGATCACAAATGCATGTGTTTGGAATATAACATCTGAAATATATGTGAGATGTTGGAGTTGAAGAAAATTAGCGGAGGACTCCTTCTTTGGATGCCTATGTATAGAAATAATGTAGTAGGTATTGTATGGGAGCTGGTTGACTTGCTCTAAAGCATCACGATGGAAGGAGGTGAGCGATAGAAAGAGAGTGAACCGGCCAGGGAAGTGTATTTTACTATGTGATGATGCTGATGTTACACTGAAAAAATAATATTATCTTTTATTTCACATTAATATTTATCGTAAACTTTTACTTGTCTATGTAGTTAAAGGTATAATTGATTGCGGTATGATTGACTAATGCCTATTTATGATTGCGACACACATTTACCTTTTTTATACAACTAAATTTTAGGGAGTGATGTTTTGGAACACGGGAGCACTCTATATTAACATACATCTTACACATATTTTTGAAATTTGGAAAAATGGAAATAAAAAATTTGCATGTAGATCTTCACGTGTTAAATGCTCACAAAGTCGTTTCATGTAAAATCGACTTATCATGCGGCGTGTATAAAAAACATAACTTTAGTGCTAAAAATAATGCTTTTTAGACGATAAATTTTGCCTTTTTTGCATATGCCATACAAAATATTAGTTTTTCGTGAAACTTGACGAATACAAATATATTATAGACATGTACATGTAGATTTTTAGGTTAATATTTTTTGGCAGAGGGAGCATATGCATCCGGGAGCCGAATTGAATTTCCGTAAATTTTAAATACATCATGAACAGAGACATGTACAAGTGTAACAAGGAATAAATTTAAAGTAACCGTAGCAACGCACGGGCATTCAACTAGTATACACAATGCCAGTTCGCTTCGGAGAATTTGTTCTGGAAGTACAAGGGCAAGTGAAGTATTTCCAAATTATGATTGTAATGCCATCAGTTTATTGCTTTCCTGCAGAGATAATTACCTCTTTGGACGGAGAAAATATCACATATTCCTTTTCTTTTTCCTGTATGGGAGTATGCATCCACAGAAAGTTGACAAGATCTAAATAATTATGTCATTTTCTCAAACCATGCAGGTTTGAGAAAAGTGAAATATACAAGAAAATTTTGGTGACTTCTTTTTACCACCCTCACACAACTCTTTTTTTACCTGAATACACAAACGAGAGAAAGATGGACGAGAAAACCAGTTTAAAAATTGACATTATAGCTTTATTTAAACCTTGGACAAGTAGGTATTCATGTAGTATGGTCTTGGGGCTTCTTTAAACATGTTTCTGTTTTGTTATATCCAGCACGATTAAAATCACCTATCTAGACAACTGCAATTGAAGTACCATCTATGGAGGTATCAGAAAATTAGATAGGAAAGTGGATCCCAGATTTTGGTGTATACCTCATGCTTATTACATATGATAATTAGCAATTTAAAAGATATTGCAGCTAAATTGACCTCATTCAGATTGTGCTTTGCCTAAACTTGCAAGATCAAATAGTAGTTCATGTGCTTTGTTATCAACTATTTTATTCATCTTCTGTGTATAATTTTATTTGTAATTTGGTATTCTCTTTTTCTACTGACTTTTTTTATTTCTCTTAGGTCTCATAGAATATGAAGATATTCTGTAATATTAGTTGTTTATGTTCCTTGGTGATAGTCGATCGGTACATAAAGTTAAGGTTCACAATCAAGTACCAATTCGTTTTCTACCAACTATGCTTGAGAAAAGCACATCACATATGTAATTATGAAAGGAGCTGATGATAAAGGGGGAATGGGTGAAATTAACCAATCGATTGGAGGATCATATATGTCAACTCCATCGGCGATCGTACCAGGAATTGTTGTTAAACATTTCATACTCGGCTTTTCTGCCAATGTTCACACCTCCAGAGTAAGCAACATATCTCAAGGTGGTGTTCTACCCCAAAAGAAGAAATATATTGACAATGCTTCCTTTCAATGTTTTTAGTACTATGCAGTTTTACTTCTATGTTATTTCTCATCAGTCCATGTTTCTCATAAAGAGCATAATATTTTCTCATTCCTGGCAATAATCAGGTTTTTCACAACTGTTATAAACATGATCTTCCGCGGCAACGTGCGGGGTATCATCTAGTTGTTGTAGAAGGCGTGCCCAATGGTTTCCCTTGGACACCCTACAAATATGCACTTCCCCGATTTTGGTACAAGTTGATCGATTTGTAGCATCTTTACGTAAGTTTCACAACCCCAGACTTTCAAGAACGACAAGTTTTGCTTCTTCCCATCCCATAACTCATCTGACGTTGTCTCCACGGTTTTGGATGGAACCCTATTTAAAATGAAGACGGAAGTTTCTAACACTTGACCCCAAAATGATAACGGAAGATCTGTAAGGGACATCATATATCTTACACTATCCAATAGCATTTGATTACATCATTCAGACACACCATTTATTTCTGGAGTTCCTGCTGGCATAAGTTGTGGTACGATACCACAGGTCTTGAGATGTGTATTGAACTCATGACTCAAATACTCGCATCCTCGATCAGATCGAAGATGCTTGATTTTCTTGTTGAGTTGGTTCTCGACTTCAATCTAAAATTCCTTAAATTTCTCAAAGGTTTTAGACTTGTACTTCATTAAATAGATATACGGATATCTACTTAAGTCGTCAGTGAAAGTCACGAAGTAGCGATAACGGTTGCGTGCCGACCTTCTCATTGGTCCACACACATTAGTATGTATGATACCCAATAGGTCATTTCCCGTTCCACTATGACGTTGAACAGTGTCCTAGTCATTTTACCCATGAGGCATGGTTCACATCTTTCAAAAGATTCAAAATCTAATGAATCCAAAAGTCTATCGAAATGGAGTTTCTTCATGCGTTTTTTCCAATATGACCAAGACAACAATGCCATAAATATACGATAGTGTTATCGTCATACTTACATATCTTGCCATCTATGTTATGAATATACAAATTACAGCCAAGATTCATAGTGAATAAACTATTATGCTATGGTGCATGAACATAAACCATCTCATTCAAAAATATGGAACAACCAGTTGTCTCAAACTTGAACGACTATCCATCTTACAATAAGCAAGATCCACTAATTATGCTCATACTCAATGTGGGTGCGTAAAAACGTTTATTCAAAATTAATATGATTCCTGGAGGTATACCAAGATTAAGGTCGCCAACTGCCTTCACGTCCACTCTCTGACCGTTGCCGACGCGCATCAACACTTCATCCTTCGTCAAGCGCCGCTTATTCTGTAACCCCACGTAGAGTAATAAATGTGAGCAACAGTTCCGGTATCAAATACGCAAGCATTACTCTTAGCACTTGCGATGTAAACATCAATAACATGTATATCAGATATATCTTTGTCCTTTTCAGCGATCTTGCCGCCCTTCTTGTCTTCTAGGTACCCTGTGCAGTTACGTTTCCAGTGACCATCCCCTTTGCAGTAGAAGCACTCAGCACCCAGCTTAGGCCAAGGCTTAGGAGCCCTAGGTGTAGTGGAAACAGTTTGGCTATTCTTCTTAGGTTTCCCAATCTTGCCAAACTTCTTGTGGCTAACGGTCTGTTAAAAATCAGCACATTGTGGTCCTTCTTGATCTCTTTCTCAACAATCTTGAGCATGGATAACAACTCGGAAAGGTTTCAGTCATTCCTTGCATGTTGTAGTTTAGAACAAAATCCTTTAAATCTAGGGGAACTATTGCAGCACCCTATTAGTCACCAATTCATTTGGAATCGGGCATTCCAAAGAATTTATGCGTTGAACATATCCGGTCATCTTGACCACGTGCTCGCTCACGCTGATATACTCTTCCATCCTTGCAGAAAAGAATATCTTGGAAGCTTCATACCTCTCAGCCCTAGCTTGCGGTGCAAATGCAGCCCTGAGATCTGTGATCATCTCGTATGCACCCATGTTCTCATGGTGCTTTTGCAGCTCAACTTCCATGGCATAGAGCATACCACTCTGGATGAATGAAGAACCGTCCACCTTAGATTGGTAGACATTATTTACGTCCGTAGGGGCATTTTCAGTGGGTTGCTCACCTAGTGCAACCTCCAATACGTAGTTAATCTTGTGGGGAGTGAGGAGAATCCTCAAGTTGCGGTACCAAGTGGTGAAGTTTGACCCATCAGTATTAAGTTTCTTTTTCTCGGAGAATTGGCCTAGGTTGAAGGTGGGGCGAGGCATCTACAATGGCATTTGCAAAATACATCAAGACTATGTTCATAATGTTTTCGGTTCATATTTTAATTCAAGAATTAAAAACTAAAAGTAACTCCCACGCAAACAAATATCCCTCATTTTGTTCAGTGATTACATGATCCAAAATCACTATACCACCCCGATCGTTACGGCTAATGGCATAGTCTCAAAAGGTATATATCGCTATATCAATCACATTATCTATATCCTTCATGCTTAACCTTTCGATCAAGTGTTCGAGTCCATGTCTGTACATGCTAGGCTCGCTAGAAACAACCTTAGTGGTTGTGCAGTGCAACATGGCTTGCACCCACACTATATTAGCGTTAGTGATACAACCCCGCTCACGGACGAAACTACATCATGGCCAACTTATCCCCCCAAAGTGAACCAATGACTCGAGTCCGAGTCAAAGCTATACATGATAAGGTGAATTCACTCCTTTCTACACTTGAACTCGACTCAACCTTGGACCGATTGCTACCTCACACCTATGTCTATGTGTCATTAGGTACCAATCTCGTCAAGGACCCGAAGGGAGCGTCAAGGAGCCGAGGAGAGGGAAGCCACATGGTTCAAGGAAGAAGAAGGGAAGACCGAAGAGAAGAAGAAGAAGGGCTCCAGCCGCTGGCCACAGCATCAGGCCAACACTGCCGCCCCCACCAGGTCGGCACTACCGCCCAACCAAGTCCGGCACTGCCGGTGGACGCACCCAGGCACTGCCGGCCAATCTTCCCCGGCACTTCCGGCCCCACAGGCACTGCCGCCCCGAGCACGCCGGCACTGCCGGCCCCATCAAAGTCAACTTCATCTCAGCCGTCTATTTATCATCTATGGTCAGAAATACTTTATTGTAATGCTCCTTCTACCCCTGGACGGATCTGAGCCTATATGTATCTCTTCCCCCACCTCAATTAGGGTTTAGACAAGATTTGGCTTAAACTACTTTGAGTTTTATCTCCCTAGAACTATGTTCTTTGTATCAAGACACTCTTGAGGGATTTCTACTCTTCATGGATGATTCAAGGCTTCCCCCTCTTTCATCCAAGTTCTAGTTGAATTTCCATCACCAATCTCTCACTTCTTAGATTCTACCCAAGGGTCTCTCTAAGAAGTGATTCTATTGGCTTGGTCTAACCTAACAGGGAAGTAAATTTGGTTTGTGTTGGGTTGTGTGTTTTGTTTTGTGTTTGTGTGTGTTCTTCCCCTTTCTCATCCTTCCCCATCCACACACACTTGGTCAAATTCGTGAGATCTGGTCACTCCCTAGCCCTTACGCCGCATCAAATGATATCAAGAGCTCTTGGTTAGCACGGATTTGACCCTCCATCCATCCAATTTCACCTTAAATTTTTTTTCAAAAAATTTCCCAAAAATAGCCCTACATTGCTTTTGGTCGGATCTGTGATTTGGTTGCGTTTTGAGTGGTTTTGATCCATTGATTTCGTGTGTTGATCTACCATCCCTCCATTTTTCTCCGTCCAATTCTATCAATTTCTGCTCCAATCGACGAATTTCTTGAGCCAATTTCCGCTACAGTTCATCGTGTTCGTCCAGTTCATGATCGACCGGCACTGCCGGTCCTTCTCCAACGGCACTGCCGTGCTCACCGGCACTGCCGGCCGGAACCGAGCGGCACTGCCACTGCGCAGCATCGCCCACCAGCGCCAAGCCCCAGGCCGCCAGACCCGCGCCGCAGCAGCTCCACACCACCGCGCCCCGCTCGCCTCCAACCCACGCGCAACACACCACCAAGTCCGCACCTGCTCCACGCCGCCCCTGGCCCCGCCTCCGCTCGAGCAGCAGCAGCCGACCGCCCAAATCGCCAAGCCGCGCCTCGCTCAGCCCGCACGCCTCGCCCAGCTCCGCCCGCTCAGCTCGCTCCCCTGGCCGGCTCCCTCCACGCGCGCGACGCCGCCCAACCCACCACCACGCGCGCCAGCCGCAGGCCCAAGCTCCTTCCGCACGCAGCTCATTCCCCCAGCTGGCTGGCCGACCATCCCCACGAGCGCGCCACAATCTCACGCAAACAGCAGCTCCACACGCGCAAGCCTCCACCTAGCTGCCCCTTCCGTGCAAGTTTCAGAGCCAAGCGGCACTGCCGGCACAAGCATAGCGGCACTGCCGCCGAGCGCAGTCCGGCAATGCCGCTCAACCCAGCCCGGCACTGTCGGTTTGTGCGTTGTGCTGTTCCAGCCCAATTTTGAGTCCATTTTTTTCCCCAAAATTTGACAACTTTCCGGAACCCGTTTGATCCTAAATTTTGACACCTATCCCATACCATTCTTACTCCAATTTTGACACCTTTTCCGAAATTTTTCGACTCCAAAATTTTGACATCTTCGATCGCTCGTCATGACCCAAATTTTCGGGCATTGACTTATTTTGTCCGGTTTCCGTTTTGGAGTGCAAGGTTTGTCTCTCAAGCTTCCGCGTCTACATCAACACCGTGGCGGCACCTTCGGCACCCCGGATTCCGGCGCTACTTCGACATCATCATCGACATCATCGCAAGTTGTGTGTTCCGACACCGCCTAACATTTTCATCTAGGTATAACTTGCCCCCCACCTTGTACCCCTCTTCCTTTTGCGACCTATCCTATTGAGCATTGCTTATCAAGTGTTGCGAGACATTGCACGTGGCCCCGATTGTGAGGTGTGTGTGTAGTGTGGAGTTAAGCTTCTAAGCAAGTACTCGTATGTGGCAAAATAGCAAAAGCGAGGCTAACGCTAACATAGTGCAAGAAAAGCAAGCAAAAACATAAAAAGAGTGCAAGTGCCACCATAGATACAAAAGAGTGCAAGTGCCACCATAGATACAAAAGAGTGCAAGTGCCACCATATACAAAAGAGTGCAAGTGCCACCATAGATACAAAAGAGTGCAAGTGCCACCATATACAAAAGAGTCACAAGCTTTTAAGCAAAAGAGAGAAGAGAAGAGAGGCCGCGCGTGATACTTGTTGTCTCTTATTTTGCAACCAAAGCTTTGCCTCTCCTTTGCTAGTGTGACATCGAGCACCACCTTGCTAATAGGTTCTTGTTTTTCCGCTCGTTCCTTGGTCGCACCAACCCCAATCATCTCGTGTGTGCGTTCCACATCATTCTTGTTTCCGTGATCACCATTTGGACATTTGATTTTTGGAGCTTACCCACTCTTAACAACAAACTTGGTTTCGGATTTCGTCTTTTGGCTTTCCACCATCCTCACCTACCACCATATTTGCTAGCTTTTGCGTGTGTTTTTGTGTGTACCCAACACAAATTGAATTATCTCTTAGTTTAGTTAGTTGACCCAATTCTATCACTTCAAGGTGAGACTTGATGGTAGTTTCTTCCACTAACATCCACCACATAGCTTTTGTCGTGCTAACATGGATAGTGAAGAAGAGGATATGGAGGACTACATGGACTACTTCGAGGAGGATACCTCCGCAAGCACCACGGATGTTGAAGAGCATGTGGAGCTCGACACCAACTATGGCTCCGCAAGCACCGAGGATGTGGAAGACCATGTGGAGCTCGACACCAACTATGGCTCCACAAGCATCGCGGACATGACCGACATCGAGGAGCTCTACATCGACAATGGCTCAACAAGCATGGACGACATGGTGGAGCACCACCACGAGGACGACATCGACACCATGGTGGAACCTCACCTCGACTCCACCATGAACAACACCGGTGCTCCCAAGTACCCCCGCTTGGCCAATGGAGCTACATATGAAGATAGAGGATCCTCAAGATGGCGCCACCAAGACAGTGCTTATGCACATGATCATCTACATCGAGCTCGTCATATGGATCATCAAGAGCGTCCCCAACACGATCGTCATCGACACTCCTCTCCGAGATCATCAAGGCGCCAAAAACAACATGCCAAGGCACGTGAGCCATCTCCTAGGCATGCCGAGGACCGTCATCAACACACACCATCTCATGATAGTCGTCGACCACTACCACCTCATGATCTCCATCGACATACGTCCCCACATGATCTTCGCCGACACTAGCCACCTCATGATCTCCATCGACCATTTTTTTTGAGGTAAAACAGTGGGAAAGGCTCCCACTGCAATTTTTATATATATATAAAATCAAACTGTACAAACATATTTACAAAAGAGAAAAGAAAAGAACCAGAAAAGAATTATACATCCGAGGCTAGCCAATTATCATAGAGAGTTTTGTGTTTCTTTTTCATCCTAAAAGATAGTAATTTCAGCTCTTCCATGTAAATGGCTTTCCATCCTTGAAAACTTGATCTCTGTCCTTTGAAGATTTTGTTGTTTCTTTTCATCCAAATAGCACAGGAAGCTAGAATGATTATTTCCATTGAAAAAGGCAGTTTCAATTTGTCCTTTAAATCTTGGAAAGCCTCGTTTACAGAAAGGTTTCTTTGTCTCATGGGGCAGATATAGTTCCAGCATTCTTCTGCAAAAGGACGGGTCCAGAAAAGGTGTTGAAGAGTTTCTTCTGTGTTACATTCCAAAGTGGCACAATTATAAGATGGCAAAATCATTCTCTTCATTCGCAGCAGATTTCTTGTATTAAGTCTATCATTGAGCAGTAGCCAGAAGAAGAATTTATGCTTTGCTTGACAAGAAGATTTCCAAATCCCTGAGAATAGAGGTACTGCTGGCTGAAACCCAATTAGAGCTTTATATGCTTTTTGTGAAGAGAATTCAGAATTTCCCCAAATATAGGACCAGTTATCCTTTTCACCTAGAATCAATTTTTCCATAGCATTCTGACAAGTGATCTCCAAATCATTAAATTCTTCAAAAGCTTCTTGTGACAGGGGAAGATTGAAGAGGTCCTCGGTGTATTCAGTAAAGATGGCCTCATTAACAGAGATATTTTTTTTGCAAATGTGATTAGATGAGGAAATTTTTGGTGCAAAAAATGGTCATTCCACAAATCCCCCTAGAAGAACACAGTCTTCCCATCACCAATGTTACATTTAGCCAAGGCCTTGTAGCTATCCAGAAGTTTCAAATGAGTTTTCCACCAGAAGGAACCTACTAACCTCTGACCAGGAACAGCACCAGAAGCATAATATGTGTTCCAAATTAAGTTTACCCAGGGGATGTCTTCTCTGTTAAAAAGCTTATGAACATTTTTAAGGAGTAGGGCCTTATTTTGCAGATCTAGATTTAATACTCCAAGCCCTCCTTGCTGTTTTGGCCTGCAGATTTTTTTCCAAGCAACCAGAGCAGAGCCTCTAGCTTGAACATCATCAGTCTTTTTCCTCCATAAGCAATGCCTCATATATTTCTGGACCTGTTCTTTTATGGTAACTGGGACATCCAGACAACACATGAAAGAAATAGGCAGAGATGCCAGCACTGATTTAACCATCAAAAGTTTTCCTCCATAATTCAAGAAGTTGGCAATTCCAGATAATCTTTTTTGTACTCTCTGAACCATTGGCAAGAAATGTTCAATGGAAGGTTTAGTGAGTCCAAGTGGTAAACCAAGATATGTGAAAGGCAGATTTCCAGTCTGACAATTCATGGTGAGAGCAAAATGTTGCAATTTCTGCTCATTAACATTGATTGGCATCATGTTGGACTTGCTGTAGTTAACATTCAACCCAGTTGAGGTGGCAAAGGATTGTAACAGAGCTTTTAAGCAAAATAATTGTGAGGCATCAGCTTGGCAAATTACCAGAGTATCATCAGCATACTGTATCACAGGAAAGTTTGGGCAAGAGGGACATGCAATTGGCAGAGAGAAAAGACCAAGTGCAAGAGCTCTGTTAAGAATTGACTGTAGTACGTCTGCAGCAAGAACAAATAGCATAGGCGATAAAGGGTCTCCTTGCCTTACACCTCTTTTGCAATAAATTTTTTCCCATGCACACCATTTAGCAAAACAGCTGAAGAACCAGAGCTAAGGATTAGATGTATCCACTTTATCCATTTATCCCCAAAACCTTTTGCTTTAAGAATATCAATGATCGCTGAATGCTCAATAGTGTCAAAAGCTTTGGCAAAGTCCAATTTGAGAATAAGAATCTCCTCTTTGGATTTGTGACATTGATATAAATATTCAAAAGCCCACCCTAGGCAATCTTGTATTGATCTTTTCTTTAGGAATCCATATTGGTTTTTGTGTACAATCTTTAGAATAATTCTTTGCAGTCTGTTTGCCAAGATCTTGGTGATTATTTTGAGTACTGAATTAAGCAGGGAAATTGGTCTAAAATCACCAGCATTTAAAGGAGTTTCTGTCTTGGCAATAAGGGTGATAAAAGAAGTATTGATACTTTCAAGCTCCACTTCTCCATTATAAAAATCAGTAACCAAAGAGAATATATCATCTCCAATAATGGGCCAACAGCTCTTGATGAATTCATTGTTAAAACCATCTGGGCCTGGAGATTTGTCATTTGGTAGCTTTTTAACAATGTCTTCCACCTCTTTCTTCTCAAAAGGACTTTCCAGAACATTTCTCATGTCACTAGAGATTGGATCACAAAGATCTTCTAGATTAAATTTCATAGAGGAATTACTAGATGTTCCCATCCTTTCTTTAAAGGCTTTCCAGAGAATGTCTGCCTTTCCATCATGATCAGTGATATCAGCTAGATCTTCATTCTGCAAAACAACAATCTTGTTGTGTCTGAAATTAATTGTTTCCCTTGTGTGAAGGAATTTTGTGTTTTCATCTCCCAACCCGACCCACTTAATCTTCCCTCTTGACATAGGCATCCCCAATGGGCCTGCCGAAGATGGTACCCGGGGTTTACTGAAGGCCCACGACCCGAAGGATAAGAAGATTCGGAAGCCCAAAATACTGTTAAGGAAAACTAGAGTTGTATTAGGAAAGGATACTTGTAATCTTGCGGGACGGGTTAGAAACCCTCCCGGACTCTGTAAACTTGTGTATTACGAAACCCTCGGCTCCGCCTCCTATATAAGGGGGAGTCGAAGGACAAAGAAAGGATCGAATTTACAGTCAACACAACCCTAGTTTTATATTCGTCGAGTACTTTTCGGCTGAAACCTTCGAGATCTACTTGCCCTCTACATCCAACTAAACCCTAGTCTACAATCCGTAGGCATTGACAAGTTAATACCTTGTCAATTGGCGCCGTCTGTGGGATCTAGAGGCGACAAGGAGCTGATCTCGATGGCACGTTCAGGATCGTCGACTTCGTCGGTAGCAAGCAACATCATGGACAGAGGTAAACAGATCGAAACTGGTCTCGTTGATTTTTTTCCTCACCCACCCTCCCGTTTGGATGCATATGCGTATCTGGAGGAGCCTATGGAGATGACGTTTGGAGAGTTCCACTTCTGCGTCGAGAAGGAAGGATCATATCGTCTCGAAATTCCGATCTCGTCGGGATTATCGGCGGTCGATCCCGATATTTCAAACTCAACATCGTCAACAGAATCAAGCAATGAAGAAATTTCGTCGCCACGCTTCATCAGCACCAGGGCAAGCGAAAAGCTTGCCAAGATCTTCAACGACATATCCTTCGGGTCATCCGCGGACTCAGATATAAGCGATGACTCGAGTAGCGTCGACAGCTTCAACTTCATCGACAGATCCATATCTGTGGGCAAGGTCTTCACCAATCTATATGATGGTGTCACCAAACCCAATAAAGTAAAATATCATCAAGTTTATGCTATTGGAGAAGCAAGTCGTGATCAGGAGGAAACATCAGAGGCTTTCGACGATTTGGGAAATCCATATGTCGATCCCTCAGACCTAAGGCGAGGTTTGGGCACTAAATATGTAGGGCCCACACCACGTGTCAGAGTTCAACTTCCACAAGCAGCATGGGATAGAGCTGCAAAGGCCATGGACGGTTCTGAACCAATGGAGACAACCGCTACGGTGGAAGAACTACAAGCATATCAATATAGGCTCACCGAGCAGGGAAGGGAATTAGAAAAACGAGACAGCTGCTTTGAACGGAAGAAGGGAGGCAGCTTCCGCATCAAGCGGGCGAAGAGCGGAGCTAAGTCGACGATCAGGAACTTCGGGAGATAGTCATAGAGAAGCTCGTAGGAGAGCAAGATCTCGGCTGCAAAACATACCTGAAGCAGAAAGAGAGACTCTAATCCAAAATCTCGACATGTCCTTTATGTCAATCGACACGAGGGGGAATATTATTCCAAAAACACCGGAAGAAGGATATATGGCGACGCAAGCTTTCATCCTAGCGTCCAGACCACCTCCCGGAGATCCAAGAGAAGCGTTGTACAACATGGCCATGGCGGGATGCGGAGCCATGGGAGCAGTTCGCAGCTACACCTCCCGAAGGAACTGCAAGGCAAAATAGTCCGAGACCTACTACAACAGTGCAAGATCCAGCGAGAGAAAGTGGAGCTAGAGACACAACGACTCAGGCCAGAGTGGATAGAGCGCGACAAGAAAGAAGAGAACATCGGCGTTCACCAGAAGTTGCCGAGGAAGATATGTGTGGACTCCCATGTTTCACGAGGCGGGTTCGAAAAACTCGAGTCCCGTCAGGGTTCAAGTTACCCGATAGTTTCAAGAAATTCGACGGCTTGCAAGATCCTGAGGATTGGTTAGTTGATTATCTAGAGACAGTGAAATTGATAGGTGGTACCAGGGCAACAGCAATGCAGAGTATTCAGATACACCTGAGTGGAGCCGCAAGATCTTGGATAAAGAAACTTCCTCCAGGATACATCGACAGCTGGGACAGTTTTGAGGATATATTCGTCAAGAACTTCAGATCAACCTGCAAAAAACCAGCATCACTTGAAGAGCTGAGGTCGTGTCGACAGAAACATGACGAATCGATGAGAAAGTACATCCAAAGATGGAACATCATCAAAAATTCGGCAGAGAACATATCTGACGAAAGAGCAATAGATGCGTTCGTGGCAGGAATTCGGCGAGGAGATTTCGTCGAGGACTTGGGGAGAACCAACCCCAGGACAGTGTCGGCATTGATGGAGATAGCAAACAGATGGGCAGACGGAGAAGATGTTGTTCACAATAAGCGGCACAGGTCACCAGAGGAGGACCGCAGCCGAAACTTTCAAAATAGAAGGCGATTTTCTCGGCAGTTCTCGAATTACGACGCACCTGGCCAAATATCGGCTGGTTTTCGGGGAAACAACGGAGGAAACAATAGAGATGAATATCAAAGAAGTAATGAGCAGCGAAGCGACAACAGAGATGATTCCCGGAATAACAGGCAAAATAGCGGGTCAAGGTTTCAAAGACCTTTCATAACTCCCGAGGATATGATGAACGGACCGTGCCAGATGCATTTTTATCTCGACAACAATGGAAGAAGGCACTCAGGACATCTGCAGAAGGACTGCCGTAATTTTCAAGTAATGCTACGGGTAGCAGGGATAGCCAATGCTCAGGCAACAAATAGAAACCTTCAAGGGCCTAGGAGCGAGATCCACCTACCACCTCCTCCCGCGATCACGGACGAAAATCGACATCAGCTCAGAATTGCGGCAGCACCACAACCACCTCCATACGTCGATCCTAACAATAATGGCGCGGTCTCGATGATTCGAAAGCTAGGCCATCTAACGAGCTCAAAAGGTAATCTCGCGGCAAGTGTTTATGGCAGAGAAGATGCCTCCACCAACGGTTGAGTACCTAAATTGGTCAGGGCAAGACATCGGCTTCACAATCGCGGATCACCCGCAGCAAGTTCCTCGACCAGGGCAATCAGCACTTATCTTGCCAGCGGTGATCGCATGATTTGACGTATCTCGAGTATTCATAGATGGAGGCAGTAGTCTAAACCTTATGTATGCAGATACATTGAGGAAGATGAACATATCCCTAGCAATTCTAAAACCAACTGACACACGTTTCCATGGAATCACACCAGAGAAGCCGAGTTATCCGTTGGGGAGGATTCATCTCGACGTTCAGTTTGGGACCCGAGAAAATTACAGGATAGAAAGGTTGGAGTTTGAAGTGGTGGATTTCCCGTTGCAGTATCACGCCTTGTTAGGGCGACCAGCATATGCGAGGTTTATGGCGGTACCACATTACACGTATCTACTATGGAGGTTACCCGGACCTAAGGGACCAATCACAGTTAAAGGAAGCTTCGCGTTAGCCGATAAATGTGACAAGGATTTTCATCGACTATCAGAAACCTTCGGGATGCAAGCAGAGTACGCGGCGTCAAGGCTCATGACTGATTATGATGTGCTGCAAGATGCAGGGAGGCCCAACAAGGAATCAACCTTCAACACCGCAAAAGATTCTAAGGAAGTGCAGATCCACCCAACCGATCCGAAGAAAACGACGTCCATCGCGACAAACATGGACCTCGCATAGGAAAGCGCGCTCGTCGAGTTCCTCCGTGAGCAATGGAAAATCTTCGCATGGTGTCCAGCTGACATGCCAGGAGTACCCAGGGAACTTGCCGAGCACCACCTAAACTTGGATCCAATAGCGAGACCAATCAAACAACCTTTGCGGCATTTTTCGGAACCAAACCGCAAAGCCATGCTGTCAGAAATTGATCGACTCAGAGAAGCTGGTTTCATTAAAGAGATATCTACAGAGGCCACCTGGGTAGCTAACCCAGTGATGGTGCCGAAGAAAAACACGGCAGGATGTGAACGTCTTTACGTGCCTGGATAAACATTGTCCAAAGGATCACTTTCCCCTCCCAAGGATCGATCAAATTATCGACTCCACGGCAGGATGTGAACGTCTTTCCTTCTTGGACGCATATTCTGGTTATAACCAAATCAGATTAAAAGAAGATGACGAAGCCAAGACAGCGTTCATCACACCGTATGGCGTATTTTGTTACAGAACAATGCCTTTCGGGTTGAAAAACACGGGAGCAACATATCAACGGATGATGCAGAAGTGCTTAGCAACACAGATTGGGAAAAATGTACAAGTGTACATCGACGATGTCGTCATAACATCAAAAAAGGGGGCAACGTTAATCGAGGACTTGAAGGAAACCTTCGACAACCTCGACAAGTTTTGTCTCAAACTGAATCCAACGAAGTGTTCTTTCGGCGTCCCCGCGGGAGAACTCCTTGGTTTCCTAGTCTCAGCAAGAGGGATTGAGGCAAATCCCGAAAAAATCCAAGCTATCGTAACAATGAGAAAGCCAACAAAGTTGAAGGAAATACAGCAATTAACTGGGCGAGTCGCAGCTTTAAGCAAATTCGTCGCTAGGCTGGGAGAAAAGGCTCTACCGTTCTACGCCTTAATCAAACAAGGGGAGAAGTTCCAGTGGAACGAAGAGGCAGATAGGGCCTTCGAGGAACTCAAACGGACAATTTCGACACCACCAATCTTGGTGGCGCCAAAAGAGAAGGAACCACTCCTGTTGTACATTGCGGCTACACCCCAGGTGGTCAGCACGGCGCTAGTTGTCGAAAG
>NC_061509.1:113870337-113907311 GCF_022539505.1 Lolium rigidum | reverse complement strand
GGAGTCTTTTACGGAGTTTCGTCGATCGGTGTCGATGTTTTAGGTCGGGGCGGCCAGTAAATAGGCGAAGAGTCGGAGTCGGAGGGGCCACGGGGCCTCCTCACACTAGGGGCGCGCCCGCGCCAGGCGCGCCGCTGCCGTGTGGGGCCCCCGGGAGCTCCCCCTGCGGTCCCACTCCGGCACTTCTGGAAAGGTTACGGGAAAAATAAGATGTTGGGTCTTCGTTTCGTCGAATTAAGAATATTGCCCGAACGACTTTCTGGAACCAAAAACAGCAACCGACAGCGGCCCTTCGGCATCTCGTCAATAGGTTAGTTAGGAAAACGCATCGGGAAAAATAAGATGTTGGGTCTTCGTTTCGTCGAATTCGAGAATATTGCCCGAACAGCCTTTACGGAACCAAAAACAACAGAAAACGACAAGCTGGCCCTTCGGCATCTCGTCAATAGGTTAGTTCCGGAAAACGCATCAAAACGATATAAAGTGTGAACAAAACATGTAGGTATTGTCATAAAACTAGCATGGAACATAAGAAATTATAGATACGTTGGAGACGTATCATCTTGCAGCTTGCTACCATCAGCCGCTGCATCTTTCATCTCCTTCTCCTTCTTGCTCCCCAGATTCTTCACTCTTCCATCATATTCCTTCTCTGCCACCTTACAGAAAGAAGTTGTCAAGTTTTTAATAACTTTCTTTTGGCTCACAGGAGGTGTAGCATTACAAGGCAAGCAGTCTTTATCATTACAAGAATAATGTTTCTTGAATCCTTTATTTATTTCAACAATTCTTGGGCTCCTTCTTACCTCAGATTCTACTAGAGGATTGTCACCTCTCCTCTTCCTCTTTGGAGCAGCAGGGGAAGTAGCTGTTCCAAATTATTCATGTTTGTTTCACTATTTAATTCCACAATCTTACAAGAAGGAGCCAGGGAGGAAACACATTTATCAGGAATATCAAAGAGGAAAACTTGTTCATTTGAATCAGTTGCAGAAACAATATCCCATAGAGGAGATCTCAGTAGAGAATAAGTACAGTCAAATTTCTCAGGAGTGAGCAGCATCAGAGTAATAAAATTAAACCAACTTACATGAATCTTGCAGAGACTCCCCTTCTTCTGCAAATCTTCCTCCATATGAGGTGTAAAATATTTTTCCCAGAGAGCCATTCCCTGAGGAGAGAACTTTTTCTTCTCAACTTCATGGTTTACAGGGTAGAAAAATGTCTGAACCATCCCCAGTTGCAGATGTGCTACATTTGGTTGCACAAGGGCATTTCCTTCAAATATACCCAAGTCCTCATTATCTCCAGAATTACTAGAGTTACTTGATTGTCCTTCCTCCATTTCACTATCATCAGATGCATAGGTTTCCAAGATGCATTGCAGACCAGAACCTAGGATTTTTGGTTGACCCAGATTAGTGCTTGCTAGGCCACTAGTAACATCATTCTCCACAGCAGCTGATGAGAAGCCAGAAACTGTACTGTTTTCCACAGGTGGAGGTGGTAGATCATCTTTGGAGGTCCATCTCATCAGGGACAGCAGCATTAATAAAGTCCAGCATAGCTGCATTGTGAGGTGCCTCTTCAATCTCCATGTTATTGTTGCCTGGTGGTAGGGCCCAGTGACCCCAACCTTGATCCTCTGCATTCTGTTCCACCACAGCATTTCCAACTGCTTCATTAGCTTGGTCATTTGCAACAGGAGGAGGCAAAAATTTCTACAGTTGCTCCTCCTCATTTGGCAGAGGGTGAGGGTCTACACCATCACCAGGTAAAGGATCTTCATCAGCAGGCAACTCCCCCAGCAAAGTTTCTTCAAGGATTTCAACAGAACAAGTCCATGATTCAGAGTCATGAGCATCTCCAACAGTATACCTTAGGCTTTTTGGAATTTCCTCAAGATCAGTAGCACGAATCTTCACTAGAACTCTTTCTTTATGGGCATGATCTTTCTCCCATATCAGCAGTTTCCCAATGTCAACAAAAGCAGCAGACAGATCTTCAGTGTTGATTAAATCAAGAGGTGGACCAACAATAATCAGCCAACACTCTTATTAAACAAAGCCCTACGCCAATTTATCCCTCTGCCATGCCTAGCAAAAGAAATATTTGCATCTAGAAACTGAATGAGGCTAGTACACACCAATCTGTCCCTATCTCTCACATGAGCAAACTGAACATAAGCAGAGCCAAAGGGGCAGGGCTGAAGATCTCGAAAAGCAACCCTAGCTTCATTGGTCAAGAAGTCCTCCATCACCTCTCTGATATTCTCAAAAGGAATCTGACTTGGCGGAACAGGGTTAATGGTGGCGATGGCAATGTCCTCGTGCTGACGCTGCCGCCGCGGAACCACGACCCTCTTGACACCAACTCTGCCTGGAACCTCGAGTATCTGAAAGCCTCTCGGGACAAAGGGACGAGGGTCAATCGGGATGTTCGCCATTGTTGCTGTAATAGCTGCTTCCGCAGCAGCAGAGGAAGGAGAGGATTGGAATGACACTGTAGACGGCGCAGCCGAGGAGGCGAGAGGAAAAGGTGGCGATGCTCCAGAAAAAACCGCCAGGTCCTTCAGACAGGAAACCTCCTGGATTAGTGGGGCTGGCCCATGGGCCCTAAACCAGAAAAGGAAAGAATTGTCGGGCCATGCAGAAGAATCCGGGGCAGGGAAGGAAGGGTATTTGAAAAAGGTGGCGGGATTTTTGGCATTGACTCGGCTATGATCACCAATTGATGCCCTATTAAACTCTCCATAATGCCAATTTAAAATTTCCTTTTCTGATTGAAACTGCCATTATGAATTTCTGGGTGTTGCCGAGGAAAAATCAGAGGGATAACTCAAACGGTCAAACACAAATGGAGCTTCCACATGGGTATCTTTTTGATAGGAAAGACGGTCAAATATTGAATTTTTCCTGTGAACCACTTTCCAAGAATTAAAATCTTCTTTATAGAACAATCTTTCTTCTGCTTGTCAATTTGCTCCACCATTACCCCAAAGCTTGATAAAGAATTTGCAATTGTTGTCATAGAAAGTCCCAATATTATAAATATCAAAACCCACTGAAGTCGAAGCCAATGAAAATCTGAAGGTTCTATCTCTCAAGAATTTCACTTTCAATAAACTGCTTGTGCCACCAAAATGAGCTTGTAGAACAGTACCAACAGTGTGAATATCCAGCCTAAAGGAGGCTCTCCCAAAAGATATAACCAAGAAAAATTGTTTTCTAGCTCTGTTGGGTAAACAATTAACATGGTGGCCAAATTTGCTATGAATTTCTTTGGAGAATGCCAAACCTTTGGCAAAATCAAAAGTAACTAGTAAGGTTGTAGTAGGGGCATCAGGAGCAGGTGGAACAGATGAGACAACTTGAGCAAAGCTTCTATGCGTATTAGGAACAACAACCTCAGTAGGACTGTTATGGTCTTTCCTCAAGGGAGAAAATTCACCCTTATCTGAGTTAAGAAATTTTATGCCATAATAAATAGAATCTGATGAGATACGCTCCCCAATCAAAACAGAGAACACTTGCATATCCAAAGATTTACCAGAGCAAACTGTCTCATGCAGAAGCGGAAATCTAGCATCGAGGACTTGCTCTTTTGAATCAAGTAGGACTAACCTCTTGGCATTAGGCTTCAGAATAAGAAACACCGATTTTCCCAAAGGAAATTGTAATAACCCAGAACATAGGAACAACGAAGGGTAGATTTAGAAAAGGGATGTGCATTTCATCGCAAAACGAGGGAAATTTTCGCGCCTTATTGCAACTATACCTAAGAAGGATCGAGGTTCTCTCTCATTTTGCACTTACGGTTAGGCAATGTGAGTTAGGGAAATTTCGACATGATCTCTTTTGTATCTCGTTGATTTGGGGAATTGCTTTCATTTGACAAGTAAGATGCATTTGGAATATCAAAGATTAAGTATAAATGAATATGGAAATTGAATTCACAATTCAAAAAAAAAATTATGAATTCAAATAACTTTGAATTTCAAAGTAAATAATTAATACAACACTTATTCAAGAATTTAAACATTACACAAAGCAAAAGCTCATAAGTAAAATTTGAGCTTTATTGATATCACAACACAGATTACATTGTCTTTACAATAAAAAAAAGAAGATTACAATATTGTCCTAAACTAAAACCTAGACTAAATGACTTGAAGCATATCTTCATGGTCATATTCATCTTCAAAACCTGCAACATAAAACAGCAAGTAATAGCCATAGAGTCAAGTGTTAAACAAAAATTCAGTTTGGACAGAGTTTAGTGTTGACAGAATTCAGTTTGGACAGAACCAACCGTCCTGCACACTTGTGCTTGTCCAAAGCCCTGGACAGCACAAGATAAGAGCAAGCAGACCAAACCTGAGCACCACCAGAGGGCTCAAGTTTCAGCATATGAGAGCACACAGCTCATGTGTGCTGGGCAAGCAGCAGCAAGGCCATGCACAAGCCTAGTCACCAAAGCAAGCCAGGCTTGTGTGTCATTGCAAAAACAGAAGTAGTGTTCATATAAAAGGGGCACAAACCCTAGAAACAGTAACCAGTCGACCAAATAAGGATTCACTAGGTAAGGTAGCACAGCATAGTTCATCCAGTTCTTGCTTAAGAACAGAACCAACACACACAACCACTCAACCACCAGAAATCATGGTGACCTGAGAAGATCATCGAAGACCTGGAGGTGAAGGGCTGTGACACAAACCACAAGTCTGCATCAACAAAAGATTTCACTCTAGGAGCTGGAGCAAGTTATACCTAGTTCCTGGAGAAGATCCAATGGATCCAATCCATAAATCATGCATGACATAGTCATGGGATGGAGCAGATGCTCAAAAGGGTAAATCATCACTTGGTTTTCACCAAGGATTACTGCCAGTCTAGAAGCCACTAAAACAGAAATCATCCAGATACAGATCTTGTGCACTAAAGCTAGAAATCATGCACAGATGCACACACTAGCAAGATCTCATGCACAGACAGCACCAGTAGATGTATTGCAAGGTTTAGCAGCTAACCAAGACTACACGAGAAAATCCTAAGCATGCAACCATCGGGAAACCTAGATTTCTTCACGAGGCAAGCATATTGGCATTCATATTTGTTATGATCCCCAAATATGCAAGCAAAGATGAGTAGCCAACAAGATCCAACCAACCATGTGGGCAACCAGTCAGTAGCAAGGCTACTGAGGTCACAGCACACTTAGAACCATCCAAAACCATGCCAAATACAAAGCATCACTATCCAGAAATGGATTCAGACTCTATTTGCTTGTCAAATAATCATGAACAACAAATCCATACACAAGCAAGTAATTTAATCATCCTTTGCATAAGCGGTTCATCATTAATTAATTTATGCCGGCATGAATACATAACAAATTCATGCTATATCACGACGAGTAGCACACTATGAGGCAACACAGCACATGTCACTGCATCATAGCTACTGGATCAAGTCCAGTGAGCTAGAGAGAGCAGCAGCACATACACACAGAAGCAATAGCATGCTTAAGCATCAGCATCAGTAAGCAAATGATTTACTTAGCCACGAGATTAATCAGCAACCAAGCCACTGACATTTGATTGATCAAATGGATCAATTGAATCAAGTCAAGCCACACAGATAGGCTAGCCAACAAGAAATGGTTGATCCAATGGATCATTGGATTACACAGGAGGCACATAAGCACCTCACAGGCATCACTGGCATCCACAAGTGTCACAGATGCATAGCAGTACACCTAGACAAGCAAGTATAATATGCCAGTAAGCATAGCAAGCTCTTAAGCATGAACAGCATGGCATAACAAGCAGCAAGCAAGCAACATATAACATGCACGGCAAGCAACACACACTGGCCAGTACCAGAGATTGGTGAATTGGCCAGAGCTTGCAGAAAATGGAAGCACATGTAGCTTAAGCAGCAGTAGCAAGGCTCTGCATGATCACAGGATCATCAGAGAGCAGTAGAGCAAGAGGAGAAGGAGCACAGAAGCTTGGGAGGCGCACTGGCATGGAGAGGAGAAGGAGAAGGAGAAGGAGCAGAGCAACTTACACGCGCCTGGTGGCAGAGGCTATGGCATGGCGAGGCAGTGCTCGCGCGGCCATAGCAACTGCAAAGCCAGGGAAGGCGCCGGCGTTACACCGACGAACACCACCACAGCAGCACGGCACGGAGACGACGGCACAAGTACTGTGAGCACATCACCCGCGCAAGGTCGGTCTCGGAGGCGCACACGTTGACGGCGAGGGCGAGAGCTCGTCGGAGATCACCCAATCGCCTGAGGCGATTCTCCACGAGATCCAGAAAGGAGGCGATTCGTCAGGAGAGGAAGCAATCGGAGAAACCACGCGGACAGATCGATAGATCGTCTCGCGGCGGTCCAGATCAGGTAGGCGGCTAAGGCAGAGGAGCACGATGGCGGCCATGGCGGCGACGCCATCGTCACGCGAGTCGCCAGAGGCTAGGGTTAGGTCGAGCGAGTGAGAGAGACGAGTGAGTGAGCGAGCGAGGTGGGCCGCTTCGGCGCCACCAACCCGTTATGGGGCACGCCTTAGTGGGCTGTCCCATGGGCTTTAGTTAATGGGCTGGCCCAATTGGGCCAGGGGGTTATTTTGGTAATTTCACTTTTAAATAACTCTGAATTTTACAAAATTCCAAACAAATTATTTGAACCTCTAAAAAACCAAGAAAAATAAGATTTATGAATCATAAATTATTCTTAACAAGACTAAAATAAGAAATGGAATTTAGGAAACAAATTCAAATTTGGACATATTATGAATTTAAATTAAAACTTGGAGTTTTAAATTATTATTTCCTTGTATTTAATAAAAATCAAGGAAAAATATCAAATGAGTTTAAATATTTGTTTTCAAATATTTAAAAATGAAATTCTATTATTCCAAGTCATTTCTTTTAAAAAAGAAAGTATTTTCCAAAGGAAAATATTCTATTACTCTTATTCCTAAGTGATAGGGAAAATTCCATTATTTCAAAATAATTTCGAAATAAGTATTTTCAAAAAGGAAAATTGTATTACTCTCAAAAGTATTTCCTTGTGAGATATAAAGTGTTTGCATAATTAAAAGTACTTATAAATTACTGCCAAAGGCACAAATCTTAACTCAACCCTAAATTTTAATAAAATATGGGGGTCAGGGATTCAACATAAAATAATACATCCATGCATGCATTATTTGGATTTTATAACATTGTCCTTACCAGACAATGATGCTTCTTTACAGAACCCGAGGTCCAGGTTCCATTCAACGCATCGAACTGCATTACCTCGCAGTCCACAGGCAAGTTCACCCTTGCTCATGTCAATTTGAGTATTTTCTATCAATTTAATGCAAAGCTATATACTTATCACTCCTGCATTAAAAATGAAATGTTACTTTTCCAACTATGAATATGACTATGTGGCTGGCAATGGAACCATGGTATGTGTTGATATGGTGGAGGTTCCATTGCATGGGTTTTATTAACCTAGGATTAAGTACCAATGCCATCCAGTGATTCTAGCGACGTACATATCGCGTTGACCATAAGATCTATAATGGCTCTGGGGAAGCCAGCTGTATCTTTTCCCTCCTGCACGCCAACGGACTTGATAGAGCCTGACGGGGTGTTGGAGATAACACTGCCGTAGGTTTGGAAATCCTTTAAAATCCCCATCCGGACGTATGGATGAGAGGCTCTACCGTCTATGAAGGATTGTCCATAGTACACCGGGGGTAAAGCCGTATGAACGGGAGATGCCTACCGGGGGTGTACGGATGGACAAAAGGGTGGGTTTGCAGGGTCGCGGAGAAGGCGGTGTGGGCTTGGATCTCCTTTCCTGGCCTCACACCAAAGGAAGTGTGAACGGGGGAAAGTCCCTGCGGATGGCAAAAAGGATGAGATCTCTTATGGCAAAAGTAACGCACCTCTGCAGAGTGTATCAAATTGTGGCTGTCACTCCTTGTTCCGGGAAGGGAGCTGCGAACGCGACGAGGAAAGGAACTCCGTGAAGTTCTAGTCAACTCTGTGAAGGCGACGGGCATAGTTTTCATAATAAAATAAACCTTTTGAAGAAATGTTTTCAAAAACATGCATAGACACTGAGATTTCTCGATCAATGGTCGTAGCTAGTGCATCAAACACCTTTTACTCTTTTGAACTTGCTTGAGTACCTCTGTACTCACTTTCTTTCGACACCCTTGCTAGGCTGTGATACGGAAGTGGAGGCCATCGCCGATGGAGCACCGAGAAGGGAGCTACGAGCTGGTCTACGAGGAGCCGATCTTACCGGTGGAGTGGAAGGAGTAGACTATGGGATAGTCTACGGACCCAATGAGGATGAGGCGGAGGAGTAGTGATATACCTTAGTATCATAGAGCCGAGCAGCGTAGTGGCATACTTAAATAAGTTGCTGAGCTCTTTTATATCTATGTTGGTTTGTAACAATACTTTAGTAGTATCTTAGGGTGTTCTCATAGGACCTGTGAGAATGCCAACTTGTTAAGACAATGTTTGTAATAATATTTGGAGTGTTATGACCTGCAATGTTTCTGTTGTACCACTGCGAGGGATATGGCAATTGTGAAGAAGTCCCTTCACAAAGATCATATCAACGACTTGTATACTACAACATGAAGTGGTATGCTTGAGGTCACCGCAGGTGGGTATCAGAGCAAATGTTGCGACCTTAGGTTGGAAAAACCTAGTATAGGGAAGAAACCTGTAGGAGTCAAGTAGGAATAGTAAAGGATTCTCTAGAAATATGGTGATTATTCACATGAGAATAGAAAAACCATATATTTTAGCGCGATAATTCTTTATTATAACTACTATAATGCATTAACACTACTAATATTCTGCTTTTGTATACAGCCATAATGGCGTACACGTTTCCTAAGAGGACTTTGAGGAAGGTTGAGGGTTGGCTCGGTGATTATGATGGACCAATTACAGCTCTCCTGTGTGGGATGCTGAAGGAACTCCATTGTGAAACTCGTATACCTGTTCTCAAGTATACCTATTATGACGGAGAGATCCTAACCAAGTGTAGAGTTTCGGTCCAACTACCGGCGCAACTGCTGATGAGTCGTATAATGTCGTACGGTGAGGCCAAAACCATCACCACAGCCTATCACATGGCCCTATTCAAGGAAATCCTTGAGATAAGGCAGCACAAGTCAGTAGAACTGCTATGTTCAGAGTATTCCCATATACCTCATGCCGAGGAAGATGAGGATCCCACTCTGAATCATCTGGTGTTGGCACACAGAAGTCCTGAAGCTGCAGCAAAGCACATGGACAGTTGTAAGTCTTTATTGACCACGATGTACCTTTTACACATGAAGATGGTGGGTGAGATTGCTCACATGCTAGCTGAGTTCACGGACCCTGATAAAGTCCAAGCTCGGATGCATGATCTGAGGGCACAACCCCAATACACAACACCCTTCTTTAGTCTCAACAGCCCTGTAGATTTGAGTGACCAGTCGCCCAAGAGAGATCCACTTACACCCAACTTTGTCCCACACTATCCACACGTGTTAGCATCATATGATACTGGATATGGGGGAGATCATTCATGGAACTTAAACTGCTCGGAGTCACCGATCGAGAATTCGACTGGCTGGCGTTTCGGGGAACCTTTCGAAGGTGAGGAGGAGCCTATTCCCTGTGATACAGGAGATGAGAGTGGTGGGGTTAACCAATACGTTAACCAACACTATGGGCAGGAAGAGAAAGGTACTGATTCCATTTCTTTAGACTTGGAGATGGGGTTATCAAAACCATCGCAGCATGAGGAAGGTGAGAGCTCTGGAGTAAAGAAGAAGAAGAAGAAGATGAGGGGACAGGTGAATAGAAAACCTTCATGGATGGCGGAAGAAGGAGGTATGTATCCTACTGGGGATACATACGAGTCATTGTCTAGCTACTTAGGCATGACTGATCTCTGTCTCGGCACTTCGTCCGATTCAGATTACATACCTCTTTGGAAGGACCTTCGTTCTGGACGGTGTCAGGAAGACAAGTCGCTGTACCGGATGGACCCCAGGAATGTATGCGGAGGCGAATGAAGACGATGAGGAGTAGAGCTCCAAGGAGGAATATAGTAGTATAGGTGGTATTGTAATAGAACGTATTTTAAATTCCGTTGGCTTGGGCTTGAAGCCAAATAAGTGGTTATATATGTACCACATGTAATATATGTGTGTATGTTATGTAATATACGGTGTATATACATAATAAATGTTTGTTTTGGATTTGCTTCTTGATTTCATTGTGTGACTAGTTTTGGGCAATGAGTTGAGCTCAGAAAACATTCGCATGGTGTAATTATGAGTAATCGCTCCTTGTTACAGGACTAGGGGGAAATGGCGTTAGTTGAAACCGAAGATGCTCGGAGAGAGCGAGAGGCGAGAGAAAAAGAGGAAGCAGATGCAGCAGCTAGAGCGGAGAATGCACCACCACCACCACATCCAATGATGCATCCAGATTTCCAACAATACATGAGAGCAATGGAAGAAGATAGGAGGAGGTACCAGGAGAGTCAAAACAAGAACATGCAAGATTTCTTTACCCACGTCATCCACGATAGGGGTAATGAAGGCAAGGGAGTAACCTTATCAGACTTCCAAAATGCAAGACCACTACCTTTTGCATCAGCCCCAGAACCAATGGATGCAGAAGACTGGCTCAAGGATACTGAAAGGAAGTTGAAGACCGTTGGATGCAACGATGAGGAAAAGATTCGGTATGCCACTTACCTGTTGTCAGGACCAGCAGCGTCATGGTGGGAGAATCTTGTGGCTGTACACCCTCCAGAAAAGGTGTTCACATGGGAGGAATTCAAGAAGAAGTGCCGGGATGCCCATGTTCCGGAGAGCGTGGTGGAGCTGAAGAAGAGAGAGTTTGATGAACTACATCAGAACACTGCACCTATTATACAGTATGTTCGTGATTTCAACAGGTTGTCAAGGTATGCACCTGAGGAAGTTGACACTGAAGAGAAAAGAAAGAAGCGATTCATTAAAGGCATGAATCCATACATGAAGATGCAACTGTGGTTGGCACGGATTGCAGAATTCCAGGAACTGATTGATTCGGCAATCACTTTCGAGGATGATTACATGCAGGTCCAAGAGGATAGGAGGAAGAGGGCTCGCATCGAGCCAAGGAAGTATCCAATCAATAAACCAGCACCAGATCGGAGTTTCAAACCCCGATTCCGACCTACTGGTAACCAGTACAACCGGGGAGGTCAGACACCAAACCCAAAGAACCAGATAATCTATCACAATTGTGGACATAGAGGACATGTGTAGAAGGATTGTCAGAAGCCCAAGATTATATGTTATGGTTGTGGGAAAGAGGGACACATCAAGCCAGAGTGTCTAAACAAGGCAGCAATGAGTGGACCAAGTTCAGGAGGACGAGGTGGAAGTGGCAACAACAACAACAACAACCGCAACTACAACAACAACAACAACAACAAGAAGGGCAAGCCTTATGGAAAGTTCAACTGCACAACTTTGGAGCAAGCGGGAGAGTCGGATCAAGCAGTCTTAGGTACGCTCAGCATTCTTACTCATCCTGGCAAAGTATTATTTGATACTGGGCAACTACATCGTTTCTTGCACGGGAATTTGTGGAAAAAATTCGGGCTTAGATGTTCTAAGTTAGAAACCCCTATAACTGTCCTATCTGCGGGGGGGACGATCTTAGTGACCCACGTGAAAGAAGCACAGGTCATCACCATATGTGACTGTGTGTATTTCGCGGACCTATTCATCATTCCCATGAAGGACATATCAGTCATCCTAGGGATGGACTGGTTAACGGAGAATGGAGCAGTGATCAACTGTGGTGACAAGACAGTGTCACTTCGCAACTCTATTGGAGGTCAGATAGTGTTTCAAGGAGACAAATATACTCAGTTGGAGATAGGACTGGAGCTGAATAGTCTGAAGGAGGTGAAGATTGAAGATATCCCTGTTGTAAATGAGTTCCAATATGTATTTCCCAAGGAACTACCGGGAATGCCACCCGATAGGGAGATCGAGTTTACCATAGATCTGATTCCAGGCACAGCACCAATAGCTCAACCACCATATAAGATGGGACCAAAGGAGTTAGTGGAACTGAAGGCTCAGATAGATGAACTGGAACAGAAGGGATTTATCCAAGAAAGTGTGTCACCATGGGGTACACCAGTTATTTTTGTGGATAAACGAGATGGAGGGAAGAGAATGTGTGGAGATTACCGGAATTTGAATAATGTAACAATCAAGAACAAGTACCCTTTACCAAGGATACAAGATCTTTTCGATCAAGTTCAAGGAGCTGGAGTATTCTCAAAAATAGATTTAAGGTCAGGATACCATCAAATCAAGATCAAAAAGGAAGATGTACCAAAAACAGCGTTTGTATCAAGATATGGACACCATGAATACTTGGTTGTACCATTTGGACTAACAAATGCAGCAGCTAGTTTCATGAATTTGATGAACAAGATATTCATGAAGTACTGGGACAAGTTTGTGATAGTGTTCATTGATGACATTCTAATCTACGCCAAAGATAAAGAAGAACATGCCAAGCATTTGAAGATAGTTCTGCAAATTTTAAGGGAACATCAGCTATATGCAAAGTTCAGCAAGTGCAAGTTTTGGTTAGATAGTGTTGAATTTCTTGGACATGTCATAACCAAAGAAGGAATAGCGGTAAATCCAAGCAAGGTTCAGTCAGTATTGGAATGGAAGTCACCGAAAAATGCTAAGGAAATCAGAGGATTCCTTGGTATGGCAGGTTATTATCGGAGGTTCATTGAAGGATTTTCGAAGATTGCAGGACCAATGACTAAGTTACTCAAGAAAAATACCCCATTTGTGTGGACTGATGAGTGTGAAGTCAGTTTTCAAACACTCAAGGAGAAGTTAACCACAGCACCGGTGTTAGCAGTTCCGGAACCCGGAAAGGATTATACGGTGTATTGTGATGCTTCCAAGAATGGACTTGGATGTGTTCTAATGCAAGATCGTAAAGTGATAGCTTACGGATCAAGACAACTAAAGCCACATGAACATAACTACCCTGTACATGACTTAGAATTGGCGGCAGTTGTTTATGCTCTGAAGAGTTGGAGACAATTTCTCTATGGATCCAAATGTGAGTTATATACGGATCATAAAAGTTTGAAGTATTTCTTTACTCAAAAGGAATTAAACATGAGACAGAAGAGATGGTTAGATTTGATTAAGGACTATGAACTGACAATCAACTATACACCAGGCAAGGCCAATGTAGTAGCAGATGCCTTAAGCAGAAAAAGTATCGAGAATCAACCTACGGAATGGGAGATTCCAAAAGAACTTCGAAAAGAACTAGAAGAAGCTCAGATTTTCTTTATCCAAGGTGATACAGTGGGAAGTATAGCAACCATGAGAATCATGGATGAGATGTATTCAGACTTGAAATATGAGATTATTAGAAAAAAAGTGGATGATCAATTTATTCAAGAAGAAATCAAAAGGATTGGAGAAGGTAAACCATCGGAATTCAATCTCGGGGAGTTTGATTCTCTATACTTTCAGAAGAGAATGTGTGTACCGGATGATCCAGAAGTAAAGTCAATCATATTGAAGGAAGCACATGAAACCCCTTATTCAATACATCCGGGAAGTACTAAGATGTATATGGATTTGAAGGAGGTGTTCTGGTGGAACAACATGAAAAGGGAGATAGCTCAATATGTCTCTAAATGCCATACATGTCAGCGAGTGAAAGCAGAACATCAGAGTCCTGCTGGATTACTTAAACCACTAGAGATACCAGAATGGAAATGGGATGAAATTGGAATGGATTTCGTTACTGGTCTACCAATGACTAGCAAAAAGAAGGATATGATATGGGTAATCGTGGATAGACTTACCAAGAGTGCTCACTTCATAGCAGTAAACCAGAAAGATGATTCTGAGAAGTTGGTGAACATATATGTTAAAGAAATAGTTAGCAAACATGGAGTACCAAAGAAGATAGTCTCAGATAGAGGTTCAATTTTCACATCAGCATTTTGGAAACAACTCCAAGAAGCTTTGGGATCCAAGTTGGATTTCTGTACGGCATATCATCCACAAACCGGAGGACAAACCGAAAGAACCAATCAGATACTTGAAGACATGCTTAGAGCTTGTGCTCTAAACTTTGGAGGCTCATGGGAGGACCATCTACCATTGGCGGAATTCTCATATAACAATAGTTATCAGAATAGTATCCAGATGGCACCATATGAAGCATTGTACGGGAGGAAGTGTAGATCTCGAATCTGTTGGTTTGAAACAGGTGAGAACAAGGAGTTTACACCGGACTACATCAAGGAGAGACAAAGAGTCATTGAGGTGATCCGGGATAGACTCAAAATAGCTCAAAGTCGTCAAAAGAGTTATGCCGACCAAAGGAGAAGAGTTTGGGAACCAAAAGTAGGAGACATGGTATATTTGAAGGTTAGCCCAATGAAAGGACTCAAGAGGTTCGGAGTAAAAGGAAAGTTAAGTCCTCGATATATAGGACCATTTAAGGTACTTAGTCAGAATCGAGAAACAACTTTTGAATTGGAATTGCCGGAGCAGCTCAGTCTAGTTCACAATGTATTTCATGTATCACAACTCAGAAAGTATTTGAAGGCACCAGATGATCCCATCACACATGAAGAAATAGAACTGCAATCAGACCTAACATACGTGGAGAAGCCTGAAAAGATATTGGAAGTCCAGTGGAAGAAGTTAAGGAACAGAGCAATCAAATACTGCAAGATTCAATGGCAACATCACCCTGAACGAGAAGCAACTTGGGAGACGGAAGAAGAACTCAGGAAGTCTTACCCCGAGATGTTCAGGTACCAATCTTAACTTCGGGACGAAGTTTCTGTTAAGGGGGAGAGGCTGTAATAACCCAGAACATAGGAACAACGAAGGGTAGATTTAGAAAAGGGATGTGCATTTCATCGCAAAACGAGGGAAATTTTTGCGCCTTATTGCAACTAAACCTAAGAGGGATCGAGGTTCTCTCTCATTTTGCACTTAGGGTTAGGCAATGTGAGTTAGGGAAATTTCGACATGATCTCTTTTGTATCTCGTTGATTTGGGGAATTGCTTTCATTTGACAAGTAAGATGCATTTGGAATATCAAACATTAAGTATAAATGAATATGGAAATTGAATTCACAATTCAAAAACAAATTATGAATTCAAATAACTTTGAATTTCAAAGTAAATAATTAATACAACACTTATTCAAGAATTTAAACATTACACAAAGCAAAAGCTCATAAGTAAAATTTGAGCTTTATTGATATCACAACACAGATTACATTGTCTTTACAATAAAAAAAAGAAGATTACAATATTGTCCTAAACTAAAACCTAGACTAAATGACTTGAAGCATATCTTCATGGTCATATTCATCTTCAAAACCTGCAACATAAAACAGCAAGTAATAGCCAGAGAGTCAAGTGTTAAACAAAAATTCAGTTTGGACAGAGTTTAGTGTTGACAGAATTCAGTTTGGACAGAACCAACCGTCCTGCACACTTGTGCTTGTCCAAAGCCCTGGACAGCACAAGATAAGAGCAAGCAGACCAAACCTGAGCACCACCAGAGGGCTCAAGTTTCAGCATATGAGAGCACACAGCTCATGTGTGCTGGGCAAGCAACAGCAAGGCCATGCACAAGCCTAGTCACCAAAGCAAGCAAAGATGAGTAGCCAACAAGATCCAACCAACCATGTGGGCAACCAGTCAGTAGCAAGGCTACTGAGATCACAGCACACTTAGAACCATCCAAAACCAAGCCAAATACAAAGCATCACTATCCAGAAATGGATTCAGACTCTATTTGCTTGTCAAATAATCATGAACAACAAATCCATACACAAGCAAGTAATTTAATCATCACTGCATAAGCAGTTCATCATTAATTAATTTATGCCAGCATGAATACATAACAAATTCATGCTATATCCTGACAGTAGCACACTATGAGGCAACACAGCACATGTCACTGCATCATAGCTACTGGATCAAGTCCAGTGAGCTAGAGAGAGCAGCAGCACATACACACAGAAGCAATAGCATGCTTAAGCATCAGCATCAGTAAGCAAATGATTCACTTAGCCACAGAATTAATCAGCAACCAAGCCACTGACATTTGATTGATCAAATGGATCAATTGAATCAAGTCAAGCCACACAGATAGGCTAGCCAACAAGAAATGGTTGATCCAATGGATCATTGGATTACACAGGAGGCACAGAAGCACCTCACAGGCATCACTGGCATCCACAAGTGTCACAGATACATAGCAGTACACCTAGACAAGCAAATATAATATGCCAGTAAGCATAGCAAGCTCTTAAGCATGAACAACATGGCATAACAAGCAGTAAGCAAGCAACATATAGCATGCACAGCAAGCAACACACACTGGCCAGTACCAGAGATTGTTGAATTGGCCAGAGCTTGCAGAAAATGGAAGCACAGGTAGCTTAAGCAGCAGTAGCAAGGCTCTGCATGATCACAGGATCATCAGAGAGCAGTAGAGCAAGAGGAGAAGGAGCACAGAAGCTTGGGAGGCGCACATGCATGAAGAGGAGAAGGAGAAGGAGAAGGAGCAGAGCAACTTACACGCGCCTGGTGGCAGAGGCTATGGCATGGCGAGACAGTGCTCGCGTGGCCATAGCAACTGCAAAGCCAGGGAAGGCGCCGACGTTACGCCGACGAACACCACCACAGCAGCACGGCACGGAGACGACGGCACAAGTACTGTGAGCACAGCACCCGCGCCAGGTCGGTCTCGGAGGCGCACACGTCGACGGCGAGGGCGAGAGCTCGTCGGAGATCACCCAATCGCCTGAGGTGATTCTCCACGAGATCGAGAAAGGAGGCGATTCCTCAGGAGAGGAAGCAATCGGAGAAACCACGCAGACAGATCGATAGATCGTCTCGCGGCGGTCCAGATCAGGTAGGCGGCTAAGGCAGAGGAGCACGGAGATGGCCGGAGCACGGCGGCGGCCATGGCGGTGAAGCCATCGCCACGCGAGTCGCCAGAGGCTAGGGTTAGGTCGAGCGAGTGAGAGAGACGAGTGAGTGAGCGAGCGAGGTGGGCCGCTTCGGCGCAACCAACCCGTTATGGGGCACGCCTTAGTGGGCTGTCCCATGGGCTTTAGTTAATGGGCTGGCCCAATTGGGCCAGGGGGTTATTTTGGTAATTTCACTTTTAAATAACTCTAATTTTACAAAATTCCAAACAAATTATTTGAACCTCTAAAAAACCAAGAAAAATAAGATTTATGAATCATAAATTATTCTTAACAAGAATAAAATAAAAAATGGAATTTAGGAAACAAATTCAAATTTGGACATATTATGAATTTAAATTAAAACTTGGAGTTTTAAATTATTATTTACTTGTATTTAAAAAAAATCAAGGAAAAATATCAAATGAGTTTAAATATTTGTTTTCAAATATTTCAAAATGAAATTCTATTATTCCAAGTCATTTCTTTTAAAAAAGAAAGTATTTTCCAAAGGAAAATATTCTATTACTCTTATTCCTAAGTAATGGAGAAAATTCCATTATTTCAAAAGTATTTTCAAAAAGGAAAATTGTATTACTCTCAAAAGTATTTCCTTGTGAGATATAAAGTGTTTGCATAATTAAAAGTACTTATAAATTACTGCCAAAGGCACAAATCTTAACTCAACCCTAAATTTTAATAAAATATGGGGGTCAGGGATTCAACATAAAATAATACATCCATGCATGCATTATTTGGATTTTATAACATTGTCCTTACCAGACAATGATGCTTCTTTACAGAACCCGAGGTCCAGGTTACATTCAATGCATCGAACTGCATTACCTCGCAGTTCACAGGCAAGTTCACCCTTGCTCATGTCAATTTGAGTATTTTCTATCAATTTAATGCAAAGCTATATACTTATCACTCCTGCATTAAAAATGAAATGTTACTTTTCCAATTATGAATATGACTATGTGGCTGGCAATGGAACCATGGTATGTGTTGATATGGTGGAGGTTCCATTGCATGGGTTTTATTAACCTAGGATTAAGTACCAATGCCGTCCAGTGATTCTAGCGCCGTACATATCGCGTTGACCATAAGATCTATAATGGCTCTGGGGAAGCCAGCTGTATCTTTTCCCTCCTGCACGCCAACGGACTTGATAGAGTCTGGCGGGGTGTTGGAGATAACACTGCTGTAGGTTGGGAAATCCTTTAAAATCCCCATCCGGACGTATGGATGAGAGGCTCTACCGTCTATGAAGGATTGTCCATAGTACACCCGGGGTAAAGCCGTACGAACGGGAGATGTCTACCGGGGGTGTACGGATGGACAAAAGGGTGGGTTTGCAGGGTCGCGGAGAAGGCGGTGTGGGCTTGGATCTTCTTTCGTGGACTCACACCAAAGGAAGTGTGAACGGGGGCAAGTCCCATGCGGATGGCAAAAAGGATGAGATCTCTTATGGGAAAAGTAACGCACCTCTGCAGAGTGCATCAAATTGTGGCTGTCACTCCTTGTTCCGGGAAGGGAACTGCCAACGCGGCAGGAAAGGAACTCCGTGAAGTTCTAGTCAACCTGTGAAGACTGACGGGCATAGTTTTCATAATAAAATAAACCTTTTGAAGAAATGTTTTCAAAAACATGCATAGACCTGAGATTTCCTGATCAATGGTCGTAGCTAGTGCATCAAACACCTTTTACTCTTTTGAACTTGCTGAGTACCTCTGTACTCACTTTCTTTCGACACCCTTGCTAGACTGTGATACGGAAGTGGAGGCCATCGCCGATGGAGCACCAGAAGGGAGCTACGAGCTGGTCTACGAGGAGCCTGATCTTACCGGTGGAGTGGAAGGAGTAGACTATGGGATAGTCTACGGACCCAACGAGGATGAGGCGGAGGAGTAGTGATATACCTTAGTATCATAGAGCCGAGCAGCGTAGTGGCATACTTAAATAAGTTGCTGAGCTCTTTTATATTTATGTTGGTTTGTAACAATACTTTAGTAGTATCTTAGGGTGTTCTCATAGGACCTGTGAGAATGCCAACTTGTTAAGACAATGTTTGTAATAATATTTGGAGTGTTATGACCTGCAATGTTTCTGTTGTACCACTCCGAGGGATATGGCAATTGTGAAGAAGTCCCTTCACAAAGATCATATCAACGACTTTTATACTACAACATGCAGTGGTATGCTGGGTCAACGCAGAAATTTAGAATCTTCAGACATCAGGGAGCTCCCTAGATGCACATACATCACCCTCCATCTAACAGTAGGAGCTTCAGGGAAAGAAGAAAAACCAGGAGGAGAGACCAAGCAGGAAATCACCGAGACCAAATGAGAGGGAAAACTCACTGAAGAACCAGGGTAGAAGGCTTCACCGTCTTTGATGTATTTACCCACAATTGGTGCGTCCTTATGATTCACCAAAACAAACCAATTCCTTGGCCAAAGAACAAGAAAACTAGGGATATGCATAGACTTGTCCTTGCCATGCAGGAAAACAAAAGAAACCTTCCATCTGCCAAGAGGGGGGAGGATTTGGAGCCATGACACATCACCTTGAGTAAGAGACCACGCCGGAGAGGGTGATTGGAGCAGCTTCAACAGATCACCAAAGATCAGCATGATCGCCGGAGGGGAAGGTGGGTAGGGAGGAGCGAGGTGGAAGAGCCATCCTTCCCCATCTAAATCCGTTGAAACGACCCTCCATCGACCATCATCTTCCAAGGATCTTCGACGACACCCATCAAGACATGGTGATGAGGCACGAAGACGAGAGCCTCGATATGAAGGCGACAAACACCATCATAGGGTGTCTACCACTCCAAGGGTGGAGAGGGCACTTCAAGAGGACCTTCCTAGTAAGGCAACTTCTACCTCTTGTGACACCACCACAATGGCCCCTACCTCGTCATATGCCTATGGACTCCGATGCTACAAGTGCAAGCAACAAGGCCACCTTCCACGGGATGTCCCAATCTCCTATGTGAGGTGTGCAAGGCCAAGGGTCACATGGAGTGGCAATGCGCAACGCCAAGCGCCGAGATGCTCCACTCTGACGAGCTACATGTCCAAGCCACCAAGAAGTCTATGGCGCCCACACTTCAAGATGAACATCGACAAGGCCAACTCAAGGGTGAAGTTGATCCAAGCCTAGCTCTCAACGACACTATGGCGCTACCGCTTGAGGACGACTTGGGAGGCGATGAAGTTGAGAAGGGTGAGCATGGGATTCTCCCTTAACCAATGGAGGCGCAAGGAGATGAGAAAATCGAGCCTACTCATATATGCTTGATTGATGAGTTGGTACCAATATCATGTGAGCATGAGAGCCACTTAGCCCATGATACGTCTCAAACGTATGTATAATTTCTTATGTTCCATGCTACTTTTATGATGATACTCACATGTTTTATACACATTATATGTCATTATTATGCATTTTCCGGCACTAACCTATTGACGAGATGCCGAAGAGCCGATTGCTTGTTTTCTACTGTTTTTGGTTTCGAAATCCTAGTAAGGAAATATTCTCGAATTGGACGAAATCAACGCCCAGGGGCCTATTTTTCCACGAAGCTTCCAGAAGTCCGAAGAGGAGACGAAGTGGGGCCACGAGGCGATGCCACACTAGGGCGGCGCGGCCCAAGCCCTGGCCGCGCCGGCCTGTTGTGTGGGGCCCTCGTGTGGCCCCCTGACCTACCCTTCCGCCTACATATAGTCTTCGTCGCGAAACCCCCAGTACCGAGAGCCACGATACGGAAAACCTTCCAGAGACGCAGCCGCCGCCAATCCCATCTCGGGGGATTCAGGAGATCGCCTCCGGCACCCTGCCGGAGAGGGAATCATCTCCCGGAGGTCTCTTCATCGCCATGATCGCCTCCGGATCGATGTGTGAGTAGTTCACCCCTGGACCATGGGTCCATAGCAGTAGCTAGATGGTCGTCTTCTCCTCATTGTGCTATCATGTTCGATCTTGTGAGCTGCCTATCATGATCAAGATCGTTTATTTGTAATCCTACATGTTGTGTTTGTTGGGATCCGATGGATATTGAATACTATGTCAAGTTGATTATCAATCTATCATATATGAGTTGTTTATGTTCTTGCATGCTCTCCGTTGCTAGTAGAGGCTCGGCCAAGTTGATACTTGTGACTCCAAGAGGGAGTATTTATGCTCGATAGTGGGTTCATGCCTCCATTAAATCCGGGACGGTGATAGAAAGTTCTAAGGTTGTGGATGTGCTTGTTGCCACTAGGGATAAAACATCGATGCTTTGTCTAAGGATATTTGTGTTGATTACATTACGCACCATACTTAATGCAATTGTCTGTTGTTTGCAACTTAATACCGGAAGGGGTTCGGATGATAACCTGAAAGTGGACTTTTTAGGCATAGATGCATGCTGGATGGCGGTCTATGTACTTTGTCGTAATGCCCTGATTAAATCTCATAGTACTCATCATGATATTTTTGTATGTGCATTGTTATGCCTTCTTTATTTGTCAATTGCCCAACTGTAATTCGTTCACCCAACATGCTATTTATCTTATGGGAGAGACACCACTAGTGAACTGTGGACCCCGGTCCTATTCTTTACATCTGAAATACAATCTACTCGCAATACTTGTTCTTTACTCGTTCTTGGCAAACAATCATCTTCCACACAATAAGGTTAATCCTTTGTTCACGACAAGTCGGTGAGATTGACAACCTCATCGTTACGTTGGGGCAAAGTACTTTGGTTGTGTTGTGCGGGTTCCACGTCGGCGCCGGAATCCCGGTGTTGCGCCGCACTACACTTCGCCGCCATCAACCTTCAACGTGCTTCTTGGCTCCTCCTGGTTCGATAAACCTTGGTTTCTTTCCGAGGGAAAACTTCTCGCTCCGCACATCACACCTTCCTCTTGGGGTTCCCAACGGACGTGTGTCTCACGCGCATCAAGATCGTGTTTTACGGCGCCGTTGCCGGGGATCCGAAGAAAAGTTACACCACAAAGATTTCTATCTCCCACGTCAACTACACGCCGGCAATCGTTTTCGGCGCCGTTGCCGGGGAGATCAAGACACGCTGCAAGGGGAGTCTCCACTTCCAATCTCTTTACTTTGTTTTTGTCTTGCTTTACTTTATTTTATTTACTATTTTGTTTTCTGCACTATATTAAAAACACAAAAAAATTAGTTACTTGCATTTACTTAGTTTGCTTTACTTGTCTTTATTACTGTTAAAATGAATACTCCTAAGAACACTAAGTTGTGTGATTTCACTAGTTAGGCTTAATGGAAAACAACAAAAATATTAGAGATCTTTATAGTATTTATCTTGAATTAGGACATGATGTGTTTGAAGAGAGAATTAAAAAACACATGGAACTTTATATGCATGCTAATGGGAATGTTATTAGTATGAATGCTTTGAACACCATTGTCGCTAATGCTATGGAAAATTCTAAGCTTGGGGAAGCTGGTTTTGATGAGCATGATATTTTTAGTCCACCAAGTTTTGAGGAGAAAATTTTCTTTGATGATACTTTGCCTCCCATTTATGATGATTATAATGATAGTGGTCTTTTGGTGCCGCCTACTATGGAGAGTAAATTTTATTATGATTATACTATGCCTCCTACACTTGATAGCTACTTTGTTGAATTTGCTCCCACTACAACTAATAAAATTGATTATGCTTATGTGGAGAGTAATGATACTTTTATGCATGTGAATAAGAATGCTTTATGTGATACTTATATTGTTGAGTTTGTTCATGATGCCACTAAAAGTTATTATGAGAGAGGGAAACATGGCTATATGCATCTTAATAATATTAAGTTTCCCCTCTTTGTGTTGAGAATTTTGAAGTTACTCTTGTTTTATCTTCCTATGCTTGTCACTTTGTTCTTCATGAATTTATTTGTGTACAAGATTCCTTTTCATAGGAAGTGGGTTAGGCTTAAATGTGTTTTGAATTTGCTTCTTGATGCTCTCTTTTGCTTCAACTCTTATTTTTTATGTGAGCATCATTAAAATTACTGAGCCCATCTTAATGGCTATAAAGAAAGCACTTCTTGGGAGATAACCCATGTATGTTTTTACTACTGTTTTGTTGTGTCTTGGAAGTTGTTACTACTGTAGCAACCTCTCCTTATCTTTATTTTATTGCATTGTTGTGCCAAGTAAAGTCTTCGATAGTAAAGTCAATACTAGATTTGGATTACTGCGCAGAAACAGATTTCTTGCTGTCACGAATCTGGGCAGAATTCTCTGTAGGTAACTCAGAAAAATCTGCAAATTTACGTGCGTGATCCTCAGATATGTACGCAACTGTCATTCAATTTGAGCATTTTCATCTGAGCAAGTTAAGTGCCCCTGGAAAATTCGTCTTTACGGACTGTTCTGTTTTGACAGATTCTGCCTTTTATTTCGCATTGCCTGTTTTGCTATGTTTGATGGATTTCTTTGTTCCATTAACTTTCAGTAGCTTTGTGCAATGTCCAGAAGTGTTAAGAATGATTATGTCACCTCTGAATGTATGAATTTTCAAATATGCACTAACCCTCTAATGAGTTTGTTTTGAGTTTGGTGTGGAGGAAGTTTTCAAGGATCAAGAGAGGAGGATGATACAATATGATCAAGAAGAGTGAAAAGTCTAAGCTTGGGGATGCCCCCGTGGTTCATCCCTGCATATTTCAAGAAGACTCAAGCATCTAAGCTTGGGGATGCCCAAGGCATCCGCTTCTTCATCAACAACAATATCAGGTTCCTCTAGTGAAACTATATTTTTATTCAATCACATCTTATGTGCTTTGCTTGGAGCGTCTGTTTGTTTTTATTTTTGTTTTGTTTGAATAAGATCGGATCCTAGCATTCTTTGTTTGGTAGAGAGACACGCTCCGTTGTTTCGTATGAACACATATGTTCTTAGCTTTATCTTTAATGTTCATTGCGAAAGTTGGACTATTTCATTCATTGTTATATGGTTGGAAACGGAAAATGCCGCATGTGGTAAATGGTATAATGTCTTGAATAATGTGATACTTGGCAATTGTTGTGCTCATATAGATCATGTTTAAGCTCTTGCATCATGTACCTTGCACCTATTAATGAAGAACTACATAGAGCTTGTTAAAATTTGGTTTGCATGATTGGTCTCTCTAAGTCTAGATATTTTCTGGTTGAGGTGTTTGAACAACAAGGAGACGATGTAAAGTCTTATAATGCTTACAATATGTTTATATGTGAGTCTTGCTGCACCATTTCATACTTGAGTTTGCTTCAAACAACCTTGCTAGCCTAGCCTTGTATTGAGAGGGATTCTTCTCGTGCATCCAAATCCTTGAGCCAAAAACTATGCCATTTGTGTCCACCATACCTACCTACCACATGGTATTTCCCCGCCATTCCAAAGTACATTACTTGAGTGCTACCTTTAAACTTCCATTCTTTGCCTTTACAATATATAGCTCATGGGACAAATAGCCTTAAAAACTATTGTGGTGAAGAATATGTACTTATGTGTCTTATTTCTTAATAAGTTGCTTGTTGAGCGGTAACCATGTTTCGGGGACGCCATCAACTTTACCTTTGTTGAAAATCATGTGAGTTGCTATGCATGTTCGTCTTGTCTGAAGTAAGGAGATTTTCATGATCAAATGGTTTGAGTATGCATATTGTTAGAGAAGAACATTGGGCCGCTAACTAAAGCCATGAATCATGGTGGAAGTTTCAGTTTGGACATAAAACCTCAATCTCTTATGAGAATATTACCTGTTTTTGAATGCTTAAGCATTAAAAGAGGAGTCCATTATCTGTTGTCTATGTTGTCCCGGTATGGGTGTCTAAGTTGAGAATGATCAAAAGCGAGAAATCCAATGCGAACCTTCTCCTTAGACTCTTGTACGAGCGGCATAGAGGTACCCCTTTGTGACACTTGGTTGAAACATATGTTATGCAATGATAATCCATGTTAATCCAAGCTAATTAGGACAAGGTGCGGGCACTATTGGTATACTATGCATGAGGCTTGCAACTTATAGGATGTCTTATACATAACACATATGATTTATTACTACCGTTGACAAAATTGTTTCTTGTTTTCAAAATGAAAAGCTCTAGCACAAAAATAGTAATCCATGCTTCCTCTGCGAAGGGCCATTCTTCTACTTTATTGTTGAGTCGGTTTACCTATTCTTTCTATCTTAGAAGCAAACACTTGTGTAAACTGTGTGCATTGATTCTTACATGTTTACCTATTGCACTTGTTATATTACTTTGTGTTGACAATTATCCATGAGATATACATGTTGAAGTTGAAAGCAACCGCTGAAACTTATATCTTCCTTTGTGTTGTTTCAAAGCTTTCTACTAAGAATTTATTGCTTATGAGTTAACTCTTATGCAAGACTTATTTATGCTTGTCTTGAAAGTATTATTCATGAAAAGTCTTTGCTATATGATTCAGTTGTTTACTCATTATCTTCATCATTGCTTCGAATCGCTGCATTCATATCATGTGCTTTACAATAGTATTGATCAAGATTATGATAGCATGTCACTTCAGAAATTATCTTTGTTATCGTTTACCTACTCGAGGGCGAGTAGGAACTAAGCTTGGGGATGCTTGATACGTCTCAAATGTATCTATAATTTCTTATGTTCCATGCTACTTTTATGATGATACTCACATGTTTTATACACATTATATGTCATTATTATGCATTTTCCGGCACTAACCTATTGACGAGATGCCGAAGAGCCAGTTGCTTGTTTTCACGCTGTTTTTGGTTTCGAAATCCTAGTAAGGAAATATTCTCGGAATTTGACGAAATCAACGCCCAGGGGCCTATTTTTCCACGAAGCTTCCAGAAGTCCGAAGAGGAGACGAAGTGGGGCCACGAGGCGACGCCACACTAGGGCGGTGCGGCCCAAGCCCTGGCCGCGCCGGCCTGTTGTGTGGGGCCCTCGTGTGGCCCCCTGACCTACCCTTCCGCCTACATATAGTCTTCGTCGCGAAACCCCCAGTACCGAGAGCCACGATACGGAAAACCTTCCAGAGACGCAGCCGCCGCCAATCCCATCTCGAGGGATTCAGGAGATCGCCTCCGGCACCCTGCCGGAGAGGGGAATCAGCTCCCGGAGGTCTCTTCATCCCCATGATCGCCTCCGGATCGATGTGTGAGTAGTTCACCCCTGGACCATGGGTCCATAGCAGTAGCTAGATGGTCATCTTCTCCTCATTGTGCTATCATGTTCGATCTTGTGAGCTGCCTATCATGATCAAGATCGTTTATTTGTAATCCTACATGTTGTGTTTGTTGGGATCCGATGGATATTGAATACTATGTCAAGTTGATTATCAATCTATCATATATGAGTTGTTTATGTTCTTGCATGCTCTCCGTTGCTAGTAGAGGCTCTGGCCAAGTTGATACTTGTGACTCCAAGAGGGAGTATTTATGCTCGATAGTGGGTTCATGCCTCCATTAAATCTAGGACAGTGACAGAAAGTTCTAAGGTTGTGGATGTGCTTGTTGCCACTAGGGATAAAACATCGATGCTTTGTCTAAGGATATTTGTGTTGATTACATTACGCACCATACTTAATGCAATTGTCCTGTTGCTTGCAACTTAATACCGGAAGGGGTTCGGATGATAACCTGAAAGTGGACTTTTTAGGCATAGATGCATGCTGGATGGCGGTCTATGTACTTTGTCGTAATGCCCTGATTAAATCTCATAGTACTCATCATGATATTTGTATGTGCATTGTTATGCCTTCTTTATTTGTCAATTGCCCAACTATAATTCGTTCACCCAACATGCTATTTATCTTATGGGAGAAACACCACTAGTGAACTATGGACCCCGGTCCTATTCTTTACATCTGAAATACAATCTACTGCAATACTTGTTCTTTACTGTTCTTCGCAAACAATCATCTTCCACACAATACGGTTAATCCTTTGTTCACAGCAAGCCGGTGAGATTGACAACCTCACTGTTACGTTGGGGCAAAGTACTTTGGTTGTGTTGTGCGGAGTTCCACGTTGGCGCCGGAATCCCTGGTGTTGCGCCGCACTACACTTCGCCGCCATCAACCTTCAACGTGCTTCTTGGCTCCTCCTGGTTCGATAAAGCTTGGTTTCTTTCTGAGGGAAAACTTACTGCTGTGCACATCACACCTTCCTCTTGGGGTTCCCAACGGACGTGTGTCTCACGCGCATCAGCCCACTTGAGCCCAACCATGTGGAGCATGCAACTACCACAATACCTACATCAATTGAGTCGGACTATCAAGGATAAACTAAAGGTATTGATGAGACCATGATCCCACTAGTGGACATGAAAATGATGAATTGTTTCCTCTTGCTTGCGATATGAGGACTACTTGCTCTTTCACATGTGTTGTTGACAATGACGGCATTAGCTTTCGCATGCTTTTCCCAAAATGCTTGCACTATTCCATGATCCTTGCATCCAAGATTGTGAACAGTTGCTCTTTCTTATGCTTGGTATGCAAGAATGCTTATTTCATTGTCATGAAAAATGATGAATTGTTTCCTCTTGCTTGCGATATGAGGACTACTTGCTCTTTCACATGTGTTGTTGACAATGATGACATTATCTTTCGCATGTTTTGCCCAAAATGCTTGCACTATTCCATCATCCTTGCATCCAAGATTGTGAACAATTGCTCTTTCTTATGCTTGGTATGCAAGAATTCTTATTTCATTGTTAATGAGAGGGCCCCCATAGCCTTCTCAATTTTGGAAGATTCAAAGTTACCACATGCCACAAATGCACCATCATGCCATATGCACAATCGCCATGCATTTTACAAAAACTTGATTGACACTAATGGTGATGTGCACAAGACATGGCACATCATGATGGATGATGTGTTTATATACCATGCACACACGCTTTTTGTTTGGTCTATTGTGTGTATAGGTACAAGAACGACAATCTCCACCTCCACGGAGCATGAGCTAACGAAACGAGCACTAGAGAGCTACCTCAACAAGGATTTCAACAAGAAGATCGAACACCACACCGTACTCATGCTACCCGCTCACCGCACCAAACCCGACGGCACGGACGAGATGCATCATCAAACTCATGATATTCATGCCAAGGGGTATGTTCATAAAAGCCTTCACCCATGTGTGTTTCCGACAATTCTTGGCATGTTTGGGGTTTGTTCCAATGTTTCGTCACCCCTTTTGCGTCTTATGCAACATATCTTGAAACATCTTGTTGGCACAATGATTGTTGTATGTCTTGATGATATCATCATACACTCCAAGAATCTCAAGGACCATGTTATACATGTGAGAGACACCTTATGCATCTTGTGCCACTTTTCACACAAAAAGTTGCTCTCCTTTGAATTTGTCGTTTCATCTATGGCAATTGAAATGGATTCTTTGAAACTTGAGGATATTCATACCCGGCTCACGCCAAACATAATTTCCCAAACTAAAAGTTTCCATCGCTTTGCCATTGTACATAGCAATTTTGAGAATTTTTTTGCCACCATTACTTGCCTCTTGAATGTTCCATTTGTTTGGGACAACGCTACACAACACATGTTTGACAACTTTCAAACGAATTTCGCGCATGAAACACCCTTTGATTTACCAAATATTGAATACACCGACACTCTTTATGTCCCCATTTTTGCAAAGTGTCCCTTTGAGAAAGGACTTGATGCTTCGTATTTGCATGAGAGCTTATTATTCCTCGATATTTTTTTTTGCCAACCCAAGTTTTCCATTCGAGATTTGCTTTTGCCCGAATTCTCGTTTGGATGCGACATTCTCTCTCCACCACTTCATGGGAGAACCATCATGGACTTCAATAAGGACGCCCACACCACGACGAACATCCATAAGGATACAAGGGCAACCATACACGAACATGTTCTTCGCCAAGCTACGAGGATCAACGACTACATCATCGACAACAAAAATTCCAAGTACTTGGTGAGCATGACATTCACCATCTTGGTTCTCTCACCACATCATGGAGATGAGGAGGAACAAGAGTCGAGGACGACTCTTCCCCAAGGGGGGGAGATGATGCAGCCCCACTCACGGACGAAACTACATCATGGACAACTTATCCCCAAAGTGAACCAATGACTCGAGCCCGAGTCAAAGCTATACATGATAAGGTGAATTCACTCCTTTCTACACTTGAACTCGACTCAACCTTGGACGGATTGCTACCTCACACCTATGTCTATGTGTCATTAGGTACCAATCTCGTCAAGGACCCGAAGGGAGCGTCAAGGAGCCGAGGAGAGGGAAGCCACATGGTTCAAGGAAGAAGAAGGGAAGACCGAAGAGAAGAAGAAGGGCTCCAGCCGCCGGCCACAGCACCAGGCCGGCACTGCCGCCCTGGCCGGCAGTGCCGCCCAACCAAGGCCGGCACTGCCAGTGGACGCACCCCGACACTGCCGGCCAATCTTCACCGGCACTGCCGCCCCCACCGGCACTGCCGCCCCGAGCACGCCGACACTGCCGGCCCCATCAAAGTCAACTTCATCTCAACCGTCTATTTATCATCTATGGTCAGAAATACTTTATTGTAATGCCTTTACTACCCATGGACGGATCTGGGCCTATATGTATCTCTTCCCCCACCTCAATTAGGGTTTAGACAAGATTTGGCTTAAACTACTTTGAGCTTTGTCTCCCTAGAACTATGTTCTTTGTATCAAGGCACTCTTGAGGGATTTCTACTCTTCATGGATGATTCAAGGCTTCCCCTCTTTCATCCAAGTTCTAGTTGGATCTCCATCACCAATCTCTCACTTCTTAGATTCTACCCAAGGGTTTCTCTAAGAAGTGGTTCTATTGGCTTGGTCTAACCTACCAAGGGAGTAAATTTGGTTTGTGTTGGGTTGTGTGTGTTTTGATTTGTGTTTGTGTGTGTTCTTCCCCTTTCCCATCCTTCCCCATCCACACACTTGGTCAAATTCGTGAGATCTGGGCACTCCCTAGCCCTTAGGCCTCATCAGTTAGTATGTATAGAACCCTATTGTCACGGGCTGCTTCATAATGGCGACTCAATCTATGGTGTTGCACACTAAGGGATAACACTTTTGGTATTTTTATTTTGAGGGATCATCTTACAATGCTACCGTCGGATATCTAATACATGCATCTTAAGATAATAATCATAATAAGATCACACAAAATTAAAGGTGACATGACATGATCGTTGTCACGCCTTGATCTCCATCGTGCGCTCCGGAATAGCTCAAATGGTCCATGGTGCCTCCATGTCGGTAGTCTTCGAACACTTCATGAACTTACCTCGACCATATTATATCATATGCCCTCTCTCCAAAAAAAGTTAGACGCCTCTACTTTTATCTATGCATGTTTTACGTGGTCGTTAGGGTTGTCGCGGAATAACCGTTCATTACCTACGAAGTTTAGAACCACAACATTGATTAAATAATTCTTGCTCACAGTCCCTTGTTCAGGGCCCTACGTATGCAAAAGCCACGCCGCTGAAGTAAGAGAGACAGACACCCCCTAGCCGCATATATGGTACAATCCATATGTCAAGTGCGAACCAGTTTCGTGTATGTGTACGCATGAGGTCGGTCGGTGCCGCTTCATCAAACAATGCCGGAGTAATGAGCAATCGCACATGAGAGGGTAACGATTAGAGAATCAATGCCCACATATATGTATGTGTTATAGCTGTACAAATACATCTACGCATAGATCGCTCTGATACCGCTTTAGGGTTTCGCTGAAGAAAACAAAAAATTGCTACGACAAAATAACACAGCCAAGACCTATTCTATGGAGGTTCAAAGCAACAGAGGGGATCGGTGTTCAAACCCTTGAAGACCGAAAAACTTAATGTTCATGATCGATGAAGTTGTACGTCGATGCTGACCTCAAGGTAGTGAAGAAGTCCAACAATGAAGCGCTCCAAGCGTCGCGCCTGCAGTTCTACACACGTACGGTGTATATACGTCTCCCGGGCTCCGGTCCAGCAAAGCATCGGAAGTAGTAGATTCAGGCCGGTGTTCCAGCAGCATGACGGCGTGGGGGTGGTGGAGAATACCCCAACCTATGCACGTTCTAAAACTTAGGGAACACACGTGAGGGAGATGGGGAGGGAGAGGGAACTCAATGGCATGCATGAGGAGAGCCCCAAGGGGCTCTTTATATAGGGGGTGGAACAGGAGAGGGGGCCACCAAGGGGCAGCCACCCCCCTCCATGCGCCGCTGACCCCCCCTAGGAATAGGATTTGCGGTGGATAGCCCACCTTGGGCCACCATCCCACCCTTCCCCTAGGGTTTCAGCTGGCCCCCTTTTATTGGGCTGCCAATGGTGGCCTAATTAGGGGGGTTTGTAAGGGTAATTTACCCATATGTTTGTTTTTGGTAATTGATGACAATTTGTATGGACTAATATTTCGATTGAGTTTTTGTTTGAAGGAATACTCCATAGGTTTTGCTTGAAGTCCATTTGTTGGATTCAAGATAGTTGATGTCAAGAGAGAAGGTTTGGCTCGAAGTCGGTGTCACAATCCTCCAAGCCTCATGAGTTGAGCTATTGGTGACCAAGACCTAGAGCATGCAATCAACCGAGGTGTTCCGGCTTGAATGAAGTATGAGCATTGTTATCAAGTTCAAGCGGAATGCGGGTAATTCTCTTGCCCTCTTATGGTGTCGGTTCACGATGTGAAAAGAGAGAGGAAGAGCTAGAGATGGAGTTCGATAGAGAGCTCAAGGACGGAGCTTAGAAAAGCGTGACAAGGTAGTCTCCTCTTTTCGGTTTTTCTTGAGTATAGGACCCGCACTATTAAGAGGAGGTCGGAGTCGTTATTTGGTTCTTTTGATCAAATCACCTTTCTCTTTCATCCCATTCGTTTGGCATCTTTCATCCCTTTTATCTTCGCCACCATATGCCGCCTTTGATCCCCTCTATTCCGCATCTCCAAAGGTGGCTTGAATTTTTCGCTCGGTGTTTGTCATTTCTTTTCTACCACTTTATGTTCGCCTCCAAAAACTTTCGCCTCGTTGCGTCTATCTTGGTTCTCTCCAATATTTTCTCCACCATTAGTCACCTTTGGTTCTTCTCGTCTCGTGCCCAAAGTTTGCTCGGTTTATGCCAAAAGAAAATACAAGAAAGAAGAGAAGAAGAAGAGAAAATAGAAAAAGAGGAAAAACAACAAAATTGCATAGTTCAGCCGTCCCCCTAGCCGGTCAAACCGGACGGGCTTCCTCCACGCAGCACACCCCAATCCAGTGGGTTTGGCCGGTATGAATAGGCCTCAAGCCGGTCATACCGGGCTGACCCTTCTCCCGCGAGCGCCCCAGGCTAGATCCGCTCCGCATGCCGCACATCACACACGCACGCGCAGCTCAGCGGCTCGCTCTGCTCGCCGCGCCCGCTATGCGTATCGTTGTTGTACCTCCTCGCGCGTGCAACCTCCCAGTAGCCCCGGTCTCCAAAATCATCAAAGACCAGTACCGCGCCGATGGTACCGGTCCAACCTGGCCTGTGGTACTGATACGTCTCAAACATATCTGTAATTTTTGATGCTCCATGCTTGTTTTACACCAATTTATATATGTTTTGCTCATGCTTCGTTGCACTTTTATACATTTTCTGGCACTAACCTATTAACAAGATGCCACAGTGCCAGTTGCCTGTTTTCTGCTGTTTTGTATTTCAGAAAAGTTGTACAAGAAATATTCTCGGAATAGGACGAAACAAAAGCCGAAGTTCCTATTTTACCAAAACGAAGATGGAGTCTAGAGGAGATACAGAGGTGGGGCAGGAGCCGGCCAAACCAAGCCTAGGCGCGGCCTGGCCTTGGCCCGCGCCTAGGGGTGGTGTGGGGCCACCTGGCACCCACCACATTGCCCTTCCGCCTATAAATTGCCTCTGATGCGAAAACCCTGAATCATCCAGCCTCCATCCATGAAAAGTTCCATCGCTGCCGCTATCGTCCAGACGAGTTTTGGGGGTCAGAAGTTCATGTTCCGGCACCCTGCTGGGAGAGGGGTTGACCCCCGGAGCCATCTCCATCGACTCCACCACCTCCACTTCGACTCCATGATGGTTCGTGAGTAGTCCCCCTTGGACTACAGGTTCTCGGCTGTAGCTAGTTAGTACTCTCTCTCCCATGTACTTCAATACAATGATCTCATGAGTTGTTTTACATGATTGAGATCCATATGATGTAATTGGTGTTTTGTTTGTTGGGATCCGATAAATTGTGGCATTGTGATCAGATTGTTCATCATATTATCATACTACTTTTATTTAATATCTTGCATGCTCTCCGGTACTTGTAGTTACCTTGATTAAGTAGTTGCCTGTATCTCCAAGAGGGAGTATTTATGCTCGATAGTGGGTTCATGCCTCTAGTTTTCTGGAAGAGTGACAATAACTTCTATGATTGTAGATGTGTTGTTGCTACTAGGGAGAAAATAACAATGTTTTATCCAAGGATAATTCTATTGTTTACTTTACACACATTGCTTAATGCGATAATCTGTTGTTTGCAACTTATCGCTGGAAGGGGTTCGGATGATATCCTGAAGGTGGATTATTAGTCATAGACGCAGTTGGATTACGGTCTATGTGTTATGTTATAATGCCCAATTAAATACTATAGTAAACTTTATCTTATCATAGCATGCATTTTCATGCCCTCACAATTATCAATTGCCCAACTATAATTTGTTCACCCAACACATGTTATTTGAAGAGTTATCATTAGTGTAGATAGCTTGGAACCCCAGTCCTTCTGTCATCATCATTTCTCTACAGCCTACTACGCACTGGAATATTTTCTGGTGCCATCGACTCTGTGTTACTGCTACTGTTGTTCTGTTACTATTGCCATTGCTCTCATATTACTGTTGCTTTCACATCACCCCTGTTACTAGTGCTTTTCCAGGTGCAGCTGAATTGACAACTCAGTTGTTAAGGCTTATAAGTATCTTTACCTCCCCTTGTGTCGAATCAATAAATTTGGCTTTTACTTCCCTCGAAGACTGTTGTGATCCCCTATACTTGTGGGTTATCAGGTACCGGCTGTAACTGTGCGACGCATCCGGCCTGCCCCGACCGGTGCCTCCGGGCCGTCACCCTGGCCACTGGTCTACCACCACCTCCGTGCATGTGAACGTTTGGCAGCCCCTAGCGGTGATACCGCCCTCAACTTGGTGGTACTAACGACTGAGCTGGTGGCCAACAAATGGGTTCCCCCCATGAGTATAAAATGAGGGCTTCCTCTCCGAAGCGACAACGACTCAAAAAATCCTCTTTGACCTCCATTGTTGTGAGCTTCATTTGCCCAGATCTCTCTACTCCCCCACTCAAATCTCCTAATACTTGAGGATTTGGTAGAGAAGACCTAGCCCCATATCTCCACCAAAGGAATTTGTATTTCCCTTTGTGGTTCTTTCTGATTCTTCGTGAGGTGACCTCGAAGCGAGTCTTTGTGTAAGGCTTTGTGGTTACATCTTGGGAGCCTCCATCGTGGATGTGTGCCCCAAGCTTGGTGTAAAGGTTCCGGTTGCCACCTTCAAGGCTACCGCTTAGTGGTTTGCCCGTCGGAGAATAAGGTGAGGCCTTCGTGGCGTTGGTAGGCCTTCTTGGCACCACACCTCTCAAACGTAGACGTACTTCCCCTCAAAAGGAAGGAAATATGGGAATCAACCCTTTTGTCTTCGTGTGCTCCTCTCTCAGTTACCTCTATCCTTTTACCACACCTTACTACTTGTATCTTGTATCTTGTTTTGTTGTTTGCATCTTGTCACATAAGTAAATTCACATATTTGCATATCTAGGAAAATTACTTTTGTGTCAAGCCTAAAATGAAAAAGAATTAAAATTTGAATAGAACCTAATCAAGCCCCCTCTAGGTGCCATACGATCCTTTCAGGAAGGGCTAGGTGGATGACGCAAGGCGTGACTTGGAGCTCAAGAAAGTCGCGTGAGTTCGGATTGAAGGTGGAGATAGACCCGACTATCTCGAGGTCAATAAAAGGTGGGCCTGAAAGGGCAGTGTATACAAAAGTTCATGAGTTTCCTAGCCATAGTTCTCGATCAAAAAAATCTTTGAAAGCGATGTGGCGCACGCGAGAAGGCGTTGCTGGACCAGAGGAGAGGCTCCGGTCGGTTTAATCGTTGTGACCTAAGCCATCTAATTAGCAGCTATTCATGGGAGATTAGTGGGAGGACCGGATGTCTTCCACAACTAGGTTCAAGGTGATGAAGTTCGATGGTTCATGCAACTTCCCACTATGGTTGTCGAGAGTCAAGAATTTGTCTGGGTAGAAGGGACTTATGAGGATGATTAAAGCTGATGCGGTGAAGCCTGTCAAGATGGATGCTGATGACTGGACTGAGATGCAAATAAGGGCCGCTATACCATAAGGCTGACTCTAGATGTTCAGGTTCCGTATCATGTGATGTATGATGAGTCACTGAGTGTAATCTGAAAGATGTTGGAGGCGCAGTTCTTGAACAATACTACACCCATGAACTTGTATCTGAAACTGGAGTTGGATGGCTTGAGGATGCAAGAAGGGGCAGACCTTACAGAACATGTCAATGCCTTCAACCGTGTGGTCTCATACTTGGCACATATTGATTTAAGGTGGAGGATGAGGACAACTCTTAGCCCATGCTTACTTTGTAGCCTAAGTCCTACAAGGGCATGGCTGCTACTCTGACGTACCACAAGACAAACATCGCTTCAATCGAGGTACAGACTGTGTTCTTATCTTATGATCAAAGAGAAAAGAAAACTTATGAGAAAGGTGTTTTTTCAGGTGCTCGTGAGGTCAGAAGAAGGGAAATTCGCGGTGTTTTCATTGTAAGGATTAGGGTCACATCATGAAGAATTTTCCAACACACAACAAGCTTGATGGAGCTATGAATATTGATGTTACCTCTACAATTGATTTTGATAGTGAAGTTCTGGCCTTAGTAAGAGAATTATTTGATGAAGTGTGTGTGTTGGATTTAGTGAGCTCTTGTCATGTGACTTCTAACAAGGAGTGATTTGCTACCTACAACTCTAATGATTTTTGAACTGTCTATGAAGTCACTGGTGCGCCTCATCGCATTGTGAGAATGGAAGATATCGAGATCAAGACTAAAGATGGTAATGGCTCCAGGATGTTAGATATGTGCCAAGGGCTCAGAGGACCTTATATCACTTGGGGAACTCCATGTTAACAATTATGTATATTGTGTTAACAGGCACAAGTTGAGCATGCGAGTCAAGAAGAACAAGAAGTTGGTGCTGAAAGAACCTGTACAAGGTGCATGTGAGCATCATTCTAGATGGAGCCGAAGAGGAGGAAGCGAAGGGATCGGCCTAGGAAACCGAGTCCGATAAGTATTCCGACGCTAGATCATAGTGAGCAATAAGGGAAACCAAATTCAACATACACATGTGTTTGCACAAAGATGATGGTTTGCAAATTGGTGAAATATTATGCTAAGGTGGAGATTGTTGAAGTTATGTCGAATATGAGCATAGGCTGTGTGTTAAACTTAGAATGTGTGGGTAAGTTATGCGTTGAAATCGAAGTCTTAACCTGGACCTAATATATATATGCAATGGTCTAATTGCGTTTTATGCTAACATTTACCATCCTGCTCAAGTTCACCGTCCGCTAGTCATATCTCCTGAAGCACAAAAAAAAAACCTTTGTTACTTGTCAGCTCACCTACATGATAGCAAAATGGACAACTCCATGAAGTAATCACAGCTAAAAGAACAGACACAGTGGCACAACAATGTCACCCAACAATCGCATAGGTGGCACCAAAACCGCAACGGTTAGGATACATCTTTGGTACACCAGCTAGCGGC
>NC_061509.1:113711768-113870237 GCF_022539505.1 Lolium rigidum | reverse complement strand
GGGATCATGACGGAGGTTCTAAGGTTGTGTTGTCTTGTTGCCACTAGGGATAAAACATTGATGCTATGTCTAAGGATGTAGTTGTTGATTACATTACGCACCATACTTAATGCAATTGTCTCGTTGCTTTGCAACTTAATACCGAATGGGGTTCGGATGATAACCTCGAAGGTGGACTTTTTAGGCATAGATGCGAGTTGGATGGCGGTCTATGTACTTTGTCGTAATGCCCGGATTAAATCTCACTTATATTTATCATATCATGTATATGCATTGTTATGCCCTTCTCTATTTGTTAATTGCCCGACCGTAATTTGTTCACCCAACATGCTTTTATCTTATGGGAGAGACACCTCTAGTGAGCTGTGGACCCCGGTCCTATTCTTTTACATCGCATACAACCCATCGCAATACTTGTTTTACTTGTTTTCTTGCAAACAATCATCTTCCACACAATACGGTTAATCCTTTGTTACGGCAAGCCGGTGAGATTGACAACCTCCATCGTTTCGTTGGGGCAAAGTACTTTGGTTGTGTTGTGAAGGTTCCACGTTGGCGCGCGAATCCCTGGTGTTGCGCCGCACTACATTTCGCCACCATCAACCTTCAACGTGCTTCTTGGCTCCTCCTGGTTCGATAAACCTTGGTTTCTTTCTGAGGGAAAACATGCTGCTGTGCGCATCATACCTTCCTCTTGGGGTTCCCAACGAACGTGTGAGTTACACGCCATCAGCGGCGTACTAGATGGTCTCTGGAAATATCGACGTACCCCCGTGCGTTTTTAGGTCGAAGGCAATAAGTAGTCCGAAGGAGGGCGTCGGGGGCCAGCCGAGGCCGCCACACACTAGGGCCGCGCGGGCCCCTCCTGGGCCGCGCCGGCCTAGTGTGTGGGGCCCTCGTGCCCCCACCACGGCTTGCCCTTCGGCTCCGCCAATATTCTGGGAAAATAGGACCTTCGCATAAATTCCGAGGATTTTCCCGAAAGTTGGATTTCCGCACAAAAACGAGACACTGAACAATTCCGTTCGAAAACAGCGTTAGTCCGTGTTAGTTGTATCCAAAATACACAAATTAGAGGCAAAACAATAGCAAAAGTGTTCGGGAAAGTAGATACGTTTTGGACGTATCAACCACCACCAAAGGAAGATCCTATTTTTGATTTGAAACCATTACCTGATAATCTTAAGTATGCTTATATTGATGATAAAAAACCTATCATGTTATTATTAGTGCTAAGCTTTCAGATTTTGAGGAAGAAAGATTATTGGAAATATTGAAGAAACATCGAGGAGCTATTGGCTACACTCTTGATGACTTGAAGGGGATTTCTCCCTCTATTTGCCAACATGCCATCAACATGGAAGATGATGCAAAGCCTGTTGTTGAACATCGTCGTCGTCTAATCCCTAAGATGAAGGATGTGGTAAGGAATGAGGTATTAAAACTTCTTGAAGCAGGTATTATATATCCTATTGCTGATAGTAGATGGGTTAGTCCTGTGCATTGTGTTCCTAAGAAAGGAGGAATAACTGTTGTACCTAATGATAATGATGAGCTCATTCCTCAAAGAGTAGTTGTAGGATATAGAATTTGCATTGATTATCGAAAAGTTAATAAAGTTACTAAGAAATATCATTACCCTTTACCATTTATTGATCAAATGCTAGAAAGGTTATCTAAAAACACTCATTTCTGCTTTCTTGATGGTTATTCTGGGTTTTCACAAATTGCTGTTAAAACTAAAGATCAAGAGAAAACCACTTTCACTTGTCCCTATGGAACTTATGCTTATAGGTGTATGCCTTTTGGTTTATGTAATGCTCCCGTCTACTTTTCAAAGATGCATGTCTCGCTATTTTTCATGGTTTTTGTGAAAAGATTGTAGAGGTATTCATGGATGATTTTTTCTGTCTATGGGAATTCTTTTGATAATTGCTTACGAAACCTTGATAAAGTTTTGCGAGAGATGTGAAGAAACTAACCTTGTTCTTAATTGGGAGAAATGCCACTTTATGGTTAATGAAGGAATTGTATTGGGACATAAAATTTACGAGAGAAGTACCGAAGTTGATAGAGCTAAAGTTGAAGCAATTGAGAAGATGCCCTATCCGAGGGATGTTAAAGGTATTCGTAGTGTTCTTGGTCATGTCGGGTTTTATAGGAGATTTATTAAAGATTTCTCTAAGATTTCAAAGCCTCTTACTAATCTTCTTCAAAAAGATGTACCTTTTGTTTTTGATGATGATTGTAAGGAAGCTTTGAAACTCTAAAGAAAGCCTTAACAAGCTGCTCCTGTAGTTGAACCTCCTGATTGGAATTTACCTTTTGAAATTATGTGTGATGCTAGTGATTTTGTTGTAGGTGCTGTTCTAGGACAGCGAGTAGATAAACAATTGAATGTTATTCATTATGCTAGTAAGACTCTAGATGCTGCTGATACGTCTCCAACGTATCGATAATTTCTTATGTTCCATGCTACTTTATTGATGATACCTACATGTTTTATGCACATTATATGTCATATTTATGCATTTTCTGGAACTAACCTATTAACAAGATGCCGAAGAGCCGATTGCTTGTTTTCTGCATTGTTTTTGGTTTCGAGAAATCCTAGTAAAGAAATATTCTCGAATTGGACGAAACTTTCGCCCGTGGTCCTATTTCTTGCACGAAGCTTCCGAGAAGACCGAAGAGATAACGAAGTGGGGCCACGAGGCGGCCGGAGGGGTAGCCGGCGCGGCCCAAGCCCCGGCCGCGCCGACCTACCCCCTGGGCCCCTCGTGTGGCCCCCGCGTTGACCCTCCGCCTACTTAAAGCTTCCGTCGCGAAACCCCCGCACCGAGAGCCACGATACGGAAAACCTTCCGGAGACGCCGCCGCCGCGAATCCCATCTCGGGGGATTCGGGAGATCGCCTCCGGCACCCTCGCCGGAGAGGGGATTCATCTCCCGGAGGACTCTACACCGCCATGGTCGCCTCCGGAGTGATGAGTGAGTAGTTCACCCCCGGACCATGGGTCCATAGCGAGTAGCTAGATGGTCGTCTTCTCCTTGTTGTGCTTCATTGTTGGATCTTGTGAGCTGCCTAACATGATCAAGATCATCTATCCGTAATACTATATGTTGTGTTTGTCGGGATCCGATGGATAGAGAGTACTATGATTATGGTGATTATCAATCTATTGTTTATGTGTTGTTTATGATCTTGCATGCTCTCCGTTATTAGTAGAGGCTATGGCCAAGTTTTTGCTCTTAACTCCAAGAGGGGGTATTTATGCTCGATAGTGGGTTCATGCCTTCATTGAATCTGGGATCGTGACGATGAGGTTCTAAGGTTGTGATGTGCTCGTTGCCACTAGGGATAAAACATTGATGCTATGTCTAAGGATGTAGTTGTTTATTACATTACGCACCATACTTAATGCAATTGTCTCGTTGCTTAGCAACTTAATACCTGGAGGGGTTCGGACGATAACTCTGAAGGTGGACTTTTTAGGCATAGATGCAGTTGGATGGCGGTCTATGTACTTTGTCGTAATGCCCGGATTAAATCTCACTATATTTATCATATCATGTATATGCATTGTTATGCCTTTCTCTATTTGTCAATTGCTCGACCGTAATTTGTTCACCCAACATGCTTTTATCTTATGGGAGAGACACCTCTAGTGAACTGTGGACCCCGGTCCTATTCTTTACATAGCATAAATTCTACTGCAATTGTGTTTTACTATTTTCTTGCAAACAATCATCTTCCACTCGATACGCTTAATCCTTTGTTACAGCAAGCCGGTGAGATTGACAACCTCACCGTTTCGTTGGGACAAAGTACTTGGGTTGTGTTGTGCGGGTTCCGCGTTGGCGCCGGAATCCTCGGTGTTGCGCCGCATCACATTTCGCGACCATCAACCTTCAACGTGCTTCTTGGCTCCTCTCGGTTCGATTAAACCTTGGTTTCTTTTCTGAGGGAAAACTTGCTACCGTGCGCATCATACCTTCCTCTTGGGGTTCCCAACGAACGTGTGAGTTACACGCCATCAAGCTCTTTTCCGGCGCCGTTGCCGGGAGATCAAGACACGCTGCAAGGGGAGTCTCCACTTCTCAATCTCTTTACTTTGTTTTTGTCTTGCTTTATTTTATTTACTACTTTGTTTGCTGCACCTAAACAAAACACAAAAAAATTAGTTGCTAGTTTTACTTTATTTATCGTCTTGCTCTCTATATCGAAAACACAAAAAAATTAGTTACTTGTCTTTACTCTGTTTGCCTAGTTTACTTTTTGCTTATTGCATCATGTTTCCTTTTAATTTCACCACAAAAGACATACCGGTAGGACGTGGGTCCATAGTCGGGAGAAATAATATAGAAGAATTTTTCAATCATGTTAGTATTACCGAAAATTTTGAAGATAAACACTTGGTAGAACTTGCACCTACCTATGAAATTGCTGCTGCTGCTTTAGTTCGCATGTTGGAAACTAAATTTGTTAATCTCAATCCTATAATCCAACACATGTTTCTTACACTTGGTGATATGGAAGAAGGGGAAAAGAAAGATTTCGTTCTAGAAACTCTTCTTAGAGAATTTGGCGGTCTAGCAAGAGAGGCTAGAAAGGTTTTTGCTAAATTTAATATGCTAGGTTCTCATACCAATTTTATTGGTCTTCTTGAAAAAATGGACATGGATAGAATAAGTTACACTAATAACATTAATGATGGTGGGGAAATCAAAGCACCAATACCATGTAAACTCCTAGCTATGAATGATGCATTAGAAAATAACTATGCTTGGCTTGTTCCTGAAAATTTGTTCGATGAGAGTAGCAAGCCCAAGACTAATGAAAAGGAGACGCTAAAACTTATATATCAAATATACTATGCTTGGTTGAGAAAACTCCCAACACCCCTGGTTATAATGTTGATGCTTCTTCATTTGATAATACTTGATTTGCACTTTCGCGCCTAGCCGAAAGGCGTTAAAGAAAAGCGCTTATGGGAGACAACCCATGTTTTTACCTACAGCAATTTTTTGTTTTGTTGAGTCTTGGAAGTTGTTTACTACTGTAGCAACCTCTCCTTATCATGTTTTTGTGCCAAGTAAAGTTTCTATGTCAAAGTTGATGTTATATTTGGGATCGCTGCGCAGAAACAGCATTGCTGTCTGTCACGAATCTGGGCACAGTCCTCTGTAGAAAATTCGAAAAAATCTGCCAATTTATGAGCGTGATCCTCAGATATGTACGCAACTTTCATTAGTTTTGAGTTTTTCCATTTGAGCAAGTCTGGTGCCAGCTTTAAATTCGTCTTTACGGACTGTTCTGTTTTTGACAGATTCTGCCTTTTATTTCGCATTGCCTCTTTTGCTATATTGGATTTATTTCTTTGATCCATTAATGTCCAGTAGCATTATGCAATGTCCAGAAGTGAAAATAATGATTGTGTCACCTCTGAATGAGTGAATTATTAATGATGCACTAACCCTCTAATGAGTTTGCTTGAAGTTTGGTGTGAAGGAAGTTTTCAAGGGTCAAGAGAGGAGTATGATATACTATGATCAAGAGGAGTGAAAGCTCTAAGCTTGGGGATGCCCCCGTGGTTCACCCCTGCATATTTTAAGAAGACTCAAGCGTCTAAGCTTGGGGATGCCCAAGGCATCCCCTTCTTCATCGACAACATCATCGGGTTCCTCCCCCGAAACTATATTTTTATTCAATCACATCTTGTGTTCTTTACTTGGAGCGTCGGTTTGTTTTTGTTTTTGTTTTGTTTGAATAAGATGGATCCTAGCATTCACTTTGTGGGAGAGAGACACGCTCCGCTGTTGCATATGGACACATGTGTCCTTAGGCTTTACTCATAATGTTCAAGGCGAAGTTTCTTCTTCGTTAAATTGTTATATGGTTGGAATTGGAAAATGCTACATGTAGTAATTCTAAAAATGTCTTGGATAATGTGATACTTGGCAATTGTTGTGCTCATGTTTAAGCTCTTGCATCATATGCTTTGCACCCATTAATGAAGAAATACATAGAGCTTGCTAAAATTTGATTTGCATATTTGGTCTCTCTAAGGTCTAGATAATATCTAGTATTGAGTTTTGAACAACAAGGAAGACGGTGTAGAGTCTTATAATGTTTACAATATGTCTTTTATGTGAGTCTTGCTGCACTTGTTCATCCTTGAGTTTGCTTCAAATAACCTTGCTAGCCTAAACCTTGTATCGAGAGGGATTACTTCTCATGCATCCAAATACTTGAGCCAATATTCATGCCATTTGTGTCCACCATACCTACCTACTACATGGTATTTCTCCGCCATTCCAAAGTAAATTGCTTGAGTGCTACCTTTAAAATTCCATCATTCACCTTTGCAATATATAGCTCATGGGACAAAATAGCCTTAAAAACTATCGTAGTATTGAATATGTACTTATGCACTTTATATTTTATTAAGTTGCTTGTTGTGCGATAACCATGCTTCGGGGAACGCCATCAACTATTGTTGAATATCATGTGAGTTGCTATGCATGTCCGTCTTGTCTGAAGGTCTATCATTTTAGTGGTTGGAGCATGCAAAATTGTTAGAGAAGAACATTGGGCCGCTAACTAAAGCCATGAATCATGGTGGAAGTTTCAGTTTTGGACATATATCCTCAATCTCATATGAGAATAATAATCATTGCTACATGCTTGTGCATTTAAGAGGAGTCCATTATCCGTTGTCCATGTTGTCCCAGTATGGATGTCTAAGTTGAGAATAATCAAAAGCGAGAAATCCAAAATGCGAGCATTCTCCTTAGACCTTTGTACGAGCGGCATGGAGGTACCCCTTTGTGACACTTGGTTGAAACATGGCATGCAAAGATCCGGTAGTCCAAGCTAAGTAGGACGAGGTGCGGGCACTATTAGTATACTATGCATGAGGCTTGCAACTTGTAAGATATAATTTTCATAACTCATATGCTTTATTACTACCGTTGACAAAATTGTTTCATGTTTTCAAAATAAAAGCTCTAGCACAAATACAGCAATCGATGCTTTCCTCTTTGAAGGACCATTCTTTTACTTTTGTTGTTGAGTCGGTTTACCTATCTCCTTCCACCTTAAGAAGCAAACACTTGTGTGAACTCGTGCATTGATTCCTACATACTTGCATATTGCACTTGTTATATTACTTTATGTTGACAATATCCATGAGATATACATGTTATAAGTTGAAAGCAACCGCTGAAACTTAATCTTCCTATGTGTTGCTTCAATACCTTTACTTTGATTTATTGCTTTATGAGTTAACTCTTATGCAAGACTTATTGATGCTTGTCTTGAAGTACTATTCATGAAAAGTCTTTGCTTTATGATTCAGTTGTTTACTCATGTCATTACTTTTGTTTTGATCGCCGCATTCATTACATATGTTTACAAATAGTATGATCAAGATTATGATGGCATGTCACTTCGAAATTATCTTTGTTATCGTTTTACTCGCTCGGGACGAAGCGTAACTAAGCTTAGGGATGCTCGATACGTCTCCAACGTATCGATAATTTCTTATGTTCCATGCTACTTTATTGATGATACCTACATGTTTTATGCACATTATATGTCATATTTATGCATTTTCCGGAACTAACCTATTAACAAGATGCCGAAGAGCCGATTCGTTGTTTTCTCGCTGTTTTTGGTTTCGAAATCCTAGTAAAGAAATATTCTCGGAATTGGACGAAACTTTCGCCCGGGGTCCTATTTTTGCACGAAGCTTCCGGAAGACCGAAGAGATAACGAAGTGGGGCCACGAGGCGGCCAGAGGGGAGGCCGGCGCGGCCCAGGCCCTGGCCGCGCCGACCTACCCCCTGGGCCCCTCGTGTGGCCCCCCGCGTTGACCCTCCGCCTACTTAAAGCTTCCGTCGCGAAACCCCCAGTACCGAGAGCCACGATACGGAAAACCTTCCGCGAGACGCCGCCGCCGCGAATCCCATCTCGGGGGATTCGGGAGATCGCCTCCGGCACCTCGCCGGGAGAGGGGATTCATCTCCCGGAGGACTCTACACCGCCATGGTCGCCTCCGGAGTGATGAGTGAGTAGTTCACCCCCGGACCATGGGTCCATAGCGAGTAGCTAGATGGTCGTCTTCTCCTTGTTGTGCTTCATTGTTGGATCTTGTGAGCTGCCTAACATGATCAAGATCATCTATCTGTAATACTATATGTTGTGTTTGTGGGGATCCGATGGATAGAGAGTACTATGATTATGGTGATTATCAATCTATTGTTTATGTGTTGTTTATGATCTTGCATGCTCTCCGTTATTAGTAGAGGCTCTGGCCAAGTTTTTGCTCTTAACTCCAAGAGGGGGTATTTATGCTCGATAGTGGGTTCATGCCTTCATTGAATCCGGGATCGTGACGATAGGTTCTAAGGTTGTGATGTCTTGTTGCCACTAGGGATAAAACATTGATGCTATGTCTAAGGATGTAGTTGTTGATTACATTACGCACCATACTTAATGCAATTGTCCGTTGCTTAGCAACTTAATACCGGAGGGGTTCGGACGATAACCTCGAAGGTGGACTTTTTAGGCATAGATGCGGTTGGATGGCGGTCTATGTACTTTGTCGTAATGCCCGGATTAAATCTCACTATATTTATCATATCATGTATATGCATTGTTATGCCTTTCTCTATTTGTCAATTGCCCGACCGTAATTTGTTCACCCAACATGCTTTTATCTTATGGGAGAGACACCTCTAGTGAACTGTGGACCCCGGTCCTATTCTTTACATAGCATAAATTCTACTCGCAATTGTGTTTTACTATTTTCTTGCAAACAATCATCTTCCACTCGATACGCTTAATCCTTTGTTACAGCAAGCCGGTGAGATTGACAACCTCACCTGTTTCGTTGGGACAAAGTACTTGGGTTGTGTTGTGCGAGGTTCCGCGTTGGCGCCGGAATCCCCGGTGTTGCGCCGCATCACATTTCGCGACCATCAACCTTCAACGTGCTTCTTGGCTCCTACTGGTTCGATTAAACCTTGGTTTCTTTCTGAGGGAAAACTTGCTACTGTGCGCATCATACCTTCCTCTTGGGGTTCCCAACGAACGTGTGAGTTACACGCCATCAGCTGCTCAAAGAAATTATGCTACAACTGAAAAAGAGTTATTAGCCGTAATTTTTGCATGTGACGAGTTTAGACCTTATATTGTTGATTCAAAAGTCACAGTTCATACTGATCATGCTGCAATTAGGTACTTATGGAAAAGAAAGACGCTAAGCCAAGGCTTATTAGATGGGTGCTTCTCTTGCAAGAATTTGATTTACATACTGTAGATAGGAAAGGTGCTGATAATCCTGTTGCTGATAATTTTTCTAGATTGGAAAATATTGCTTATGATCTTGTTCCTGTTAATGATAGTTTTCCAAATGAACAATTAGCTGTAATAAAGGTGAGCTCGCGAGATAGTCCTTGGTATGCTGATTATGCTAACTTTATCGTTTCGAAGTATTTGCCTCCAACCTTTTCAGCTCAGCAAAGGAGGAAATTCTTTTATGATTTGAGACATTATTTTTGGGATGACCCACACTTATATAAAGAAGTGGTATTATGCGAAGATGTGTCCCAGAATATGAACAACAAGAGATATTGAGTAAGTGTCATGGTAGTGTTTATGGAGGACATCACGTCGGAGATAGAACCGCACAAAAGGTTCTACAGTCAGATTTTTATTGGCCAACGCTCTTTAAAGATGCAAGGAAGTTATCTTATCTTGTGATGAATGTCAAAGAGTTGGTAATATCTCTAGACGCAATGAAATGCCTATGAATTATACTCTTGTTATTGAACCATTTGATTGTTGGGGATTTGACTTCATGGGCCCTTTCCCTTCTTCAGAAGGTAACACTCATATACTTGTCGCTGTTGATTATGTTACTAAATGGGTGGAAGCCATACCCACAAAAAGTGCTGATGGTGAGACCTTTTTAAAAATGATTTTAGATGTTATTTTTCCTAGATTTGGAGTACCTAGATATATTATGATTGATGGAGGTTCTAACTTTATTCATGGTGGTTTTAGAAAAACTCTTGCTAGATATGGTATTAATCATAGAATTGCTTCAGCTTATCATCCTCAAACTAGTGGGCAAGTAGAATTATCAAATAGAGAAATTAAATCTATCTTGCAAAAGACTGTTAATAAATCTAGAAAGAATTTGGCTAGTAAGTTAAAAGAAGCATTGTGGGCTTATAGAACTGCTTATAAAAATCCTATGGGAATGTCTCCTTATAAAATGGTTTATGGAAAAGCTTGTCATTTACCTTTAGAATTAGAGCACAAAGCTTATTGGGTCTGTAAGAGAACTTAATAAAGATTTTAAACTTGCCGGTAAGAAAAGGTTGCTACAATTGAGTTCTTTAGATGAATGGAGAAGTGAAGCTTATGAAAATGCTAAACTTTTTAAGGAGAAGGTTAAGAAATGGCATGATAGAAGAATTATTAAAAGAGAATTTAATGTTGGAGATAAAGTCCTATTGTATCGGTCTCGTCTCAGATTTTTTGCAGGAAAATTACTTTCAAAATGGGAAGGGCCATATGTCATTGAGGAGGTGTATCGTTCAGGAGCAATAAAAATTTCCTCGCTGAAAGATGATGCCACACAAGTGGTGAATGGACAAAGACTCAAGCATTATATTTATGGAGATTCTTATAATGAAGATGTTGATGTTATTCAAGTGGTGACTCCGGAAGCTTTCATCAAAGACCAAATTGACGATTCCACGAGTTCGATTTTGAATAGGTAACAATTTTAGTAATAAAAAGTCCGCGTTTAACTTTCCGAACAATATTTCTGCTATTTTTGGAAAATATGAAAAATTACGAGATCGAAACGGAGTGGAGGAGGTGCACGAGTGCACGTCCCCACGTGGGGGCGCGGGCCCCAGCCTGGCCGCGCTGCCCTATGGGGACGGCCCCTCGGAGTCCCGTTTCCACTCGTTTTCGACCTGGTACTTTCCTTTTGTCGTGAAAATATTTTCTATATAATCCCCCGGACCCTCTGAGATCCGTATATCGTTTTCTCGTCTTGTTTTGTTTCGAGCTGTTTCTGCCAGATATTGTTTTCAGATCTAGAGCCACCATGTCTTCGTCGGGAACTCCGAAGGATTGCTTCTTGGAGAACGTCGTCAACCCGTATATGAACGAGCTGAAGATGCATCCCAAGGAATTGCTGCTCGTAGATGGAGAGTTACAGATAGAAGATGTTCGGGGTCCTAAAGAAGAAGGAAGCTTGGAGGACAGGATGGAGAAACTAGAACAAGAGGTCTTCGCCTACAAGAAGATGGCTGAACGTGAAGTGGACATCTTCCACAGAATTGTGTCCGAACTTATTGATGAACACAAGAAGGAGACCACAAGGCTGTGGGGCGATATCCTCTCGCTTCACAACGCTACCCACCAACTTCAAGTGCAACTTTATGATGTTCAGAATCAAAACTGTGAGTATGAAAACAGGTTTAAACACATAAGCTATGCCGCCGGTTTCAGGATTCCCGAAACCAAGACGCCATTTGTTGATGGAGAGCCTCTTCCTTGGAAGTCTGATGACGGGAAGAATTTATCACCATCACCACCGAAGGAGTAATTCATCATTGGTATTGGCATCCCCTTGGCTTGTTCCAAGCTTGGGGGGAGTGCCGCGGTATCACATCATCACTATCTTTTACCTTTTACTATCAAGTAGTGTCATATCATGAGTAGGGAAGTTATTATATAAGATGGTTTGCAGTGTGAAAGTATTTCTCTCTTAGTTGGTTATCTATGTATCCCTTGGTGTGAGTTATCGTTATAGAATATTAATGAGAAGTCTTATCATTTACTTTTTGCACACCTTATTTTAGTTTCCAAATTCTATTATATGATTACTCTTGTCATTAGTATTGATATCACTTTGGGAGCATCAAGTAAATCTATTTGGTTTTGGAAAACTTAGCATTGGTCAATAGCAACAACACTTTGAGTTTAAATAGAAAAGAGGAAATACATGTAGATATATTATTTAATTATCTTTCTTTCTTGTTAGCTAATGAGCTTAGTATTCTGAAGTTAAAATTGCTTGTGTTTACAAGGAAGATGCATGATTGTTTCTATCGCAGGTATATTTGTTTGTTTTCCTCAACTCTTATGCTTGCTAATCAACCTTGCTAGCCAAAGACCTGTACTGAGAGGGAATGCTTCTCATACATCCAAAACCTTAAACCAAACCCATGCCATTTGTGTCCACCATAACTACCTACTATGTGGTATTTTGCGCCACTCCAAGTAAATACTTCATGTGCTACCTTTAAACAATTCAAACTATATTACTCCTTAATTGTGTCAATGTTTTATAGCTCATGAGGAAGTATGTGGTGTTTTATCTTTCAATCTTGTTGGGCAGACTTTCACCAATGGATTAGAGGCACATCCGCTTATCCAATATTTTTGCAAAAAGAGCTGGCAACGGGGTTCCCAGCCCCAATTAATAACTTTCATTAATAATTCTCTTCACATGTTTTGCTCTGATTTATCAGTAAGCAACTTAATTTTGCAATAGACACTCCTCCATGGTATGTGAAATGTTGGAAGGCACCCGAGGATTCGGTTAGCCATGGCTTGTGAAAGCAAAGGTTGGGGGAGTGTCATCCATAAATAAAACTAAAATACATGTGTAAACAAAAGAGAAGAGGGATGATCTACCTTGCTGGTAGAGATAACGTCCTTCATGGGAGCCGCTCTTGGAAAGTCTGTTTGGCAAGGGGGTTAGAGTGCCCACTACCATTCGTTGACAACAACAAACACCTCTCAAAATCTTACTTTTATGCTCTTTATATGATTTCAAAACTTGAAAAGCTCTAGCACATGATTTAATCCCTGCTTCCCTCTGCGAAGGGCCTATCTTTTACTTTTATGTTGAGTCAGTAAACCTATTTCCCTCTATCTCAAGCAAGCAATTGAGTTGTTGTGATCCAACCATTTATATTATGATCTATTTAATCATGCCTTTTATTCTTCCTTGTTTAGTACAAATTTTATCTGAATGAATATGACTTTGAAGGCTATCAATGATTATGAGGAGATTGTTATGGGGTGTAAGCTCTGCCATATAAATTATAATACAAAGGCTTTGCTTGAAAGATAAGTACAATCTGTTAATAGTTCTTTGACCAAGAACAAAGTTTGCCATAACCAATTATGATTTCCTATGCACCTTTATTTGTGATTTCTCTTTACTTATTTCAAGATGAGTTATATGAAGAAGATGTTTACTAGAATGTCTTGTGTGAATTAATAAATGTGATGCTTCTTGTCCGTATTTCATTTATCGACTATTCACTCCATAAACATGTGGTCTTGTTTACTGAGCTCAGTTTCGCTTGGGGACAAGCGAGGTCTAAGCTTGGGGGGAGTTGATACGTCCATTTTGCATCACTATTTTATATCATAATTTACTGTTATTCATTGATATATTTCATATTTAGAGATGATACTTATGTTATTTCACTTATTTTGCATGTTTCATGATTATTGGAGAATTATTCGCCGGAGTCAGAATTCTGCTGGAAAAAGCACCGTCAGGATACCATATTTCTGAAGATCAACAATTGTCGGAAAATACACCGAAGTTCTTATTTTCCCAGATGACGGAGCCAACCAAAAGGGTAGGCCGAGGAGGGCTGCCATGGCCCCCCCATAGGCCGGCGCGGGCCCTGGCCGCGCCGCCATGTGGGGAGGGGGCCCATGACCCCCCTCGGCCGTCTCTCTTTCGCGTACTTCATCTACCCGAAAACCTAAGGTACGGGGGATAATCGAGAGGAGACACAGCCGCCTCTGCGGGGCGGAAAAACACCAGAGAGAAAAGAGCTCTCCGGCAGGCAGGAATCCGCCGGGGAAATTCCCTCCCAGAGGGGAAATCGTCGCCATCGTCACCGTTATCGAGCTGGACTTCATTGGGATCATCATCATCATCATCTCCACAATCGACACCACCATCTCCACCGCTGCACCTCGTCTCCGCTGTAACATCTAGGGTTGAATCTTGAGTATTTCATAGGGGAAACTCTCCCGGTATTGATTACTACATGTTATTGATGCTATTGAGTGAAACCAATGGATCAAGGTTTATGTTCAAATTGTTATCCATCATCATATCACCTCTGATTATGTTCAATATGATGTCTCGTGAGTAGTTCGTTTAGTTCTTGAGGACATGGGTAAAGTCTAAATGTTAGTAGTGAACTATGTTAAGTAATATTTAATGGTTTGATATTTAAGTTGTGGTGTTATTCTTCTAGTGGTGTCATGTGAACGTCGACTACATGATACTTCACCTTTATGGTCCTAGGGGAGTACATCTTGTATTCGTTTGCTAATTGTGGTGTTGCCGGAGTGACAAGAACTTCGAACCCCCGTTGGTATATCGATGCAGGGAGGGATAGCAGGATCTCGCAGTTTAAGGCCGTGGTTAGATTTATCTTAATTACTTTCTTGTATTTGTGGATGCTTGCAAGGGGTTTAATCACAAGTATGTATTAGTCCTAGGAAGGGCGGTGCATTAGCATAGGTTCACCCACACAACACTTATCAAAACAATGAAGATTAATCAACTATATGAAGCGAAAGCACTAGACTAAATTCCCGTGTGTCCTAGAGAACGTTTGGTCATTATAAGTAAACAAACCGGCTTGTCCTTTGTGCTAAAAAGGATTGGGCCGCTCGCTGCAATTATTACTCCCGCATTTTACTTACTTGTATTTTATTTACCTGCTTTATCAAAACCCCCTGAAAACTTGTCTGTGAGCATTTACAGTGAATCCTTCATCGAAACTGCTTGTCAACACCTTCTGCTCCTCGTTGGGTTCGACACTCTTATTTATCGAAAGTACTACGATACACCCCCTATACTTGTGGGTCATCATGTAGCTGGCTATAGGGTGCTAGGTGAATCTAGCTGGCTAGATAGGATCAAATCCATGTTGGATTTCCTTGGTTATGCCACTGTTTATTATGTTGACATAACCAATGTTCCCTTGGATGAATTCCTGCTGGCTTATCCCATGTTTTTCTTGCACCAAATGGCTGGTAGCCAAGTGATGATAGAAACAGGGTATTCCAACCCTTTTGGCTTGTGTGCGTGATACGTCTCCGACGTATCGATAATTTCTTATGTTCCATGCTACTTTATTGAAGATACCTACATGTTTCATACACATTATATGTCATTATTATGCGTTTTCCGGAACTAACCTATTAACAAGATGCCGAAGTGCCAATTCCTGTTTTCTGCTGTTTTTGGTTTCAGAAATCCTAGTAACGAAATATTCTCGGAATTGGACGAAATCAACGCCCAGGTTCCTATTTTGCCCGGAAGCATCCAGAACACCCGAGAGCCGCCAGAGGGGAGCCCTGGGGGGCCCACACATGGCTGGGCCCGCGCCCCCTAGTGTGTCATCACCTCGTCAGCCCTCCGACTCCGCCTCTTCGCCTATATAAAGGTCCCTGACCTAAAACACGATACGAATAAGCCACGGTACGAGAAAAGTTCCAGAGCCGCCGCCATCGCGAAGCCAAGATCTGGGGGACAGAGTCTCTGTTCCGGCACGCCGCCGGGACGGGGAAGTCCCCCGGAAGGCTTCTCCATCGACACCACCGCCATCTTCATCACCGCTGCTGTCTCCCATGAGGAGGGAGTAGTTCTCCATCGAGGCTAAGGGCTGTACCGGTAGCTATGTGGTTAATCTCTCTTCTATGTACTTCAATACAATAATCTCATGAGCTGCCTTACATGATTGAGATTCATATGATGATGCTTGTAATCTAGATGTCATTATGCTAGTCAAGTGGGTTTTACTTATGTGATCTCCGGAGACTCCTTGTCCCACGTGTGTAAAGGTGACAAGGTGTGCACCGTGTGGGTCTCTTAGGCTATATTTCACAGAATACTTATTCACTCGTTATGAATGGCATAGTGAAGTGCTTATTTATATCCCTTTATGATTGCAATGTGTTTTGTATCACTATTTATCTATGTGCTACTCATGTGATGTTATTAAAGTAGTCTATTCCTCATGCATGGTGTAATGGTGATAGTGTGTGCATCGTGTAGTTCTTGTCGTAGATTATGATCATGATCTCTTGCAGATTGTGGAGTTAATTGTCATTATGATAGTATTGATGTGATCTATGCCTCCTTCGTAGTGTGATGGTGACAAGTGTGCATGCTATGTTAGTACTTGGTTTATTTTGCAAAGATCTATTATGCTCTAAGGTTACTTAAATATGAATATCGAATGTTGTGGAGCTTGTTAACTCCGGCATTGAGGGTTCGTGTAATCCTACACAATTAGTGGTGTTCATTATCAAACAAGAGTATATGTAGCACAAAGGAAATAGAACTTATTTATTATGTGATCAATGTTGAGAGTGTCCACTAGTGAAAGTATGATCCCTAGGCCTTGTTTCCACCACAAAGAATTGCTTTCCACGCCGACAAGCTATTTTCTCGGCGCCGCTTGTTTACTGTTTTACCGCATCTTTACTTTCTCGCAATATTACCGCCATCTATACCACTCCGTGTTTCACTATCTCTTCGCCGAACTAGTGCACCTATACATCCGACAAGTGTATTAGGTGTGTTGGGGACACAAGAGACTTCTTGCTTTGTGTTTGCGGGGTTGCTTGAGAGGGATATCTTTGACCTCTTCCTCCCCGAGTTCGATAAACCTTGGGTGATCCACTTAAGGGAAAACTTGCCGTCTGTTCTACAAACCTCTCGCTCTTGGAGGCCCAACACTGTCTACAAGAATAGAAGCACCCGTAGACATCAAGCTATTTTCTCGGCGCCGTTGCCGGGAGGAAAGGTAAAAGGTACTCACACTCGGATCTCGACTACTAAGCTATTTTCCGGCGCCGTTGTAAGTACTCGAAGCTATTTCCTTTAGATCCTGCAATTGCATCTTTTTGTTTCTTGTTTACACTAGTTAGGCATAATGGAAAACAACAAAAATATGAGAGATCTTTATGAACTTTATCTTGAATTAGGACATGATGTGTTTGAAGAAAGAATTAAGAAACCCATGGAACTTTATATGCATGCTAATGGGAATGTTATTACTATGAATACTTTGAACACCATTGTTGCTAATGCTATGGAAAATTCTAAGCTTGGGGAAGCTGGTTTTGATGAGCATGATATTTTTAGTCCCCCAAGCATTGAGGAGAAAATTTACTTTGATGATACTTTGCCTCCCATTTATGATGATTATAATGATAGTAGTCTTTTGTTACCACCTGTTATGGAGGATAAATTTGATTATGATTACAATATACCTCCTATATTTGATAGCTACTTTGTTGAATTTGCTCCCACTACAATTAATAAGAATGACTATGCTTATGTTGGGAGTAGTAATTATTTTATGCATGAGACTCATGATAAGAATGCTTTAAGTGATAGTTATATTGTTGAGTTTGCTCATGATGCTACTGAAAGTTATTATGAGAGAGGAAAATATGGTTATAGAAATTTTCATGTTACTAAAATGCCTCTCTATGTGCTGAATTTTTTTAAGCTACACTTGTTTTATCTTTCTATGCTTGTTGTATTATGCTTCTTGAACTTGTTTATTTACAAGAATCCTTTTCATAGGAAGCATGTTAGGCTTAAATTTGTTTTGAATTTGCCTCTTGATGTTCTCTTTTGCTTCATTGTCTATTCTTATGAGTGCATCATTAAAACTGCTGAGCTCATCTTAATGGCTATAAAGAAAGAACTTCTTGGGAGATAACCCTTGTGTTTATTTTACTACAGCAATTTTTGTTTTGTTGAGTCTTGGAAGTTGTTTACTACTGTAGCAACCTCTCCTTATCATGTTTTTGTGCCAAGTAAAGTCTCTATGGTAAAGTTGATGCTAGATTTGGATTGCTGCGCAGAAACAAAGCATTGCTGTCTGTCACGAATTTGAGCAGACGTCTCTGTAAAAAAATCAAAAAAATCTGCAAATTTACGTGTGTGATCCTCAGATATGTACGCAACTTTCATTAGTTTTGAGTTTTTCCGTTTGAGCAAGTTAAGTGCCCCTTTCAGATTCATCTTTACGGACTGTTCTGTTTTTGACAGATTCTGCCTTTTATTTCGCATTGCCGCTTTTGCTTTGTTGAATGGGTTTCTTTGTTCCATTAACTTTCAAAAGTTTTGTGCAATGTCCAGAAGTGTTAAGAATGATTGTGTCACCTCTGAACATGTGAATTTTGATTATGCACTAACCCTCTAATGAGTTTGCTTGAAGTTTGGTGTGGCAGAAGTTTTCAAGGGTCAATAGAAGAGGGTGATATAATGTGATCAAGAAGAGTGAAAAGTCTAAGCTTGGGGATGCCCCGGTGGTTCATCCCTGCATATTTTAAGAAGACTCAAGCATCTAAGCTTGGGGATGCCCAAGGCATCCCCTTCTTCATCGACAACTTATCAGGTTTCTTCTAGTGAAACTATATTTTTATTCGACCACATCTTATGTATTTTACTTGGAGCGTCTGTGTGCTTTTATTTTCGTTTTGTTATTTTCATTCTCTGAATAAGTTCATCCTTGTGTGGGAGAGAGACACGCTCCACTGGTTCATATGAACACATGTGTTCTTAGCTTTTAATGTTCATGGCGAAGGTTGAAACTGCTTCGTTAATTGTTATATGGTTGGAAACAAAAAATGCTACATGTAGTAATTGGTAAAATGTCTTGGATAATGTGATACTTGGAAATTGTTGTGCTCATGTTTAAGCTCTTGCATCATATACTTTGCACCCATTAATGAAGAAATACATAGAGCTTGCTAAAATTTGGTTTGCATAATTGGTCTCTCTAAAGTCTAGATAATTTCTAGTATTGAGTTTTGAACAACAAGGAAGACGGTGTAGAGTCTTATAATGTTTACAATATTTATTTTATGTGAGTTTTGCTGCACCGGTTCATCCTTGTGTTTGTTTCAAATAACCTTGCTAGCCTAAACCTTGTACCGAGAGGGAATACTTCTCATGCATCCAAAATCCTTGAGCCAACCACTATGCCATTTGTGTCCACCATACCTACCTACTACATGGTATTTCTCCGCCATTCCAAAGTAAATTGCTTGAGTGCTACCTTTAAATAATTCAAAATTTATCACCTCTTATTTGTGTCAATGTTTTATAGCTCATGAGGAAGTATGTGGTGTTTTATCTTTCGATCTTGTCATTTACTTTTGACAGACTTTCACAATGGACTAGTGGCACATCCGCTTATCCAATAATTTTGCAAAAAGAGTCTGGCAATGGGGTTCCCAGCCCCAATTAATTAACTTTCATTAATAACTCTCTTCACATGTTTTGCTCTGATTCATCGTAAGCAACTTAATTTTGCAAATAGACACTCCTCCATGGTATGTGAATGTTGGAAGGCACCCGAGGATTCGGTTAGCCATGGCTTGTGTAAGCAAAAGGTTGGGAGGAGTGTCATCCATAAATAAAGAAAAACTAAACTAAAGTACATGTGTAAACAAAAGAGAAGAGGGATGATCTACCTTGCTGGTAGAGATAACGTCCTTCATGGGAGCCGCTCTTGAAAGTCTGGTTGATGAGGTAGTTAGAGTGCCCACTACCATTCGTTGACAACAACAAACACCTCTCAAAATTTTACTTTTATGCTCTCTTTATGTTTTCAAAATAAAAGCTCTAGCACAAATATAGCAATCGATGCTTTCCTCTTTGAAGGACCTTTCTTTTACTTTTATTGTTGAGTCAGCTTACCTATCTCTCTCCACCTCAAGAAGCAAACACTTGTGTGAACTGTGCATTGATTCCTACATACTTGCATATTGCACTTATTATATTACTTTGCATTGACAACTATCCATGAGATATACATGTTACAAGTTGAAAGCAACCGCTGAAACTTATATCTTCCTTTGTGTTGCTTCAAGGCCTTTACTTTGAATTTATTCCTTTATGAGTTAACTCTTATGCAAGACTTATTGATGCTTGTCTTGAAAGTGCTATTCATGAAAAGTCATTGCTTTATGATTCAGTTGTTTACTCATGTCATTACCATTGTTTTGATCGATGCATTCATTACATATGTTTACAATATGATCAAGTTTATGACGGCATGTCACTTCAGAAATTATCTTTGTTATCGTTTTACCTGCTCGGGACGAGCAGAACTAAGCTTGGGGATGCTGATACGTCTCCGACCGTATCGATAATTTCTTATGTTCCATGCTACTTTATTGATGATACCTACATGTTTTATACACATTATATGTCATTATTATGCGTTTTCCGGAACTAACCTATTAACAAGATGCCGAAGTGCCAATTCCTGTTTTCTGCTGTTTTTGGTTTCAGAAATCCTAGTAACGAAATATTCTCGGAATTGGACGAAATCAACGCCTGTGTTCCTATTTTGCCCGGAAGCATCCAGAACACCCGAGAGCCGCCAGAGGGGAGCCCTGGGGGGCCCACACATGGTGGTGGCGCGGCCAGGGCTGGGCCCGCGCCCCCTAGTGTGTCATCACCTCGTCAGCCCTCCGACTCCGCCTCTTCGCCTATATAAAGGTCCCTGACCTAAAACACGATACGAATAAGCCACGGTACGAGAAAAGTTCCAGAGCCGCCGCCATCGCGAAGCCAAGATCTGGGGGACAGGAGTCTCCCGTTCCGGCACGCCGCCGGGATGGGGAAGTACCCCGGAAGGCTTCTCCATCGACACCACCGCCATCTTCATCACCGCTGCTGTCTCCCATGAGGAGGGAGTAGTTCTCCATCGAGGCTAAGGGCTGTACCGGTAGCTATGTGGTTAATCTCTCTTCTATGTACTTCAATACAATAATCTCATGAGCTGCTCTTACATGATTGAGATTCATATGATGATGCTTGTAATCTAGATGTCATTATGCTAGTCAAGTGGGTTTTACTTATGTGATCTCCGGAGACTCCTTGTCCCACGTGTGTAAAGGTGACGAGTGTGCAACCGTGTGGGTCTCTTAGGCTATATTTCACAGAATACTTATTCACCTGTTATGAATGGCATAGTGAAGTGCTTATTTATATCCCTTTATGATTGCAATGTGTTTTGTATCACTATTTATCTATGTGCTACTCATGTGATGTTATTAAAGTAGTCTATTCCTCCTGCATGGTGTAATGGTGATAGTGTGTGCATCGTGTAGTTCTTGTCGTAGATTATGATCATGATCTCTTGCAGATTGTGGAGTTAATTGTCATTATGATAGTATTGATGTGATCTATGCCTCCTTCGTAGTGTGATGGTGACAGTGTGCATGCTATGTTAGTACTTGGTTTATTTTGCAAAGATCTATTATGCTCTAAGGTTACTTAAATATGAATATCGAATGTTGTGGAGCTTGTTAACTCCAGCATTGAGGGTTCGTGTAATCCTACACAATTAGTGGTGTTCATTATCAAACAAGAGTATATGTAGCACAAAGGAAAGAGAACTTATTTATTATGTGATCAATGTTGAGAGTGTCCACTAGTGAAAGTATGATCCCTAGGCCTTGTTTCCACCACAAAGAATTGCTTTCCACGCCAGCAAGCTATTTTCTGGCGCCGCTTGTTTACTCGTTTTTATCGCATCTTTACTTTCTGCAATATTACCACCATCTATACCACCTCGTGTTTCACTATCTCTTCGCCGAACTAGTGCACCTATACATCTCGACAAGTGTATTAGGTGTGTTGGGGACACAAGAGACTTCTTGCTTTGTGTTTGCAGTGGTTGCTTGAGAGGGATATCTTTGACCTCTTCCTCCCTGAGTTCGATAAACCTTGGGTGATCCACTTAAGGGAAAACTTGCTGCTGTTCTACAAACCTCTGCTCTTGGAGGCCCAACACTGTCTACAAGAATAGAAGCACCCGTAGACATCAGTGCGATGCATATGCTTAATTATGAGCAAAACAGATGCTTGCTCATGCTCATCTATGCATACCTCACTCCAGCTCCTAGATTGTGTGTTGATGTAGTGGATTTGATTCTGGTTGAGGTCTTAGCTTGCCCTGCTCCTCCTGGCTAGCTTGTGATGATTTCCCTCCTCCTGGGCTTGCTCTACAGCAACAGTCCTTGGTGGAACTGTTCTGGATGGTTTGGATGGCTGTGTTGTTCTTCCTGTTCCAAATGTTCTAGATGTTCTTACCCTTGGAGATTCTTCCAATGAATGCTTAGGGTTTGCTGGTGAAAAGGTTATATACTTCTCCTCTCCTTGCTCCTATGGTCGACATCACTGCCTGTCCCTGGTACTTCTCCCCTGGTCTGTGTGTGTTGTAGAGCATGTAGCTAGCCCTATGAGCTGCTTGTGCCTGCTCAGGTTGGAACTTGGGCTTTGGCCTGGTTCCCTCGGCTGGCTTGGTATTATCCACCAATTCACCCTTTCTTTCTACTAATTTGCCAAGTGGCTGACTAATAATCCACCTTCCGGTTATCGTCCGAACCCCTTCCAGTATTAAGTTGCAAGCAACAGATTATCACATTAAGCAATGTGTGTAAAGTAAACAATAGAATTACCCTTGGATAAAATATTGTTGTTTTCTCCCTAGTAGCAACAACACATCTATAATCTTAGAAGTTATTGTCACTCTTCCAGAAAACTAGAGGCATGAACCTACTATCGAGCATACATACCCCCTCCTGGAGTCACAAGCATCTACTTGGCCAGAGTATTTACTAGCAACCGGAGAGCATGCAAGATCACAAATAACATATGACAATAATATATAATCGATCTCAAAGATAGTATTCAATATTCATCGGATCCCAGCAAACACAACATGTAGCATTACATAAGGATGATCTTGATCATGTAGGGCAGCTCACAAGATCTAAACATGAGGAACAAATTGGAGAAGACAACCATCTAGCTACAATGCCGGATATTGTTCTCGGAGCGTGGTATTACCTAACCATTTATCCTCCCAGAAACGAATTTCCGATCCATCCTTAATAGAGAAAGATCCATATGGAAATAAATATTTCTTTGTGTCCATAAGACCAGCCCAAAAATGGGAATCTCCCGGTTTCCAAAGAACCTGAGATAGAGCTTTTGAGCCAATATATTTTCTCTTGAGGAGTGTTTGCCAGATACCTTCTTCGGTAAGCAGTTTGAATAACCATTTACCGAGAAGTGCCCTATTCTTGATCTGGAGGTCCTGTATAGCAAGTCCTCCATGATCTTTAGGTCGACAAAGAACACTCCATTTAGCCAGTCGTTATTTATGCTTCTCACTATCCCCTTGCCAGAAGAATCTTGATCAGAAATAATCCAATCTTTTTAAAGACACCTCTAGGAAGTTGGAAGAAAGAAATCATATATAGTACCATGTTACTGAGTACCACATTTATGAGTAATAATCTTCCTCCCAAGGACAGTAATTTGCCTTTCCAACTGCTTAATCTAATATGTAGTCTTTCCTCGACAAATTTCCGTTCAGCATTGGTAAGTCTCCGATAATGAATTGGGATACCCAAGTACCTAATCGGAAATTGACCTTGGCCATAGCCGAACAACTCAGCATAATCTGCAACATGGTCTTGGGCCTCACCAAAACAAAACAACTCATTTTTATGGAAATTAGTTTTTAGACCCGATAGATGCTCAAACGATGAAAGAATTAACTTTAGATTACGAGCCTTTTCGATTTCATGATCCATAAAAAAAATTGTGTCATCAGCATATTGAAGAATGGACAATCCTCCATCAACCAAATGAGGAATGACCCCTAAAATCTCACCCTCTGACTTTGCGCGTTCAATTAAAACAGCAAGCGTATCAGCCACTATATTCAATAGCACTGGCGATAAAGGGTCTCCCTGCCTTAGTCCCTTCTTGGTTTGAAAGTATTTGCCCACATCATCATTGACTTTAATGGCAACACTCCCCCTGAGACAAAACTTTTGATCAACGCACACCACTTATCAGAAAAACCTTTCATTCTGAGGGTTTGTTGCAAAAAAGACCACTTAACCTTATCATAAGCTTTTTCAAAATCAATCTTTAAAATCACTCCATTTAACTTCTTTCTATGCAGCTCATGAACAGTTTCATGGAGGACTACAACCCCATCCAGGATATTTCATCCTTGCATAAAAGAAGTTTGTGAAGGTCTTATCACATGATCCGCCACCGTGTTAAGACGGATCGTGGCAACCTTAGTTAAAATTTCAAAGCTCACGTTAAGGAGAAAGATAGGACGATATTGTTGGATCCTTTCTGCTTCATTAACCTTTGGAAATAAAATAATTTCACCAATGTTTAGCCTAAAAAGCTCTAACTGACTAGCATGAAGATCCTCGAAAAGAGCCAACAGGTCTGACTTGATGACATCCCAGAAAGACTGATAAAATTCAGGTGGAAAGCCATCAGGACCACGGGCTTTATTATGCTCCATCTGGAAAACAGCTTTTCTTACTTCCTCCTCAGTGTAAGGCGAAGTGGGAAAATTATTCTCCGCTTGAGAGACTTGAGGAATATTCTCTATTCTGGTCTCATCTAGCAAAAAATTACTATCCTCTGGAGCACCAAAGAGCCCTTTATAATAGCTCGTAATATACAACTTTACATGTTCATGGCCCTCAATCAAACCCTCATCCTGCATAAGGGTACGAATAAGCTTCTTCCTATATCTGCCATTTGCAACACAATGGAAGTACCTTGTATTCGAATTTCCCTCCAGGATAAATTGGGCCTTAGATCGTTGGTACCACTTCATCTCCTCACGCAAAAGTTTTGCGATTTCCGCATTCGATTGGCTTTTTTGCTCAATCTCTTGTGCGGAAAGCGGTCTAATTTCTGCCTTAGCTTCGAGGTCATCTATGATAGATGAAAGTCGTTGTTTTTTCCTTCTTAAGAATCCCAGTTGTATGTCGTGCCCATCCACGGAGGTGTTTGCGTACATCACGCATCTTCTTATTCCACCTCTGTATCGGAGGCACCCCCACAACCGGTCGTTCACATATCTTTTTAACCATGGTCTAAAAACCATCCTGATTCAACCAGCCAAGTTCAAACTTGAATCGGCGGTTAGACGGAGGTCTAGATACACCAGTGGATAGTAAAATGGGAGCATGATCAGAAAATCCAACAATGTGTTCTAGCGCACGCACCGTTACCATTGGAAATTTCAATTCCCTGTTGGTATCCATTAGACGCAATCTAGTTTTTCATATGTTGGCTCTGGGAGATTGTTAGCCAGGTAAATTTTCTGCCAATCATTGACACCTCCCTCAAGTCGAAGCTATCGATGACTGCATTGAACAAGAAAGGCCAATTATTGTCAAACTGCCCATACTCTTCTCACAAGGAAATCTCAGCAAATTAAAATCTCTTCCTATGAGAATAGGCTGAGGATTCTGCTTTGCCAGATTCACCAATTCACGAAGAAAGGAGGCTTTAGAATCCTCCTGAGCAGCACCATACACGTTGACTAGATTCCAGATGAAATTGTCGGCTCGATTACGGATGTGGAATTTGATGTGAAATTCCCCTACCGAATGTGCTAACAGTTCCATTGAATCCGTTCTTACACCAAGTAAAATACCACCAGATCTCCCACGGGGTGGACAGGATATCCAAGTAAAGTCTATACCATCAAATATACAGTTTAGAAGACTTTGTGAGAAATCTCGTATTCCGTCTCAGAAATAGCCAAAAAATCCAAATTATGATCCCTAATGCAATCAGCAAAATATAAGTGTTTAGCCAAGTCACCAAGACCTCTGCTACTCGCAAACATGCCATTCATTGGGAAACAACTGGAGATTTGGGATTTTTTGACCATTTCTGCGGTTTCTTGTTAGAGGAGGATTTTGATTTCCGACGAGATGCCTTTAGCTCATACAACGAATAAAGCCATCCTCATCCAAACCCACCTCCAACACTTCACCAACTAGGTGAGAAAGAAGCTAACCATCTGATGTGGCAATCGCTTCCTCCTCATCTAAATAGGTGGAATCCAACATGGTCAAAGCTTTTGGAATAACCGTAAGATGATCAATTCCATATGCTTCAAGACTCTAGTTAAAACAGATATCTCATTTCTAGAACTACCTAGACTCACATCAAAACTATTAAGCTAAGAAGAAATAACAGGTGATGAAAACGAAAGAAAATATTTGGATTTATGAGAAGACATCATACCAGCATAATCAAGGTTTTGTGCCGCTTTGCGGTGCATCGCCTTCTGCATAGAGTCCTTATCCATCACCGTTCCGCCATCCGCATCCATGCCAAACCTCCCACTCTTCCTGACCGGAGTGATAAACCCACCATGGTGGCCACTCGACGGCACATGGGTGTGTGGTGGAGGCGACGTCGAAGACGTGGCGGGTGACCACGTCGGAGCCGGAACTAGAGAGGCCGTGGGCGAGGTAGAAGAGAGCACCGGGGCCGGTCCTGGGCAGAAAGCCCTCGGTCCCAAAGGTGTAGTAGTAGGAGGGGACAAAGGCGGTGTCGCATCCCCTCCTACCATCAGCGAAGAGTCTGAACTCGTCGCCTCTGCCACCGCAGCCACAACAGTAGTGGTCGTGGCAGCTGGAGGGGGCACAGGCGATGTAGCAGCCCCCTCCACCACCTCCGCCCCATCTGGATAGGGGGACTTGGCTGGTGTAGCAGCCCTCTCCCCAACAAAGCCGAAGTGATCGACGCAGCCGTAGGGGTCAGGGGCGACATAAGAGCCCCCTCCAACATCTCCGCACCACCTGGAGAGGGGAACACCGCAGCTGCAGCATCCCCCCCTCAAGCACCTCCACCTGCGATGCCACTGGATGCCGGGGTAAGGGTGATGTCGCCCCCGGCGTCCCCTGAGACGCCACCTGCAAGACTGGGGAACCAACGTCCATCTCTAACAGAGACACTGTACGCCGATTCAGCTGCTGCGGAGATAACCCGCGGACCCGCTCAACAGTCTCCATGCCTCTCGGTGTCCTCGGATTAGCATCATATGGAGTGATGACCGGGCATAAGATAGAAGAAACCGCCGCCGACTTTCCTTGACCTGCCGAGGAAGAAGGCATAGATGCGTCCACCTCCATATTAGAAGCTTCAGACACCGGTGCACCAGATGGGCCAAAGAAGTCGTGATCCCTGTCATTACCCAAGTCCTCCTCATCCATATCATCTCCCTTCCGCCTCGAGAAAAAAAGGAGTGAAAGACGGATCCGCAACAAAGTCCGCCGGCTCACGGAGGAACACAAAACCAAAGAGCTTCAGCTTGACAAAGACATGCCACGGCAAGAAACGGTCCAGTGTCATCCATATGCCCCTCCAGCGGCTTCGGATTGACCATATCCACGAAAATACGCACAACACCCCGACTACGCAAGGTGACAAGATCAACATCCAGTGGAACACCAAGAAGAGACGCGATCGCCCATAAACCATGGAAGTGTCTCACCGCATACGGCACCCCCTCCATGTGAACCCACACCGGCTTCGGCTCAGATTTGTGTTGAATGTCCTGAGGCTTCCAAACTGAGACTGAGGCCGTTGCCTTGTGAGCTGGAACACCCATCTGGAACCCATCAACTCGCTGCAAGTCCTCAGACGAAGGAAAACCAATGAGAAAGGCATCATCCCCATGTGCGACAGCCTCCCATTTTCATTGTACATTAAGCGGACATATCCTCTTCATCAAATCTTGGATCGCCTTTGCCGGAACATTATCACCCGAGATGGTCACTAGGGCTGAAGTGGAACATGTCGGTGCTAGATGAGCCTTATGCATACTATCAGGCAAACGAAGCAACGCATCATCTGTCCCTTCTCCAGTCACGAAGGATCTGGGAAGGCGCAGAGTCGGGCATCTCATGGTACGGTGCTTAAAATTATCACAAAAGTTAATGCTGATCAAATAGGATCGCAATTTGTGCAATCTTGTATACTAGGCCGGCCGCCGCTTTCCGTTCTGAGTTGATCGCGTATGAGCGTCGCCGGGCGGTGCCGCACGGGGTCGGGACAAACAAGTGAACAACAACATTGTTTGCTTGCCCTTCCTCGCGGTCCTCGCGGAGTACAGATGGACGGTGTGTCAACGCTGCTATCGGGCTGGGAAAGAAAAGTCGCCGACGCCGAACGTGGCCAAAAGCGAGGCGATAGGCGAGGGAGCCACAATGTCAACCCATGGCTGAAGGAGCTCTAGTACACCGTCAATGGAAATACTTCTTTAAACTTGGATTGCTATCAGTGACTATTAAAATAGATTCTGAAAATGGCTAATGTTATGGGAGTACTATTGTTGAGCTAAGAGTATCTCCATTCATGTCAACAAACCACGTTCGGCAAAACCATAGGGTCAATCGTTTGGGGCACGCTATCCATGGTGCCGTTTTGGGACACCTCCCTCCCCAGCCACATGGCCTAAACATGCCACCAAACATATTTTTGGCAATGGAAATTAATATTTCATTCAAACTTGTATTGGGATACTTGATTTTTTACATAAGAGAAATAGAAGTAAAAAACTAAGTGACCAACTGAAACCTAAACTAGATGCTTCAGCGCATCACCCTAGTCGTTGTCGTCGCTATCGTCGATGTCCATGTAGTAGTGCTTGCGGCACATCGTGCCATCGAACACCTTCACGGTGAGCACGCCATGGCCATCGTATGTGAAGCTCATGAAGCAGATGAGCTCCAAGCAATGCACGCGGGTGAACTGCTCGTCTGCTTCTAGCCATTGTTGGTGTACATGTGGTCTTGCCCATCGAACATGACCTCTACGGACCACAAGAAAGTACCGCAATGATAGCTCATGGGTCGTGGCCATCAAAAAATTGTGCGAACTTATCTGGGATTCTGTCCATGGAGCAGCTGAAATAGAAAGGCATGATGCGGTAGTGAACAGACCATGGGAGAACAAACAATCTACTTACCTTCTTTCCCAAAGGGTTTTCATAGATGGTGATGAAGAACTTGAAGTTGGAGATGCATGCAAAAGCGGTGTCCTCCTCCATCAGTGACTACAATAGAGTAGACAAAGGCGAAAGTGATAGACACAGCAGACGTGGCCACAACCACGACCTCTACCCTTAGAACCTATAGCCATGGTGTGCACGTGGAGGAGGTAGGGATCAGAGGCTATGAGGATAATGAGAAGCATGTGAACTGCTAAGCAGAGTAGCCGTCTCATTGATATCAGCGTAGGGCTCGAAGCGACCCATGAGTCAAACCGCCGCCTACATCAATGTTGACGTAGAAGACGATTAGTGTCGGCACGCGCCACTCGCTAGGAAAGACAGTTTGAGAGACCCGACTAGAAATGCTAATGGCAGTATAAAATAATTCAAGTGTCTGATATCACACTACACTGCTCTACGGATGATAGTATTGATCTCAAAACATATAACAATTAAAACTCCTTTTTAGGTATAATAACAATTAGACCGCATACCCGTCTAAACGAAACCGCGTGAAACTGCTGACTTTACCCTGGTGTTGAGAAACCGTTGGAAGCCACCTAAACCAGGAATGCACAGCACAGGGTTACTTTAGATACAACATCACACTTGACACATTTAGTACTTATTAAGAAAAAAATGCTTAGATACAATGCATTGCATTGCGGTTGCCCTTAGGTTGGGATGTAAGCTTCGGTTGGCTGGTCCATAAAAAAATGGCAGGTCAACGACGCGGGACGTGTCTGCACGCAGCCCCCGCCTATACATCCCTACCGTGGACGGCGACAGAGTCATGGAGCCCTCACACGCCGCCGGTCCAGACACCCAAGAGGCGACGACAATGACGGCCGGGCAGCAGCTCCGCCACGCCCCACCGTCCCTCCACCCCGACTTCGTACCGGCCTACGCGCCACCGGAGTCGGACAGCGACGAGTCGTGGGTCTGGTCCCAGATCAAGGCCGAGGCGCGCCGCGACGCCGACGACGAGCCGGCGCTCGCGTCCTTCCTCTACGCTACCGTGCTCTCCCACCCCTCGCTTGAGCGCTCCCTCGCCTTCCACCTCGCCAACAAGCTCTGCTCCTCCACCCTCGTCTCCACGCTCCTCTACGACCTCTTCGTCGGCTCCCTCGCCGCGCACCCCACCATCCGCGCCGCCGCCGTCGCCGACCTCCTCGCCGTGCGCTCCCGGGACCCTGCCTGCGCCGGCTTCTCCCACTGCCTCCTCAACTACAAGGGCTTCCTCGCCGTCCAGGCCCACCGCGTCGCGCACGTCCTCTGGGCGCAGAACCGCCGCGCCCTCGCGCTCGCGCTCCAGTCCCGGGTTGCCGAGGTCTTCGCCGTCGACATCCACCCGGCCGCCACCATCGGCAAGGGCATACTCCTGGACGCCGCCGTCATCGGCGAGACCGCCGTCGTCGGTGACAACGTCTCCATCCTCCACCACGTCACCTTGGGCGGGACCGGCAATGCGGTGGGCGACAGGCACCCAAAGATCGGAGACGGAGTTTTGATTGGCGCCGGGGCGACGATACTTGGCAACGTCCTCATTGGCGCCAGCGCCAAGATCGGTGCTGGGTCCGTGGTGCTCATCGATGTGCCCGCGACGAGCACGGCCGTGGGGAACCCCGCGAGGCTCATTGACGATGACATTCCGGGGGAGTCCATGGACCATACCTCCTTCATACAGCAGTGGTCCAACTACACCATCTGAACCTCCGGCCTCCTCTGTAGCTTGTAATATTAATGCCTCATCACCTCCCTTTCCTTTGGATCGTCAACTGGTTCTGCTGCTAGCCGAAATGTTCTTCTTATTAATTATGTCTGCTTGTAAGATCTGCCTCCGGGGAGGCAGTGAACGGTGAACCGTATTGTACATCACCGTCCTCGACTCCCCGCCAAATGTATTGCACTATATGTTCACCATGTACCTGGAACTTTTGTAAAGATGCTCTGTAGTGAAATGTTATACCAATTACAAAAACTAGTTAAAAATTAAATATATAATTATTTTGATACAAAATATAATTCTAAAAAACCACCAAAATACTTTGTGAGTTCTAGTTTAAGGTGTACTCGTGCACATCATGCTTGCTGGATCATTGCCGACTAGGAGAAATTTAGTATGCGAGAAACCAAACGTGAAATCTCGCTTACGCAATCTTCGAGCACCTGTGTTATGTCATCAAGCAGAATTCTCCTTTGTTACTATGAATGACGGTGACGGTTTGATTCCTAGGTAAAAGCTCTGCATACTTTTAAAGTTGACAATACAGTTTATATTTATATTTATAATGCTTGTGACCTATAGTGAATTTCTGAATAAGAGGACCCACACAAAACTATGAATAAGAAAGATGGAGAAATTAATATACTTAGGTCATGTGGAGGATACTTAGTTTGAGCGATGTGTGAATGAGAAGAATGCCCAAGTTAATCTATTCATCTAGCTAGGTCAATATTGTTAATATGGAAAATTAATAAATATTTACGCTTATAGTCAGCAAAGTATCGGTTTACCAATTGAAAGATTTCCATAGTATACAAAGTCAATATTCCTTTAAGGAGTTGCTGAAATAAAAACTGAAGCAAGAATGGGTTCTTATCAGCCAATGTATGTTTCCAGATACTTCAAGCCATTTTTTTGACACCTTCATCTTCAAGCCAATCTAAATAACTACAATTGAGCGCAGAGCTCATCAGAACAAATCTAAATTTTGGATCCCCTAAACTATGAACATCAATCAGATGATACAAGTGGGGGAGTGATACGTCTCCGACGTATCGATAATTTCTTATGTTTCATGCTACTTTATTGATGATATCTACATGTTTTATGCACACTTTATGTCATATTCGTGCATTTTCTGGAACTAACCTATTAACAAGATGCCGAAGTGCCGCTTCTCGTTTTCTCGCTGTTTTTGGTTTCAGAAATCCTAGTAACGAAATATTCTCGGAATTGGACGAAATCAACGCCCAGGTTCCTATTTTGCCCGGAAGCATCCAGAACACCCGAGAGCCGCCAGAGGGGGGCCCTGTGGGCCCCAGATGATAGGGTGGCGCGGCCTGGGCCCTGGCCGCGCCAGCCTATGGTGTGGTCGCCCCTTCAACCCTCCGAGGCTGCCCTTTCGCCTATATAAAGCCCCTGCATCGAAAACCCTTACGGAATAAGCCACGGTACGAGAAAGTTCCAGAGCCGCCGCCATCGCGAAGCCAAGATCTGGGGGACAGGAGTCTCTGTTCCGGCACCCCGCCGGAGCGGGGAAGTGCCCCCGGAAGGCTCCTCCATCGACACCGCTGCCATCTCCACCGCCATCTTCATCACCGCTGCTGCTCCCATGAGGAGGGAGTAGTTCTCCATCGAGGCTCGGGGCTGTACCTGGTAGCTATGTGGTTCATCTCTCTCCTATGTACTTCAATACAATAATCTCATAAGCTGCCTTACATGATTGAGATTCATATGATGATGCTTGTAATCTAGATGTCATTGTGCTAGTCAAGTGAGTTTTACTTATGTGATCTCCGGAGACTCCTTGTCCCACGTGTGTAAAGGTGACGATGTGTGCACCGTGTGGGTCTCTTAGGCTATATTTCACGTAATACTTATTCACCGTTATGAATGGCATAGTGAAGTGCTTATTTATATCTCTTTATGATTGCAATGTGTTTTGTATCACAATTTATCTATGTGCTACTCTAGTGATGTTATTAAAGTAGTTTTATTCCTCCTACACGGTGTAATGGTGACAGTGTGTGCACTCGTGTTAGTACTTGGTTTATGCTATGATCATGATCTCTTGTAGATTGCGAAGTTAACTATTGCTATGATAGTATTGATGTGTATTATTCCTCCTACATAAGCATGAAGGTGACAAAGTGTGCATGCTATGTTAGTACTTGGTTTAGTCGTTTCGATCTTTCATGCACTCTAAGGTTATTTAAATATGAACATTTAATTGTGGAGCTTGTTAACTCCGGCATTGAGGGTTCGTGTAATCCTACGCAATGTGTTCATCATCCAACAAGAGAGTGTAGAGTATGCATTTATCTATTCTGTTATGTGATCAAAGTTGAGAGTGTCCACTAGTGAAAGTCTAATCCCTAGGCCTTGTTCCTAAATACTGTTATCGCTGCTTGTTTACTGTTTTATCGCGTTACTATCGCTTGTTTACTTCCTACAATATTACTACCATCAATCGCACGCCCGCAAGCTATTTTCTCGGCGCCGTACTAGTGCTCATATTCATTCATACCACTTGTATTTCACTATCTCTTCGCCGAACTAGTGCACCTATTAGGTGTGTTGGGGACACAAGAGACTTCTTGCTTTGTGGTTGCGAGGTTGCATGAGAGGGATATCTTTGACCTCTTCCTCCCCGAGTTCGATAAACCTTGGGTGATCCACTTAAGGGAAAACTTGTTGCTGTTCTACAAACCTCCTGCTCTTGGAGGCCCAACACTGTCTACAAGAATAGAAGCACCCGTAGACATCAAGCACTTTTCCGGCGCCGTTGCTGGGTGAGGAAAGGTAAAAGGCACTCATACTTCGGTTCCAGTGTAACATGTACTTTTCACGGCGCCATTGTGCGTGTGCTCGAAGCTATTTCCTTTAGACTCTGCAATTGCGACATTTGGTTTCTTGTTTACACTAGTTAGGCATAATGGACAACAATGACCTTTTTATTCTATTTCCGATTTAAGACATGGATGGTTTGATGCGAAAATTAAAAAACCCATGGAACATATTAATATGAATGCTTTGAACACCATTGTTGCTAATGCTATGGAAAATTCTAAGCTTGGGGAAGCTGGTTTTGATGAGCATGATATTTTTAGTCCCCAAGAATTGAGGAGAAAATTTACTTTGATGATACTTTGCCTCCCATTTATGATGATTATAATGATAGTAGTCTTTTGTTACCACCTGTTATGGAGGATAAATTTGATTATGATTACAATATACCTCCTATATTTGATAGCTACTTTGTTGAATTTGCTCCCACTATAGTTAATAAGAATGACTATGCTTATGTTGGGAGTAGTAATTATTTTATGCATGAGACTCATGATAAGAATGCTTTAAGTGATAGTTATATTGTTGAGTTTGCTCATGATGCTACTGAAAGTTATTATGAGAGAGGAAAATATGGTTATAGAAATTTTCATGTTACTAAAACACCTCTCTATGTGCTGAAATTTTTGAAGCTACACTTGTTTTATCTTCCTATGCTTGTTACTTTGCTCTTCATGAACTTGTTTATTTACAAGATTCCTATGCATAGGAAGCATGTTATACTTAAATGTGTTTTGAATTTGCCTCTTGATGCTCTCTTTTGCTTCAACTACTATTTCTTGCGAGTGCATCATTAAAATTGTTGAGCCCATCTTAATGGCTATAAAGAAAGAACTTCTTGGGAGATAACCCATGTGTTTTTTTACTACAGTACTTTGTTTTATATTGTGTCTTGGAAGTTGTTTACTACTGTAGCAACCTCTCCTTATCATGTTTTTGTGCCAAGTAAAGTTTCTATGCTAAAGTTGATGTTATATTTGGGACCGCTGCGCAGAAACAGCATTGCTGTCTGTCACGAATTCTGGCACAAGTCTCTGTAGAAAATTTGAAAAAAATCTGCCAATTTACGAGCGTGATCCTCAGATATGTACGCAACTTTCATTAGTTTTGAGTTTTTCCGTTTGATCAAGTCTGGTGCCATTTTAAAATTCGTCTTTACGGACTGTTCTGTTTTTGACAGATTCTGCCTTTTATTTCGCATTGCCACTTTTGCTTTGTTGAATGGGTTTCTTTGTTCCATTAACTTTCAGAAGTTATGTGCAATGTCCAGAAGTGTTAAGAATGATTGTGTCACCTCTGAACATGTGAATTTTTGATTATGCACTAACCCTCTAATGAGTTTGCTTGAAGTTTGGTGTGAAGGAAGTTTTGAAGGGTCAAGAGAGGAGTATGATATACTATGATCAAGAGGAGTGAAAGCTCTAAGCTTGGGGATGCCCCCGTGGTTCATCCCTGCATATTTTAAGAAGACTCAAGCGTCTAAGCTTGGGGATGCCCAAGGCATCCCCTTCTTCATCGACAAAGTATCAGGTTCCTTCTCCTGAAACTATATTTGTATTCGGTCACATCTTATGTACTTTACTTGGAGCGTCTGTGTGTGCTTTTATTTTTGTTTTGTTATCTTAGTTCTCTGAATAAGTTCATCCTTGTGTGGGAGAGAGACACGCTCCGCTGGTTCGTATGAACACATGTGTTCTTAGCTCATAATATTCATGGCGAAGTTTCCTCTTCGTTAAATTGTTATATGGTTGGAATTGGAAAATGCTACATGTAGTAATTGCTATAATGTCTTGGATAATGTGATACTTGGCAATTGTTGTGCTCATGTTTAAGCTCTTGCATCATATACTTTGCACCTATTAATGAAGAAATACATAGAGCATGCTAAAATTTGGTTTGCATAATTGGTCTCTCTAAGGTCTAGATAATTTCTAGTATTGAGTTTTGAACAACAAGGAAGACGGTGTAAAGTCTTATAATGTTTACAATATGTCTTTTATGTGAGTTTTGCTTGCATCGGTTCATCCTTGTGTTTGTTTCAAATAACCTTGCTAGCCTAAGCCTTGTATCGAGAGGGAATACTTCTCATGCATCCAAATCCTTGAGCCAACCACTATGCCATTTGTGTCCACCATACCTACCTACTACATGGTATTTCTCCGCCATTCCAAAGTAAATTGCTTGAGTTCTACCTTTAAACAATTCAAAAGTTATTACCTCTTATTTGTGTCAATGTTTTATAGCTCATGAGGAAGTATGTGGTGTTTATCTTTCAATCTTGTTGGGCAACTTTCACCAATGGACTAGTGGCTTCATCCGCTTATCCAATAATTTTGCAAAAGAGTCGGCAATGGGATTCCCAGCCCCAAATTAATTAACAAAAAATAGACACTCCTCCATGGTATGTGATTGTTGGACGGCACCCGAAGGATTCGGTTAGCCATGGCTTGAGAAAGCAAAGGTGGGGAGGAGTGTCATCATAATAAAACTAAAATAAAAAGGCACTCCTTCATGGTATGAGATTGTTGGCAAGGCACCCGAGGATTCGGTTAGCCATGGTTTGTGAAAGAAAGGTTGGAAGGAGTGCCACCCAAAAATAAAATAAAATGGGAGCCGCTCTTTGAAGGTTTGTCTGGCAAGGGGGTTAGAGTACCCACTACCATTCGTTGACAACAACAAACACCTCTCAAAATTTTACTTTTTATGCTCTCTATATGTTTTCAAAACCAAAGCTCTAGCACAAATATAGCAATCAATGCTTTCCTCTTTGAAGGACCATTCTTTTACTTTTATTGTTGAGTCAGTTCACCTATTTCTCTCCATCTCAAGAAGCAAACACTTGTGTGAACTGTGCATTGATTCCTACATACTTGCATATTGCACTTGTTATATTACTTTACATTGACAATACCCATGAGATATACATGTTACAAGTTGAAAGCAACCGCTGAAACTTAATCTTCCATTGTGTTGCTTCAATGTCTCTACTTTGAATTATTGCTTTATGAGTTAACTTTTATGCAAGACTTATTGATGCTTGTCTTGAAGTACTATTCATGAAAAGTCTTTGCTTTATGATTCATTTGTTTACTCATGTCATTACCATTGTTTTGATCGCTGCATTCATTACATATGCTTACAATAGTATGATCAAGGTTATGACGGCATGTCACTTAAGAAATTATCTTTGTTATCGTTTTACCTGCTCGGGACGAGCGTAACTAAGCTTGGGGATGCTGATACGTCTCCGACGTATCGATAATTTCTTATGTTCCATGCTACTTTATTGATGATATCTACATGTTTTATGCACACTTTATGTCATATTCGTGCATTTTCTGGAACTAACCTATTAACAAGATGCCGAAGTGCCGGTTCTCGTTTTCTGCTGTTTTTGGTTTCAGAAATCCTAGTAACGAAATATTCTCGGAATTGGACGAAATCAACGCCCGGGTTCCTATTTTGCCCGGAAGCATCCGGAACACCCGAGAGTCGCCGGAGGGGCCCTGTGGGCCCCGGATGATAGGGTGGCGCGGCCCGGGCCCTCGGCCGCGCCAGCCCTATGGTGTGGTCGCCCCTTCGACCCTCCGAGGCTGCCCTTTCGCCTATATAAAGCCCACCGCATCGAAACCCTTACGGAATAAGCCACGGTACGAGAAAAGTTCCCGAGCCGCCGCCATCGCGAAGCCAAGATCCGGGGGACAGGAGTCTCTGTTCCGGCACCTGCCGGAGCGGGAAGTGCCCCCGGAAGGCTCCTCCATCGACACCGCTGCCATCTCCACCGCCATCTTCATCACCGCCGTCGCTCCCATGAGGAGGAGTAGTTCTCCATCGAGGCTCGGGGCTGTACCAGTAGCTATGTGGTTCATCTCTCTCCTATGTACTTCAATACAATAATCTCATGAGCTGCCTTACATGATTGAGATTCATATGATGATGCTTGTAATCTAGATGTCATTGTGCTAGTCAAGTTTGTTTTACTTATGTGATCTCCGGAGACTCCTTGTCCCACGTGTGTAAAGGTGACAGTGTGTGCACCGTGTGGGTCTCTTAGGCTATATTTCACAGAATACTTATTCACTGTTATGAATGGCATAGTGAAGTGCTTATTTATATCTCTTTATGATTGCAATGTGTTTTGTATCACAATTTATCTATGTGCTACTCTAGTGATGTTATTAAAGTAGTTTTATTCCTCCTACACGTTGTAATGGTGACAGGTGTGTGCACTCGTGTTAGTACTTGGTTTATGCTATGATCATGATCTCTTGTAGATTGCGAAGTTAACTATTGCTATGATAGTATTGATGTGTATTATTCCTCCTACATAAGCATGAAGGTGACGAGTGTGCATGCTATGTTAGTACTTGGTTTAGTCGTTTCGATCTTTCATGCACTCTAAGGTTATTTAAATATGAACATTTAATTGTGGAGCTTGTTAACTCCGGCATTGAGGGTTCGTGTAATCCTACGCAATGTGTTCATCATCCAACAAGAGAGTGTAGAGTATGCATTTATCTATTCTGTTATGTGATCAAAGTTGAGAGTGTCCACTAGTGAAAGTCTAATCCCTAGGCCTTGTTCCTAAATATCGCTATCGCCGCTTGTTTACCGTTTTACTGCATTACACGCTTGTTTACTTCCTACAATATTACTACCATCAATCGCACGCCAAGAAGCTATTTTATGGCGCCGTACTACTGCTCATATTCATTCATACCACTTGTATTTCACTATCTCTTCGCCGAACTAGTGCACCTATTAGGTGTGTTGGGGACACAAGAGACTTCTTGCTTTGTGGTTGCAGTGGTTGCATGAGAGGGATATCTTTGACCTCTTCCTCCCTGAGTTCGATAAACCTTGGGTGATCCACTTAAGGGAAAACTTGCTGCTGTTCTACAAACCTCTGCTCTTGGAGGCCCAACACTGTCTACAAGAATAGAAGCACCCGTAGACATCAGGAAGATGGCTCCTCGCTCTCCCGTTCCCCCTCCCGCGCCTCCCCCACCTCCACCACCTCCGGCAACACCTACGGCCGCTCCTCCGCCACCACCACCTCCAGCAACCAACTGCCAACATGCAGCTGCTCCTCCGCCGCCGCTCACGCATGCCACAACTCCGACTGAAATCTTCCGTTCCAACCATCACAACCATCCCACTGCGTCCAATACCCTACCAAACCCTCTACCACAGAAGCTGCCGCCCCAGACGTACCACATCGACTCCGACTCCGACTCCCACCGAGCCCTCCGCTCCTTCCTCGGCATCGGAAACGCCATGGGACTCCAATTCGAACAAGACGCCTGGTGTAACCTGGGGTTGCTCCCAGCGCCCATCCTCGCGGACACAGCCGCTTTCCCTCTGACAGCCTCCATCCACCTCTTCGACATCCAATTCAACGAAACGCTCGTCGCCGTGCTCTTGCAAGCTTGCACCGGCGGCTCTGCCAACTACTACAGAGTCCAAAAAATCACATCCTTCTGCTTTCTGTTCTACACACCATCCATCGCCTCCATGCAACTCCTCCTACGCCAGCCTCCTATCCAAGCCAAGAAATTCACGCTCATCTTTGACCACATCCTTTGCTCGCCGGCCAGACACCTCTTCCGGCCAACGCAGGCGGCACAGTAACAGACATCACCAACCCCCTCCTTGCCCCACGCAGGCACCGTCCACTACCAACGATGGACGCACGCACCACCACCTCAGGCACACAGCAACGCGGCGCCTCTGCCCAGCAAGGAACAACATCGTCAACGCCATCTCTGCAAGTCCTCCTCCAAGACACCTGCAAAGCACTACAAGAAAAGTTCTGATGGACAACGTCCCAAAATCGTCAACTAAGGGGCATTTTTCGTCGCTTTGTTTTTATATTTGTGTCTTGGAAGTTGTTTACTACTGTAGCAACCTCTCCTTATCTTAGTTTTGTGTTTTGTTGTGCCAAGTTAAGTCGTTGATAGAAAAGTAAGTACTAGATTTGGATTACTGCGCAGTTCCAGATTTCTTTGCTGTCACGAATCTGGGTCTACTTCCCTGTAGGTAACTCAGAAAATTATGCCAATTTACGTGCAGTGATCCTCAGATATGTACGCAACTTTCATTCAATTTGAGCATTTTCATTTGAGCAAGTCTGGTGGCCATTTTAAAATTCGTCTTTACGAATCTGTTCTGTTTTGACAGATTCTGCCTTTTATTTCGCATTGCCTCTTTCGCTATGTTGGATGAATTTCTTTGATCCACTAATGTCCAGTAGCATTATGCAATGTCCGAAGTGTTAAGAATGATTGTGTCACCTCTGAACATGTCAATTTTTATTGTGCACTAACCCTCTAATGAGTTGTTTCGAGTTTGGTGTGGAGGAAGTTTTCAAGGATCAAGAGGGAGGATGATATACTATGATCAAGGAGAGTAGAAAGCTCTAAGCTTGGGGATGCACCCGGTGGTTCACCCTCGCATATATCAAAGAAGACTCAAGCGTCTAAGCTTGGGGATGCCCAAGGCATCCCCTTCTTCATCGACAACATTATCAGGTTCCTCCCTCGAAACTATATTTTTATTCGGCCACATCTTATGTAGCTTTTTCTTGGAGCGTCTGTTTGTTTGTTGTTTTTGTTTTTGTTTGAATAAATTGGATTACATCATGCTTGTGTGGGAGAGACACGCTCCACTGGTTCATATGAACACATGTGTTCTTAGCTCATAATATTCATGGCGAAGTTTGGCTCTTCGTTAAATTGTTATATGGTTGGAATTGGAAAATGATACATGTAGTAATTGCTATAATGTCTTGGGTAATGTGATACTTGGCAATTGTTGTGCTCATGTTTAAGCTCTTGCATCATATACTTTGCACCCATTAATGAAGAAATACATAGAGCATGCTAAAATTTGGTTTGCATATTTGGTTTCTCTAAGGTCTAGATAATTTCTAGTATTGAGTTTGAACAACAAGGAAGACGGTGTAGAGTCTTATAATGTTTACAATATGTCTTTTATGTGAGTTTTGCTGCACCGGTTCATCCTTGTGTTTGTTTCAAATAAGCCTTGCTAGCCTAAACCTTGTATCGAGAGGGAATACTTCTCATGCATCCAAAATACTTGAGCCAACCACTATGCCATTTGTGTCCACCATACCTACCTATACTACATGGTATTTTCCCGCCATTCAAAGTAAATTGCTTGAGTGCTACCTTTAAAATTCCATCATTCACCTTTGCAATATATAGCTCATGGGACAAATAGCTTAAAAACTATTGTGGTATTGAATATGTAATTATGCACTTTATCTCTTATTAAGTTGCTTGTTGTGCGATAACCATGTTTACTGGGGAACGCCATCAACTCATTGTTGAATTTCATGTGAGTTGCTATGCATGTTCGTCTTATCTGAAGTAAGGGCGATCTACACTGAGTTGAATGGTTTGAGCATGCATATTGTGAGAGAAGAACATTGGGCCGCTAACTAAAGCCATGATTCATGGTGGAAGTTTCAGTTTTGGACAAATATCCTCAAATCTCTAATGAGAAAAGAATTAATTGTTGTCAAATGCTTAAAGCATTAAAAGAGAGTCCATTATCCGTTGTCTATGTTGTCCCGGTATGGATGTCTAAGTTGAGAATAATCAAAAGCGAGAAATCCAAATGCGAAGCTTTCTCCTTAGACCTTTGTACAGGGCGGCATAGAGGTACCCCTTTGTGAAACTTGGTTAAAGCATATGTATTGCGGTGATAATCCAGGTAGTCCAAGCTAATTAGGACAAGGTGCGGGCACTATTGGTACACTATGCATGAGGCTTGCAACTTATAAGATATAATTTACATGATGCATATGCTTTATTACTACCGTTGACAAAATTGTTTCATGTTTTCAAAATCAAAGCTCTAGCACAAATATAGCAATCGATGCTTTTCCTCTATGAGGACCATTCTTTTACTTTCAATGTTGAGTCAGTTCACCTATTTCTCTCCACCTCAAGAAGCAAACACTTGTGTGAAGCTGTGCATTGATTCCTACATACTTGCTTATTGCACTTATTATATTACTCTATGTTGACAATTATCCATGAGATATACATGTTACAAGTTGAAAGCAACCGCTGAAACTTAATCTTCTTTTGTGTTGCTTCAATACCTTTACTTTGAATTATTGCTTTATGAGTTAACTCTTATGCAAGACTTATTGATGCTTGTCTTGAAGTGCTATTCATAAAAAGTCTTTGCTTTATGATTCAGTTGTTTACTCATGTCATTACCATTGTTTTGATCGCTGCATTCACTACATATGCTTTACAAATAGTATGATCAAGATTATGATGGCATGTCACTCCAGAAATTATCTTTGTTATCGTTTTACCTGCTCGGGACGAGCAAAACTAAGCTTGGGGATGCTGATACGTCTCCAACGTATCGATAATTTCTTGTGTTCCATGCCACATTATTGATGTTATCTACATGTTTTATGCACACTTTATGTCATATTCGTGCATTTTCTGGAACTAACCTATTAACAAGATGCCGAAGTGCCGATTCCTGTTTTACCTTGTTTTTGGTTTCAGAAATCCTAGTAACGAAATATTCTCGGAATCGGACGAAATCAACGCCCAAGTTCCTATTTTCTCGCGAAGCATCCAGAACACCCGGGAAGGACCGGAGAGGGGCCACGGGGCCCCACACCACACCCAGGCGCGGCCAAGGGGGCCGCGCCCCCAGGGTGTGGGCCCCCGGAGACCCTCCCGGCGCCGCCTCTCCGCCTATATAAAGCCTCCGGATCGAAAACCCTTACGCGTTCGACGAAACACGACGGAAAACCTTCCGGAGCCGCCGCCATCGCGAAGCCAAGATCCGGGGACAGGAGTCTGCGTTCCGGCACCCCGCGGAGCGGGGAAGTGCCCCGGAAGGCTTCTCCATCGACACCGCTGCCATCTCCACCGCCATCTTCATCACCGCCGTCTGCTCCCATGAGGAGGGAGTAGTTCTCCATCGAGGCTCGGGGCTGTACTGGTAGCTATGTGGTTCATCTCTCTCCTATGTGCTTCAATACAATAATCTCATGAGCTGCCTTACATGATTGAGATTCATATGATGATGCTTGTAATCTAGATGTCATTATGCTAGTCAAGTGAGTTTTACTTATGTGATCTCCGGAGACTCCTTGTCCCACGTGTGTAAAGGTGACGATGTGTGTGCACTGTGTGGGTATCTTAGGCCATATTTCACAGAATACTTACTCATTGAATGGCATAGTGAGGTGCTTATTTATATCTCTTTAAGATTGCAGCATGTTTTGTATCACAATTTATCTATGTGCTACTCTAGTGATTTGTTATTAAAGTAGTTTTATTCCTCCCGCATGTGTGCAAAGGTGACAAGTGTGTGCACCGTGTTAGTACTTGGTTTATGCTATGATCATGATCTCTTGTAGATTGTGGAGTTAACTATTGCTATGATAATATTGATGTGATCTATTCCTCCTACATATGCATGAAGGTGACGGTGTGCATGCTATGCTAGTACTTGGTTTAGTGCGTTGATCTATCTTACACTAAAGGTTACTAAAACATGAGCATTATTGTGGAGCTTGTTAACTCCGGCATTGAGGGTTCGTGTAATCCTACGCAATGTGTTCATCATCCAACAAAAGTGTAGAGTATGCATTTATCTGTTCACGTTATGTGATCAATGTTGAGAGTGTCCACTAGTGAAAGTCTATTCCCTAGGCCTTGTTCCTAAATACTCGTTATTACTTGCTTTATCTTGTTTTCTTGCGTTACTCATTTTACTGCGTTACTACGCTTGCTATCATACTGTCACTAGGCCAAGCACTTTTACGGTGCCGTTGCTACTACTTATTCATACCACCTGTATTTCACTATCTCTTCGCCGAACTAGTGCACCTATTAGGTGTGTTGGGGACACAAGGAGACTTCTTGCTTTGTGGTTGCGGGGTTGCATGAGAGGGATATCTTTGACCTCTTCCTCCCCGAGTTCGATAAACCTTGGGTATCCACTTAAGGGAAACTTGCTCTGACTGTTCTACAAACCTCTCGCTCTTGGAGGGCCCAACGCATCTGTAGAAAGCTACAGAGACATCACGCACTCAGACTCGTAAATCACGTGCGACCCATGCCCTAATAATTCACAATGCATTGATGGGGCTATCACTTCATCATCCAATAAAATGTACTTAGTAACTATGGTACGGAGTAATAATATTGTCTTCTCGCAAAAAAATGGTAAAAATATTGTCTCTTAAGCCATGTACTAGTACAGTGCAAGATGCTTTAGAGAAATAAACCTATATTTTATTGCTACTCCGTAATACACATGGTTATTTATTCTAGGCAAATGCCTACCGAAAGATGTAGGAATAGGGAAATGTAGGATTGCAATGTCATGTCCACTCCAATCCTATAGGAATTCATAGAATCCAAACTTTGTTTGATTCCACCATAGGAAAAGTAAAGCATTCTTAAAAAGAGGCATGAGTAGATGTTTAATTTTCTATGGAATCTGTGCAAAGAAATCCTTAGGAAAAATTCCTATCGGAAACAATCCTACAAATCAAACAGCCAAGGATTCAATTGTACCAATTTCCTATGCAAATCCTTGGTGTTCACCCAATCCTCTCGAATACTCATCCAAAAAATGCACTAATACTTTGATGGGGAGTTTTTGTATTCTAGGCAAGAATAGAGGGTTTGCGGGGATCACTAGAGAAGTGTATTAACCAAAGAAGGCATAAGTAATACACCAACACACACTAACATGCCCTTAATGGATGTATCTCCATAAACTCCCTCTGTTCTTTATTACTACTACTAGTTTATGTACTTCTTAACTAATATGGGATAATCATGAAATATATTTTCTAACATTCAGCAAAAATATAGTGTTTCGACTTTTTAAAATACTCGAAAAACTAGTAATTAAAAATATTTGAGCTATCAAATCTAGGAAGTTTGAAAATATTTTGTATTCCGTCGGAAAGTTGTGTTACTTGGTGTAAGATTCACACAAAAATGATGAAAATATCAAACCTTCAAAAAAATTGTAGTAATTCAAACGTTATGTGCGTTTCATAATTTTGCAAAATCGATTCTATTTGCAATTAAAACTATAGTAGTTGGTGGTCCCCGATCATCTGATTTGCTCTTAAACAGCTCAATCCTAAATTTGAACCTCCCTGCAACGGAACACGATAGTTGGTGGTTTGTGCGGAAAAAAATTACAGTTTAAAAAAGTGTTTTACGCAACGAAGGCAGACAATAAGCGGTAGTTTGTGCAATTTCCTCGTGTAAACAATATGCAGCGTCGAAGTAATAGTACTAGGAGTACGAAATCTTGTGTAATTTCTAGTTCTACATATTACTAGTGTCCACTGTTTGAGAGTTGATGGTGAATGGGTCTAATTTTCAATCGAATGAGAATTAGCAAATTGATTTTTATGACAAAAGCATACAAAGGGAGTAAAACAACATACCCGCATTCGCCGCTGCTACCGGCATGCGATGCCTCCACGAGTGCATTGACGGCTGCTGCAAATCCTCGGAAGGCATCTAGGTTTTGCGGATCGTCGATTGCCGCTGTCCGGCTAAGCTTAACCAGCATAGCTGCCGCCAAGATATCTCGGATTTGGACCACAGGGGGTCGAAGGATTGCCTGATTCGGAATTTGAAGTACCAAGCCCTCGGCTCCGATGATGGAAGTTTGGAGCTCGGCCCGGCCAGAACCTCCCAAATCTGTGTGTGGCAGTGGATGCCCATCGGCATCCCCAATGCTGCCGACGCCGTGATGTGGTCGGTCGCACTTTGGTCCCCACTAAAGGCTGGGGCTGCAGCACGTCGCCGCCGCCCCCGACGTCCCCACGACGGCAACGCCATGGACCGAGGCGCTGAGTTTGTTGGCGAACACGAAGCCCTGGATGGCAAGTGCTTCTTCACAATGGAAGCATCCTCACCCGGCGAGGTTCGCCCCCGGCGCATGCCTATGCTCCGACCAGCCCACTTTGCCGCTGCTGCTTGGGCTGCCGCCGATACCTGGGCCACCGCCGCTTCATGGGACCCCCCTCCCTCCTCTCCCTCTCCTAGATCAAAGGGCGCCAGGAGTCTAGCCACAGCAAGACACAGAGCCGCCTGCTTCATCGCACACCAATGGCACACAGACATTTGCGAGCTTTTAGCGCACACCCCTCCGAGGCTGAGTCGTGGAGCCTGGGTGCACGGGGCTATGGCTGGAGGAGTCGCCATGGGACGAGGGGTGTCGAGTGCTCGGGCAAGTACGGGAAAGGCGAAGTTTTGCATAACCTCATATGATCACATCAATGCTTCTCAAGGAGCCAAATACCGTATGAGAAACCGGAAAAGTTTGAACGTTTGAAAACTTTGCCGGCATAATGCATCCTTCCAATGCACGCCTACTAAGGTAGAAAGCCAACTCAATTGCTACTTTGTTGGCAAAATGTACCATGGCTCAATCTTAGGTCACACACCCATGAAGCCAAGTTAACACATCTATCAATTGGTATATTTTGGTCATATTCAAAATTTTACTTGAAACTTGTTGGTCATGCCATTCTACTACTCGCCTAACACTTTTTCTACGCGGGAAGGAGGGGGTATGATGCTACCCTGAATTTTTATGCCCATTTGTATCTTGGTCAAATCCTAGGTTTGACCAAAATTTAAAACATGAAAATGAAAAATTAAGCCTGGATCCACTACAAGAAAAGTTGCCAAACTTTTCTTGTAGTGATCCTTCTTAATTAGTAACTTCAAAATGAAGCTTTTGGAAGGTTTTTGAAATTTCCATGTCTGAAACCCAAAACACCTCTTCATGATTGACTTCATAAGACAAATCGAGTTTAGGGTTAGGGGTAGATACATGATTTTTCTAGTTTGAATATGTCTAGACCTGGCTTATCAACTTGAATGCTTAGTATATGACATAAGAAGATGTACTATGTGCATTGGTTTTTCATTTATTTGATTTGTTTTGAATTTTTATGCCGAATCAAATTTTGGTCAAATCATAGGTTTAACCAAGATTTAAACAAGTTTAAAACAATAAAATGAAAAATTAAGCATGGATCCTTCTTAGTCACTCCAAAATGAAGCTTTTGGGAGGCTTTTGAAATGTCTATGTTTGAAACCCAAAACCACTTCTCTTCATGCTTGACTTCATAAGACAGATGAGTTTAGGGTTAGGGGTAGATACATGATTTTTCTGGTTTGAATAGGTCTAGACCTTGTTATCAAGTTGAATGGCTTACTATGTGACATAAGAAGACTATGTGCTTTGGTTTTTCATTTTTGATTTTTTCGATTGTTTTTATGCCCATTTGAATCTTGGTCAAATCCTAGGTTTGAACAAGAATTTAAACAAGTTTAAAACATGAAAATGAAAAGGTAAGCATGGATCCTTCTTAGTCGGTCCGAAATGAAGCTTTTGGGCGGTTTTCGAAATTTCCATGTTTGAAAACCCAAACCACTTCTCTTCATGCTTGACTTCATAAGACAAATTTAGGGTTAGGGGTATAGATACATGATTTTTCTTGTTTGATATGTCTAGATATTGTTTATCAACACTTGAATGCTTACAATATATGTGACGCAAGAAGACTATGTGTTATGGTTTTTCATTTTTGGGGGTTTTTTCGAATTTTTTATGCGCACTTGTTGAATCTTGGTCAAATCCTAGCTAGCTAGGTTTGACCAAGCTTTAAACAAGTTTAAAACATGAAAATGAAAAAGTAAGCATGTATCCTTCTTAGTCACTCCAAAATTAAGCTTTTCGGAGGTTTTGAAATTTCCATCTTGTAAACCCAAAACCACGTATCTTCATGTTTGACTTCAAAAGACAGAGTTTAGGGTTAGGGGTGTAGATACATGATTCTTCTTTTAATATGTTTAGATCTTGTTTTATCAACTTGAATGTTGACTGTATGACATAAGAAGACTATGTTTTTGAATTTTTTATGAATCTTGGTCAAATCCAAGGGTTGACCAAGATTTAAACAAGTTTAAAACATGAAAATGAAAACGTTTCAAGTTCACCTTTGGTTCGATCTTTCAGTAACCAGGCGCATATATATATGGATGCAAATTGAGATAATTAATTCGTGAAACATTGGAAATGTCCATCGTGTGTCATGTTTCCCCCTCACATGAAAATTGGATTGGTGTGGCAGACAAGTAAAAGCACATTTATGTGCGACAACCCAAAATGCACATATTTTGCTGAGTTTTCATGCATGCATTAAAAGTTGTGAATATATACATAAAATGCATGTGGGTCATGATTGAAAAGTTTGACATGTATATGGTTCTTGTGTAGTAGTACTATAGTAGGTACGCAAACTCCCAGCCATCTTCTTTGTCAAGAGAAGACGCGCACCAGGATGCGTAGTGGAAGTCGTCTCTGGATCCTTCTGTTGTCCCTCTCACGGAAAAGAAAAAGAAAAAAACATCTCTCTCATTCTCGGCCTCGCTCGACTCGCTCGCTCGCAGCTTCGCACCTCCTGCGCACTGACAAACGCCCTAACCCCTAAACTCTGTCTTATGAAGTCAAGCATGTGAAGAGAAGTGGTTTTGGGTTTCAAACATGGAAATTTCAAAAACCTCCCAAAAGCTTCATTTTAGAGTGAATAAGAAGGATCCATGCTTCCCTTTTCATTTTCATGTTTTAAACTTGTTTAAATTATCTTGGTCAAACCTAGGATTTGACAAGATTCAAATGGGCATCAAAATTGAAAAAAAAATTGAAAAAGAAAAACCAAAGCAAATAGTTTTCTTATGTCATATAGTAAGCATTAAAGTTGTTGATAAATAAGGTCCATACATATTCAAACCACACAAATCATGTATCTATACCCCCTAACCCCTAAATTAAATAACTCTGTCTTATGAAGTCAAGCATGTGAAGAGAAGTGGTTTTGGGTTTCAAACATTGAAATTTTAAAAACCTCCCAAAAGCTTCATTTTAGAGTGACTAAGAAGGATACGAGACTTCCCTTTTCATTTTTATGTTTTAAACTTGTTTAAATCTTGGTCAAACCAAGGATTTGACCAAGATTCAAATGGCCCTAAAAATTCAGAAAAAAATCAAAAGAATGAAAAACCAAAGCACATAGCATTCTTATGTCATATGTATAGTAAGCATTCAAGTTGATAAACAAAGGTCTAGAGACATATATATTCAAACCAGAAAAATCATGTATATATCTACCCCTAAAACTCTAATTAAACTATGTTTTATGAAGTCAATCATGAAGAGAAGTGGTTTTGGGTTTCAAACATGGAAATTTCAAGAACCTCCCAAGAGCTTCATTTTAGAGTGACTAAGAAGGATCCAGAAGGACCCACAGACTTCCAATACGCATCCTGATGCGTCTTCTCTTGACAAAGAAGATGGCTGGCAGTTTGCGTACCTATTGCACGTGACTTGTGCTCACTGAAGTGTGGGACCTCACGCGTGGGCACCACACGTAAGTGACAGACCTGTTGGTGTAAAAACTCGATTGATTATTATAGTGCATTAGAACAAAGTTTCCTATGGATTCAAGGGTAGGAAATCCAAGTTAACTCATTTACATGACATTATTATTTCCATGAAGCAAAGTTAACACATCTATCGATTGGTACATTTTTGAGTGACTAAGAAGGATCCATGCTTACTTATTCGTTTTCACGTGTTAAACTTGTCTAAATCTTGGTCAAACCTAGGATTTGACCAAGATTCAAATGGGCAGAAAAATAAAATAAAAAACAGAAAAATGAAAAACCAAATCACATAGTCATCTTATGTCATATAGTAAGCATTAAAGTTGATAAACAAGGTCTAGAAATATCAAACCATACAAATCATGTATCTACCCCTAACCCCTAAACTATGTCTTATAAATTAAGTCAAGCATGAAGAGATGTACGTGGTTTTGGGTTTCAAACATGGAAATTTCAAAAACCTCCCAAAAACTTCATTTTAGTGTGACTAAGAAGGATACACGCTTCCCTTTTCATATTCATGTTCTAAGCTTGTTTAAATTATCTTGGTCAAACCTAGGATTTGACAAGATTCAAATGGGCATCAATATTGAAAAAAATCAGAAAAAAAGAAAAACCAAAGGAAATAGTTTTCTTATGTCATATAGTAAGCATTAAAGTTGATAAACAAGGTCTAGACATATTCAAACTAGACAAATCATGTATTTATACCCCCTAACCCCTAAACTCTGTCTTATGAAGTCAAGCATGTGAAGAGAAGTGGTTTTGGGTTGCAAACATGGAAATTTCAAAAACCTCCGAAAAACTTCTTTTTAGAGTTTCTAAGAAGGATCCATGCTTACCTTTGCATTTTCATATTTTAAACTTGTTTAAATCATTATCAAGCCTAGCATTTGACCAATATACAAATGGGTGGGCACAAAATTCAAAAAAATAAGAAAAATGAAAAACAAATTAAAGCACATAGAGTCTTCATATGTCATATCGTATGAATTCAAGTTGATAAACGAGGTCTAGGTATATCCAAACCAGACAAATCATGTATCTACACCCCATGTCGATCTTATGAAGTCTAGCATGAAGAGAGAAGTCGTTTTTGGTTTCAAACATGGAAATTTCAAGAACATCCCAAAAGCTTCATTTTAGAGTGACTAAGAAGGATACATGCTTCCCTTTTCATTTTTATGTTTAAACTTGTTTAAATCTTGGTCAAACCTAGGATTTGACCAAGATTCAAATATATGGGCATAAAATTCAAAAAAAAACAGAAAAATTTAAAACCAAGGCACATAGTCTTCTTATGTCATATAGTAAACAATCAATTAATTAAGTTGATAAACCAGGTCTAGACATATTCAAACCAGGAAAATCATGTATCTACCCCCTAACGCCCTAGCTAAACTCCGTCTTATGAAGTCAAGCATGCATGAAGAGAAGTGGTTTTTGGTTTCAAACGTTTAAGCCAAAAGGTAAGCATGGATCCTCCTTAATTAGTCACTGTAAAATGAAGCTTTTGGGAGGTTTGTGAAATTTCCATGTTTGAAACCCAAAAGCACTTATCTTCATGCTTGACTTCATAAGACAGAGTTTAGGGTTAGGGGGTGTAGATACATGATTTGTCTGGTTTGAATATGTCCAAATCTTATTTATCAACTTTTGAATGCATGCTACTCTCTCAAAGAAAAACTTTTGAATGCTTACTATATATATGACATAAGAAGACTATATGCATTTAAAATTCAAACATATGGTAAGCATTCTTATGTCATATAGTAAGCATTCAAGTTGATAAACAAGCAAGGTTTGGACATATTCAAACCAGACAAATCATGTATCTACCCCTAACCCCTAATTAAATTGTCTTATGAAGTCTAGCATGAAGAGAAGTGGTTTTGGGTTTCAAACATGGAAATTTCAAAAACCTCCCAAAAACTTCATTTTAGAGTGACCAAGAAGGATATACAAGCTTCCCTTTTCATTTTCATGTTTTAAACTTGTTTAAATCTTGGTCAAACCTCTAGGATTTGACCAAAAGATTCAAATGGGCATAGAAATTCATAAAAAATCAAAAGAATGAAAAACCAAAGGACATAACATTCTTATGTCATATATATATAGTAATTAAGCATTCAAGTTGATAAACAAGGTCTAGACATATTCAAACCAGAAAATAATGTATATATCTACCCCTAACCCTAAACTCTGTCTTATGAAGTCAAGCATGCATGAAGAGAAGTGGTTTTTGGTTTCAAACATGGAAATTTCGAAAACCCTCCCAAGATCGAGCTACATTTTGGAGTGACTAAGAAGGATATATAGATGCTTAATTTTTCATATTCATGATTTAAACTTGTTTAAACCATGTTCAAACCTAGGATTTGACCAAGATTCAAATGGGCATAAAATTTTAAAAAAATCAAAAAATAAAAAACAAGGCACATAGTATTCTTATGTCATATAGTAAGCATTCAATTAAGTTGATAAACAAGGTCTAGACATATTCAAACCAGGAAAATCATGCATCTACCCCCTAACCCTAGCTAAACTCTGTCTTATGAAGTCAAGCATGCATGAAGAGAAGTGGTTTTTGGTTTCAAACGTTTAAGCCAAAAGCCCCTTTTCAAATATTTCAAACTTATTCAAATTTGGTTCAAATATGAAAGACATACAAGTTATAGCACACATAGTGCATACATTTTCACACATACTGCACTAGATGCTAACCCTATAGTTTGAGGCCATTTGGGTGACCTAGGTCGAAAAAATTCTTGGATTAGAATCGTGTTGTTCGAACCCCGTAGTTGGATTTTTTTGAACCCTTGATCTGTAGAACTGGGCAAAACCCTAGTTTAACCTATTTAATTACAGATTCGTATATCGATTTTTCAACGAGTACTACCTTTTTATTATTACTATTACTATGCAGCACATGGGTGTTTGCCCGTCGAGTGAAACTCGGAGGAAGAGGGATCACTCGGAAGGAGAGAAGAAGGGAGAGCATTATGGTGTCTCCCCTTTTTCGGGTGATGATGTTGACTTTTGTGCAGGGTTTGTCAGTGAGCAGGAGGTGCGAGCGAGCGAGCGAGTCGAGCGAGGCCGAGAATGAGAGAGATTTGTTTTTTTTGTGAGAGGGACAACGGAAGGATCCGGAAGGACCCACAGACTTCCAAAACGCATCCTGATGCGTCTTCTCTTGACAAAGAAGATGGCTGGGAGTTTGCGTACCTATTGCACGTGACTTGTGCTCACTGAAGTGTGGGACCTCAAGCGTGGGCACCACACGTAAGTGACGGACCTGTTGGTGTAAAAACTCGGTTGATTATAATAGTGCATTAGAACAAAGTTTCCTATGGATTCAAGGGTAGGAAATCCAAGTTAACTCATTTACGTGTTAAACTTGTCTAAATCTTGGTCAAACCTAGGATTTGACCAAGATTCAAATGGGCAGAAAAATAAAAAACAGAAAAATGAAAAACCAAATCACATAGTCTTCTTATGTCATATAGTAAGCATTAAAGTTGATAAACAAGGTCTAGACATATTAAACCAGACAAATCATGTATCTATACCCCTAACCCCTAAACTCTGTCTTATGAAGTCAAGCATGTGAAGAGAAGTGGTTTTGGGTTTCAAACATGGAAATTTCAAAAACCTCCCAAAAACTACATTTTAGAGTGACTAAGAAGGATACATGCTCCCCTTTTCATATTCATGTTTTAAGCTTGTTTAAATTATCTTGGTCAAACCTAGGATTTGACAAGATTCAAATGGGCATCAAAATTGAAAAAAAGTCAGAAAAAAGAAAACCAAAGCAAATAGTTTTCTTATGTCATATAGTAAGCATTAAAGTTGATAAACAAGGTCTAGACATATTCAAACTAGACAAATCATGTATCTATACCCCCTAACCCCCGAACTTTGTCTTATGAAGTCAAGCATATGAAGAGAAGTGGTTTTGGGTTTCAAACATGGAAATTTGAAAAACCTCCCAAAAACTTCATTTTAGAGTGACAAAGAAGGATACATGCTTCCCTTTTCATATTCATGTTTTAAGCTTGTTTAAATTATCTCGGTCAAACCTAGGATTTGACAAGATTCAAATGGGCATCAAAATTGAAAAAAATCAGGAAAAAGAAAAACCAAAGCAAATAGTTTTCTTATGTCATATAGTAAGCCAATTAAGTTGATAAACAAGGTCTAGACATATTCAAACTAGACAAATCATGTATCTATACCCCTAACCCCTAAACTCCGTCTTATGAAGTCAAGCATATGAAGAGAAGTGGTTTTGCTCCCAAAAGCTTCATTTTAGAGTGACTAAGAAGGATCCATGCTTACCTTTGCATTTTCATATTTTAATCTTGTTTAAATCATTATCAAGCCTAGGATTTGACCAAGATACAAATGGGTGGGCACAAAATTCAAAAAAATCAGAATAATGAAAAACAAAAGCACGTAGTCTTCTTATGTCATATCGTATGCATTCAAGTTAAACGAGGTCTAGGTATATCCAAACCAGACAAATCATGTATCTACCCCATGTTGATCTTATGAAGTCTAGCATGAAGAGAAGTCGTTTTGGGTTTCAAACATGGAAATTTCAAGAACATCCCAAAAGCTTCATTTTAGAGTGACTAAGAAGGATACATGCTTCCCTTTTCATTTTCATGTTTTAAACTTGTTTAAATCTTGGTCAAACCTAAGATTTGACCAAGATTCAAATATATGAGCATAAAATTCAAAAAAAAACAAAAAAATGAAAACCAAGGCACGTAGTCTTCTTATGTCATATAGTAAGCAATCAATTAAGTTGATAAACAAGGTCTAGACATATTCAAACCAGGAAATCATGTATCTACCCCTAACCCTAGCTAAACTCTGTCTTATGAAGTCAAGCATGCATGAAGAGAAGTGGTTTTTGGTTTCAAACGTTTAAGCCAAAAGGTAAGCATGGATCCTCCTTAGTCACTGTAAAATGAAGCTTTTGGGAGGTTTGTGAAATTTCCATGTTTGAAACCCAAAACCACTTAAGACAGAGTTTATGGTTAGGTGTGTAGATACATGATTTTTCTTGTTTGAATATGTCTAGACCTTGTTTATCAACTTGAATTTTTTACTATATGATATAAGAAGGCTATATATATGTGCTTTGGTTTTTCATTTTTTGATTTCTTTCGATTTTTTATGCCTATTTAAATCTTGGTCAAATCCTAGGTTTAAACAAGTTTAAAACATGAAAATGAAACGGTAAGCATGAATCCTTCCTTACTCACTCTAAAATGAAGGTACTTGAAAATTTTATGTTTGAAACCCAAAACCCCAGTTCTCTTCATATGTTTGACTTCATAAGACAGAGTTTAGGGTTAGGGGTAGATATGATACATGATATTTCTGCTTTGAATATGTCTAGACCTTGTTTATCAACTTGAATGCTTACTATATATGACATAAGAAGGCTATATATGTGCTTTGGTTTTTCATTTTTTTTGAATTTTTCTGAATTTTTACTCCCATTTGAATCTTGGTCAAATCCTAGGTTTGACCAAGGTTAAAACAAGTTTAAAACATGGCAATGAAAAGGTAAGCATGGATCATTCTTAGTCTCTCTAAAATTAAGCTTTTGGGAGGTTTTTGAAGTTTCCATGTTTGAAACCCAAAATCACTTCTCTTCATATGCTTGGCTTCATAAGACAAAGATTAGGGTTTAGGGGTAGATATATACATGTTTTGGGAGGTTTTTGAAATTTCCATGTTTGAAACCCAAATCCACTTCTCTTCATCCTTGACGTCTTCATAAGACAAAAGTATAGGGTTATATATATATATGCATGGGTAGATACATGCTTTTTTCTGGTTTGAATATGTATAGACCTTGTTTAAAATTATCAACTTAATTGAATGCTTACTATATATATGACATAAGAAGGCTATATATGTGCTTTGTTTTTTCATTTTTTCATTTTTTCCTGATTTTTTATGCCCATTTGAATCTTGGTCAAATCCTAGGTTTGATCAAGATTTAAACAAGCAGTTTAAAAAATGAAAATGAAAAGGTAAGCCGGATCCTTCTTAGTCATTGTAAAATGAAGCTTTTGGGAGGTTTGTGAAATTTCCATGTTTGAAACCCAAAGCACTTCTCTTCATGCTTGACTTCATAAGACAGAGTTTAGGGTTAGGGGCGGGTGTAGATACATGATTTGTCTGGTTTGAATATGTACAAATCTTATTTATCAACTTTTGAATGCATGCTACTCTCTCAAAGAAAAACTTTTGAATGCTTACTATATGACATAAGAAGACTATATGCTTTTAAAATTCAAACATATGGTAAGCATTCTTATGTCATATAGTAAGCATTCAAGTTGATAAACAAGCAAGGTTTGGACATATTCAAACCAGACAAATCATGTATCTACCTCCTAACCCCTAATTAAATTGTCTTATGAAGTCTAGCATGAAGAGAAGTGGTTTTGGGTTTCAAACATGGAAATTTCAAAACCTCCCAAAAACTTCATTTTAGAGTGACTAAGAAGGATATACAAGCTTCCCTTTTCATTTTCATGTTTTAAACTTGTTTCAATCTTGGTCAAACCTCTAGGATTTGACCAAAAGATTCAAATGGGCATGGAAATTCATAAAAAATCAAAAGAATGAAAAAACAAAGGACATAACATTCTTATGTCATATATATATAGTAAGCATTCAAGTTGATAAACAAGGCCTAGACATATTCAAACCAGAAAATCATGTATATATCTACCCCTAACCCTAAACTCTGTCTTATGAAGTCAAGCATGCATGAAAAGAAGTGGTTTTGGTTTCAAACATGGAAATTTCGAAAAAACCTCCCAAGAGCTACATTTTGGAGTGACTAAGAAGGATATATAGATGCTTAATTTTTCATATTCATGATTTAAACTTGTTTAAACCATGTTCAAACCTAGGATTTGACCAAGATTCAAATGGGCATAAAATTTTAAAAAAATCAAAAAATAAAAAACAAGGCACATAGTATTCTTATGTCATATAGTAAGCATTCAATTAAGTTGATAAACAAGGTCTAGACATATTCAAACCAGGAAAATCATGCATCTACCCCCTAACCCTAGCTAAACTCTGTCTTATGAAGTCAAGCATGCATGAAGAGAAGTGGTTTTTGGTTTCAAACGTTTAAGCCAAAAGCCCCTTTTCAAATATTTCAAACTTATTCAAATTTGGTTCAAATATGAAAGACATACAAGTTATAGCACACATAGTGCATACATTTTCACACATACTGCACTAGATGCTAACCCTATAGTTTGAGGCCATTTGGGTGACCTAGGTCGAAAAAATCTTGGATTAGAATCGTGTTGTTCGAACCCCGTAGTTGGATTTTTTTGAACCCTTGATCCGTAGAACTGGGCAAAACCCTAGTTTAACCTATTTAATTACAGATTCGTATATCGATTTTTCAACGAGTACTACCTTTTTATTATTACTATTACTATGCAGCACATGGGTGTTTGGCCGTCGAGTGAAACTCGGAGGAAGAGGGATCACTCGGAAGGAGAGAAGAAGGGAGAGCATTATGGTGTCTCCCCTTTTCGGGTGATGATGTTGACTTTTGTGCAGGGTTTGTCAGTGAGCAGGAGGTGCGAGCGAGCGAGCGAGTCGAGCGAGGCCGAGAATGAGAGAGATTTGTTTTTTTTGTGAGAGGGACAACGGAAGGATCCAGAAGGACCCACAGACTTCCAATACGCATCTTGATGCGTCTTCTCTTGACAAAGAAGATGGCTGGGAGTTTGCGTACCTATTGCACGTGACTTGTGCTCACTGAAGTGTGGGACCTCAAGCGTGGGCACCACACGTAAGTGACAGACCTGTTGGTGTAAAAACTCGGTTGATTATAATAGTGCATTAGAACAAAGTTTCCTATGGATTCAAGGGTAGGAAATCCAAGTTAACTCATTTACGTGTTAAACTTGTCTAAATCTTGGTCAAACCTAGGATTTGACCAAGATTCAAATGGGCAGAAAAATAAAAAACAGAAAAATGAAAAACCAAATCACATAGTCTTCTTATGTCATATAGTAAGCATTAAAGTTGATAAACAAGGTCTAGACATATTAAACCAGACAAATCATGTATCTATACCCCTAACCCCTAAACTCGTCTTATGAAGTCAAGCATGTGAAGAGAAGTGGTTTTGGGTTTCAAACATGGAAATTTCAAAAACCTCCCAAAAATTACATTTTAGAGTGACTAAGAAGGATACATGCTCCCCTTTTCATATTCATGTTTTAAGCTTGTTTAAATTATCTTGGTCAAACCTAGGATTTGACAAGATTCAAATGGGCATCAAAATTGAAAAAAAGTCAGAAAAAAGAAAACCAAAGCAAATAGTTTTCTTATGTCATATAGTAAGCATTAAAGTTGATAAACAAGGTCTAGACATATTCAAACTAGACAAATCATGTATCTATACCCCTAACCCCTGAACTCTATCTTATGAAGTCAAGCATATGAAGAGAAGTGGTTTTGGGTTTCAAACATGGAAATTTGAAAAACCTCCCAAAAACTTAATTTTAGAGTGACAAAGAAGGATACATGCTTCCCTTTTCATATTCATGTTTTAAGCTTGTTTAAATTATCTCGGTCAAACCTAGGATTTGACAAGATTCAAATGGGCATCAAAATTGAAAAAAATCAGGAAAAAGAAAAACCAAAGCAAATAGTTTTCTTATGTCATATAGTAAGCCAATTAAGTTGATAAACAAGGTCTAGACATATTCAAACTAGACAAATCATGTATCTATACCCCTAACCCCTAAACTCCGTCTTATGAAGTCAAGCATATGAAGAGAAGTGGTTTTGCTCCCAAAAGCTTCATTTTAGAGTGACTAAGAAGGATCAATGCTTACCTTTGCATTTTCATATTTTAATCTTGTTTAAATCATTATCAAGCCTAGGATTTGACCAAGATACAAATGGGTGGGCACAAAATTCAAAAAAATCAGAATAATGAAAAACAAAAGCACGTAGTCTTCTTATGTCATATCGTATGCATTCAAGTTAAACGAGGTCTAGGTATATCCAAACCGGACAAATCATGTATCTACCCCTGTTGATCTTATGAAGTCTAGCATGAAGAGAAGTCGTTTTGGGTTTCAAACATGGAAATTTCAAGAACATCCCAAAAGCTTCATTTTAGAGTGACTAAGAAGGATACATGCTTCCCTTTTCATTTTCATGTTTTAAACTTGTTTAAATCTTGGTCAAACCTAAGATTTGACCAAGATTCAAATATATGAGCATAAAATTCAAAAAAAACAAAAAAATGAAAACCAAGGCACATAGTCTTCTTATGTCATATAGTAAGCAATCAATTAAGTTGATAAACAAGGTCTAGACATATTCAAACCAGGAAAATCATGTATCTACCCCTAACCCTAGCTAAACTCTGTCTTATGAAGTCAAGCATGCATGAAGAGAAGTGGTTTTTGGTTTCAAACGTTTAAGCCAAAAGGTAAGCATGGATCCTCCTTAGTCACCGTAAAATGAAGCTTTTGGGAGGTTTGTGAAATTTCCATGTTTGAAACCCAAAACCACTTAAGACAGAGTTTATGGTTAGGTGTAGATACATGATTTTTCTTGTTTGAATATGTCTAGACCTTGTTTATCAACTTGAATTTTTACTATATGATATAAGAAGGCTATATATGTGCTTTGGTTTTTCATTTTTTGATTTCTTTCGAATTTTTTATGCCTATTTAAATCTTGGTCAAATCCTAGGTTTAAACAAGTTTAAAACATGAAAATGAAACGGTAAGCATGAATCCTTCCTTACTCACTCTAAAATGAAGGTACTTGAAAATTTTATGTTTGAAACCCAAAACCCAATTCTCTTCATATGTTTGACTTCATAAGACAGAGTTTAGGGTTAGGGGTAGATATGATACATGATATTTCTGCTTTGAATATGTCTAGACCTTGTTTATCAACTTGAATGCTTACTATATGACATAAGAAGGCTATATATGTGCTTTGGTTTTTCATTTTTTTTGAATTTTTCTGAATTTTTACTCCCATTTGAATCTTGGTCAAATCCTAGGTTTGACCAAGGTTAAAACAAGTTTAAAACATGGCAATGAAAAGGTAAGCATGGATCATTCTTAGTCACTCTAAAATGAAGCTTTTGGGAGGTTTTTGAAGTTTCCATGTTTGAAACCCAAAATCACTTCTCTTCATGCTTGACTTCATAAGGCAGAGTTTAGGGTTAGGGGTAGATACATGATTTGTTTGGTTTGAATATGTCTAGACCTTGTTTATCAACTTGAATGCTTACTATATGACATCAGAAGACTATGTTCTTTGGTTTTTTTCCGTTTTTTTTGAATTGTTATACCCATTTGAATCTTGGTCAAATCCTAGGTTTGACCAAGATTTAAACAAGTTAAGAAATTGAAAATGAAAAGGTAAGCCTGGATCCTTCTTAGTCACTGTAGAATGAAGCTTTTGGGAGGTTTGTGAAATTTCCATGTTTGAAACCCAAAACCAGTTCTCTTCATATGTTTGACTTCATAAGACAGAGTTTTTATCAACTCGAGTGCTTACTATATGACATAAGAAGGCTATATATGTGCTTTGGTTTTTCATTTTTTGATTTTTTCTGAATTTTTATGCCCATTTAAATCTTGGTCAAATCCTAGGTTTGACCAAGGTTTAAACAAGTTTAAAACATGAAAAGAAAAGGTAAGAATGGATCCTTCTTAGTCATTCTAAAATGAATGAAGCTTTTGGGATGTTCTCACAAATCGATCTAGTCTACATGACTTTGATAAATTTTAATTAAGAAGCGACAACTTAACAATAATTACCCCACATCTAACAGCTGGTTCGACAACAACACTGGACGTTACGCTAAAATGAGCTGCGAAAACAACGAACAACACTTTTGTAGTATCGTACTCGGTACTCCGTACTTGCTCCGGATAATCCCCATTGCTTCACTACTACAGTAGTACTACCCTGGCTCGCATTCATTGTTTCCCCCGACTATTCAGAGCTTTGGACGTCCATCAGAGTTGTAGTCAGTAGTACAGTACTGCTAGCTCGATTAATGGCGTGCTATAAAATTCTATACTAGCCGACAGATGTCCATTCCTCGGTTTGCGCGCCAGAGCCTTCGAAGAGAAGGTAGCCGCTCTGTCCCGTTGATTTACGGTGGACGGACAGGATACTCCGGACCGCTCTCGATTCATTTGCTTCTGCTCCCGCGTCCTGACCCTTCGCGGACTGAGATCCAGTGACTTTAAAAAGGCCATTTGCCACTATTAATTACGATTTTCAGACAAAAGATTAAACTTTAACTTCATTCCGTTCTACTCCCCAAATTCCCCAACCGTACAAAAATAACTTTAATTAAGATTTTAAGATTAAAAAGGCCATTAGGCGCTGTTAATTACGATTTTAAGATTTAAAAGGCTATTTGCCATTGTTAATTACGATTTTTAGACAAAAGTTTAGTTTAACCACATTCCGTTCTGCTCTCCAATTCCTCCAACCGAACAAAAAACAGAACCATTCCGTTCCTCCTTTTTGTCCAAACCGAACGCGGGGATGGAACCATTCCATTCCTCTTGAACGGAACCATTCCATTCCATCCCACGCCGTTCCAGAACCGAACACACCCTAAGAGAAGTCACCATGCGACTTTACACACGTGAGCCATTCGATCAAGATCCAACGCTCGCGGTTGATCCAAATTTCGAACTTAAACTAAACTAATATTTTAAATGGACTGGAACTTTCCGAGAATACGTCTTAATGTAAAGTTTTTCTGTTTTTTACGAGCTACATAAATTTTAATTTCAAATTTTAGATCGACCATGTTCGTTGGATCTTAACACTGATGGCTCGTATAGGTAAAGTTCATGGTAACTTCGTTGGGTAAAGTCACTCGGATCTCGGTTCGCAAGGGAGCCCCTCTCGGCCGTTGATTTAGGATGGGCGGACCAGGTTGCTCGAAGCGAGGGCAGGAGACGGTTGTCCGGTTTTAATAGGGGGAGTACTTCTTCCATCCCCTTCTTGCTTCACTTCCGGTCTCCTTCCACTTCCGGCGATGCCTCCGAAGTCAAGGCCACCATCTCGCTTGAAGAAGCACCATCTAGTGTTGACCAAGGACGCGGAGAGTTCCCGCCGGCGGTCTATCCGGATGCTGGCCGCGAGAAAGGGCCCGCCAGAAAACGAAGGCCCTGCTTCGCGCTCGTCTCGGAACGGCGTCAGTCGTGCGGTCGAAGATTCCTGGTTGGTTTCCATCGCCATGTTTCTTGATTCTTCCTGGCCCGGAGGTCCCAACTCTTTATTCCGTATTAATCCTTTTTATACATATCTCAGTGCCCCACGACGCACCCTGACATCTTCTCGTGACGACTTCAACCCCTGTCTCCTGCGCTTAGAGGTTACCACTGATTGGACATTTTCGTCTTCCTCTCGTCACTTTGTTTCGGTACTGATGATATTGCCATGCAGGAAGCATCGGCGTGTTTCAGAGCTGAGCTTAAAACTCTCGTGGAACTCGCCTCCAACTTTCGCGATGATGTCGATACTTTGAAGGACGTGGTCACCGGCCGGGGCAAGCTGCATGATGTGAGCGTTCCATCAAGTGAGGAAACGAACTCTGTCATCAAGAAGCTCAAGGGCGAGAATTTGATGCTTAAGATCGAGTGCGGCTTTCTTCGCGAAGAAAACGTCGAGCTATCAAACAGGTGCGTTCAAGCTCTCAACGGGAGCCTCAACACCCAACATGATGCGGTGAAGAAGATGATGGATGACGAGCATCTTGAAGAAAAACAATATGGTGGAGGACACGCGCGGGATGGTCGATCCAATCCGGGCACCGCGAAGGAAGTCGATGCGCTCCGAGTCCAGCCACCTTTGCGTAGGTCGCCGAGGCGCCCTCGCGCAGGTCACCGAGGAGCGCACGTCGCCGAGTAGGCTGGGGGATAAGGAATTCCAACGAGAGAAGCGGAATCACCACCGTCCCGATGGAGGGCCACTCCGCCAAGTAGGTTGGGGAGAGAAACACCGCCTCTCATTGTTCTTTAGCTAGTCCTCCGATCCATATTACTTGATGTTAAAATGGATGTATCTACAACTGAAATATGTCTAGATACATATATTTTAGTATCACAAAGTAAGTATCAACGTTTATATTGCCCAAGTCTTATTATCCATCCCTAAGGTGGGTCGCTTTTGTAACTACTGATTGCAGATTCGACTCTTCTGCAGACCGAAAGATTTTTAGAGTGACTAAGAATGATTCATGCTTAGCTTTCCATTTTCATGTTTTAAACTTGTTTAAATCTTGCTCAAACCTAGGATTTGACCAAGATTCAAATGGGTTTAACAATTAAAAAAATCAGAAAAATGAAAAACCAAAGCACATAGTATTCTTATGTCATATAGTAAGCATTCAAGTTGATAAACAAGGTCTAGACATATTCAAACCACACAAAACATGTATCTACCCCTAACCCTAAACTCTGTCTTATGAAGTTAAGTATGAGGAGAAGTGATTTTGGGTTTCAAACATGGAAATTTCACAAACCTCCCAAAAGCTTCATTTTAGAGTGACTAAGAAGGATCCATGCTTACCTTTTCATTGCCATGTTTTAAACTTGTTTTAACCTTGGTCAAACCTAGGATTTGACCAAGATTCAAACGAGCGTAAAAATTCAAAAAAAATAAAAAAAATGAAAAACCAAAGCACATATATAGCCTTCTTATGTCATATAGTAAGCATTCAAGTTGATAAACAAGGTCTAGACATATTCAAACCAGAAATATCATGTACTACGTATCATATCTACCCCTAACCCTAAACTCTGTCTTATGAAGTCAAACATATGAAGAGAACTGGGGTTTTGTGTTTCAAACATAAAAATTTCAAGTACCTTCATTTTAGAGTGACTAAGAAAGGATTCATTCTTACCTTTTCATTGTCATGTTTTAAACTTGATTAAACCTTGGTCAAACCTAGGATTTGACCAATATTTAAATGGCCATAAAAAAATCGAAAAAATGAAAAAAATGGAAAACCAAAGCACATATATAGCCTTCTTATGTCATAAGCATTCAAGTTGATAAACAAGGTCTAGACATATTCAAACAAGAAAAATCATGTATCTACACCTAACCAAAAACTCTGTCTTAAGTGGTTTTGGGTTTCAAACATGGAAATTTCAAGAACATCCCAAAAGCTTCATTTTAGACCGACTAAGAAGGATACACACTTCCCATTTCATTTTCATGTTTTAAACTTGTTTAAATCTTGGTCAAACCTAGGATTTGACCAAGATTCAAATAAGTAAAAACATGAAAATGAAAAGGTAAGCATCGATCCTTATTAGTCGCTCTAAAATGAAGCTTTTGGGAGGTTTTTGAAATTTTCATGTTTGAAACCCAAAACCACTTCTCTTCATGCATGCTTGACTTCATAAGACATAGTTTAGGGTTAGGGGTAGATACATGATTTTTCTGGTTTGAACATGTCTAGACCTTGTTTATCAATTTGAATGCTTACTATATGACATAAGAAGGCTATGTGCTTTGGTTTTTCATTCTTACGATTTTTTTCTTAATTTTTATGCCCATTCGAATCTTGGTCAAATCCCAGGTTTGACCAAGATTTAAACAAGTTTAAAACATGACAATGAAAAGGTAATCAATCCTGGATCCTTCATAATTAATAAGTTAATCTAATTAAAATGAAGCTTTTGGGAGGTTTTTGAAATTTTCGTGTTTGAAACCAAAAACCACTTCTCTTCATGCTTGACTTCATAAGATAGAGTTTAGGGTTAGGGGTAGATACATGATTTGTATTATTTGAATTGTCTAGACCTTATTTATCATCTTTTAAATGCTTACTATATATATGACATAAGAAGACTATGTGCTTTAGTTTTTCATTTTTCTGATTTTTTAATTTTATGCCCATTTGAATCTTGGTCAAATCCTAGGTTTGACAATGATTTAAACAAGTTTAAAATATGAAAATGAAAAGATAAGCATGGATCCTTCTTAGTCACTCTAAAATAAAGCTTTTGGGTGGTTTTTGAAATTTCCATGTTTGAAACCCAAAAGCACTTCTCTTCATGCTTGACTACATAAGACGAGTTTAGGGTTAGGGGGTAGATACATGATTTTTCTTGTTTGAATATGTCTAGACCTTGTTTATCAACTTTAATGCTTACTATATGACATAAGAAAACTATGTGCTTTGTTTTTTCATTTTTCTGATTTTTTGGAATTTTGATGCACATTTGAATCTTGGTAAAATCCTAGGTTTGACCAAGATTTAAACAAGTATATAACATGAAAATGAAAAGGGAAGCATGTATCCTTCTTAGTCACTCTAAAATGAATTTTTGGGAGTTTTTTGAAATTTCCATGTTTGAAACCCAAAACCATGCACTTCTCTTCATGCTTGACTTCATAAGATAGAGTTTAGGGGTTTGCGGATAGATACATGATTTGTCTAGTTTGAATAAGTCTAGACCTTGTTTATCAACTTTAATGCTTACTATATGACATAAGAAGACTATGTGCTTTGGTTTTTCATTTTTCTATTTTTTTATTTTATGCCCATTTGAATCTTGGTCAAATCCTAGATTTAACCAGGATTTAAACAAGTTTAAAACATGAAAATGAAAAGGTAAGCCTTGATCCTTCTTAGTCACACTAAAATGAAGCTTTTGGGATGTTCTTGAAATTTCCATGTTTGAACCCAAAACGACTTCTCTTCATGCTAGACTTCATAAGACAGAGTTTAGGGGTTAGCGGGTAGATACATGATTTGTCTAGTTTGAATAAGACTAGACCTTGTTTATCAACTTTAATGCTTACTATATGACATAAGAAGACTATGTGCTTTGGTTTTTCATTTTTCTATATTTTTATTTTATGCCCATTTGAATCTTGGTCAAACCTATATTTGACCAGGATTTAAACAAGTTTAAAACATGAAAATGAAAAGGTAAGCCTTGATCCTTCTTAGTCACACTAAAATGAAGCTTTTGGGATGTTCTTGAAATTTCCATGTTTGAAACCCAAAACGACTTCTCTTCATGCTAGACTTCATAAGACGAGTTTAAGGTTTAGGGGTATAGATACATGATTTGTCCGGTTTAAATATGTATAGACCTTGTTTATCAACTTGAATGCTTACTATATGGCATAAGAAAACTATGTGCTTTGGTTTTTCATTTTTCTGATTTTTTTAAATTTTGATGCCCATTTGAATCTTGGTCAAATCCTAGGTTTGACCAAGATTTAAACAAGTTTAAAACATGAAAATGAAAAGGGAAGCATGTATCCTTCTTAGTCACTCTAAAATGAAGTTTTTGGGAGGTTTTTGAAATTTCCATGTTTGAAACCCAAAACCAGTTCTCTTCATGCTTGACTTCATAAGACAGAGTTTAGGGGTTAGGGGGTAGATACATGATTTGTATGGTTTGAATATGTCTAGACCTTGTTTATCAACTTTAATGCTTACTATATGACATAAGAACACTATGTGCTTTGGTTTTTCATTTTTCTGATTTTTAAATTTTAATGCCCATTTGAATCTTGGTCAAATCCTAGGTTTGACCAAGATTTAAACAAGTTTAAAACATGAAAATGAAAAGGGAAGCATGTATCCTTCTTAGTCACTCTAAAATGAAGTTTTTGGGAGGTTTTTGAAATTTCCATGTTTGAAACCCAAAACCACTTCTCTTCATGCTTGACTTCATTAGACGAGTTTAGGGGTTAGGGGGTAGATACATGATTTGTATGGTTTGAATATGTCTAGACCTTGTTTATCACCTTTAATGCTTACTATATGACATAAGAAGACTATGTGCTTTGGTTTTTCATTTTTCTGTTTTTTTTAATTTTCTGCCCATTTGAATCTTGGTCAAATCCTAGGTTTGACCAATATTTAGACAAGTTTAACACGTGAAAACGAACTGATAATCCCATTTGTTGACTCATTTAACTAGTTAATCCCATTTGTTGACTCTCTGTTGACCGGGCAGTTGAGGTAAAACTGAGTATATTGCACTAGCCGGTATTAGTACTCAAGGGGAAAACCGAGCACACAAAAAATGCTACGGTATAAGACTCGAGAGTATATCTAAATTTCCGGGGTTAGACTCGAGTACGCGTGTTGCGGTGCGAAGTGGAAGACGTGCAATTGTTGACGGGTGCGACGCGAGTCGCGGTGCGGAAGTCGAAGACGTGCAATCGTGGACGCGTGTCGCGTTGCGAAGCCCAAGACGTGCAGACGTTAAATGGTGGACGCGTAGGACGCGGGTCGCATTAACCAGCCCTCGCCTTTATAGACGCCTCCTCGCACTCTCTCTGTCACTCACACTCGCTCATGCAACGCCGCCTCTCACGTCCCATCATCTTCTCCAAAGCAAAAAACCCTCTCCCTCTCTGCCGGCGAGATGGACATGGAGAATGCGAATCCCATCGTCCATGACGCCGTCGTCTCCAAGCGCGACGCCTCCCTCTTCGACGTCGTCCCCTCAAAGCCCGTCGCCGCCGCCGGTGGCGGTCGTATCCCGCCGGGATGGGACCCCTATGAGCCGGTGCCGTACATCTCGCCTCCGAACCCCTACGACACCTGCATGGACGACCCATGGAACGAGGTAACTATGGTTTGCTCCCTTTTTGTTCCCCATTCCTTTTTGAACCCTATTTTTGCTGGTTCCCTAGTAACTATTAGTGCCGATCTGTAGATGGTTGAGTATTGGGTTAATATTTGCGCCGATTTTATTCCATTTTGCTTTGATCCCTTCTTGATTTCGTTTAAGATTTGGAGTTCGGCCGTTCGGTTAATTTATGCAAGTAATAATGGGATCTCAGTCAGTTATTTTATGCACGAATCAAAAGATATCAACCGTTTAATTTTGCAAATACTCTGGAATCTGTTCAAAATCAGATCCGGAATCTGTTTCTTTGCCTATGATGAATCATTTCTTTCTCTTTGCAATTTCATTTGGTTTTGTGATCTTTACTTGATCACTTTAGGGTTGGGGTTTGTATCACATAAACATAATAACACTCATCAAGGCAAAAACACAAGTAATAGGTAGGAGCACTAAGCATAAAAGCACTCTATTTAAGAAAAGTTTTGTTGGTTCTCATTTTGGAAAAAGGAAATTCATTTTCTCTTTGTTTTGAAATTTGGGGGTGTTACAAACCCTTCCCCACTAATAGTGTTCGAGATTTTAAGAAAAGTTAGGTTCCTAAGAGAGATTGGGTGATATGAGTTTAGCGAAGTGCCACGCGTAATGCAGTGCTTCTTGCGCTTCGGTGGCCGTCATGTTGTAGTAGCAGCAGGTTCTTGGTTGTTCGGGTAGTTTGGAGCAAACTTTCTTCTAGTTGCGATACGTGGCCCACTCTTGTGTGCGAATAGCGTTATTGGGGGCAGTCTTGGCAAGCTTCTTGGGGCATTCATTGGAGTAATGACCCACGGTTCGACATTCATAACCATCGTCTTACCCAGCTTCGAGCGCATCGACTGCACCTCTGCCGCTTCGGTGCTCGTTTGCGACGGCCTCTCGTGGCCTACTTCCTGGTCACGCCATCTCCGCCGACGGGGTGGCGATGGATGCGGATGCGAGGTGGCAGCCGTCGCCGCCTGCCGCCGACGCTGCACTCGCCACGCCCTACGCGGTTCCCGGGCCTCGCCGGATACTACCGAAGTTCATCCCGGAGTTTGGCCTCATCGCCCGCCACTTCACGCGCCGCGCCGCGGCGCGATGCCTTCGCTTGGGACGATGAGGCTACCGCTGCCTTCGGAGGCCCTCAAGGGGCCTCACGACGGGTCCCGCCCTCCGCATGCCGAACTTCATCAGGCCGCTCCATCGTTGATGCGACGCCTCCGGGAGCGGGCTTCGGCGCCGATCCTTCACCAGGCGACGAAGCCGCCGCCTACTCAGCCGGCCGTTTGCTGCACGCCACCTCAAGCTTGCGGCGTACGAGCAGAACTCATTGGATTGAGGCACAGGCCGCCCGCCACCGGCGACCCTACCGATGGGGGCGCTCGTTCCGCATGCGTACGGACCACTACGGTTTTAAGTTACTATTGGACCAGCGGCCGTCGACGGTGCCACACCGATATGGACCGCGGTCGTCCGGCTTCGACTTCACGGTGGAGTACCGTCCTGGGCGCCTCAACACGGTTGCCAACGCCTTGTCCCGCCGCGACACCGATCCAGACACTGCCGAGGGCGCCTCGGAGGGGCGCCTGTTATGCATCCGCTTGGGGCCCTCCTTCGCCCTGTTCGACCGCGTCCGCCAGGTGACCGCGACCGCGCCGTATGCCCAGCTTCTGCGGTAGCAGCTCGACGCGGGCGAGCTGGACGACCCCTGGCGCTTCATCGACGGTCTTCTATGTCAACACCCGGATTTTTAAGTCCAGATGCCTGTTATGCCATACATCGCAATCCCAGGAATATTGTTGTTGCGAGACATAACAGTTGAATATCATAAGTCATCATTCATTACATACCATAGTCGTCTTACACATAGAGATCACCTGATCCATATTACACAAATAGTTGATCTATCGATCAACCTACACAAAGTTCATAGTTTCATAGCGGAAGCGTAAAGTAGAAGGGACTCGCTAGTCCACAGGCCAACGTCTGACGTCAGAAGATTCCCTAGTTGTCGTGGACATCCTGGTTGCCGTCATCTTGATAGTTCTGCTCCTCTTCAGGGTCTGGCCATTTGAATAGCCAGGGACACAGCCGTGAGTACTTTAAAGTACTCGCAAACTAATACTAAGGTAAGTGCTAACAATTCTAGTAAGGAGGTGCTAAGCTCTAGTTTATTTTGCATAAAGCCAATTTTAGTTCACAAACATTTTTGTAAACAACTCTTCATGTGCTAACTAACTCAAGTGGGAACATTAGTGTCATTCCCACAACTCCTTTGTGATTCCAAGTCAATGTCACCTTTCAAGTTCAAATCCACAAGTCACCATTCACCATTCATAGTTTTTAGAAAAGTTCTGATGACGGAACAATATGGCCTTTCCAATCTGTCCATAACCGAGGACGCGGCTATTCGAATAGGTTTAACTCTGCGAGAGGTTGTACACTTGTGCCACAACAATTGCAATAGCTCGTCGGTGGTAACGGCCCTGATTTATCGTACGCGATGACGCGAACTACCAATCATAACCTTTCATTTACATACCCTAGTATAGGCACCTCTCCCCATGAGCTTGGCCTCCCAGGTGAGACAGACGGTCAGCTCGGGAACCGCACGAGGGCTTGGGCCGGACATTCACCTCATTTCGCATCATATCATATCATTTCTTGTTGTGGTAGAGGCAGCTTTCGGCATAACCCCGATGACGCTTGTTTAGAGGGAACCCATACTAAGACACACAAACTTCCGGTTAAGCCCTACCCGTATTCAGGTATTGTGGGGGTACTTGTAAAATTGGAATGGTATCGCATCCGAACCCAACCATCAGTGTTTTGTAAAATTCACCAAGTCATTCACCAGTCATATTCACCTTCAAAATCTCTCAATAGAATGACTCATCATTCCAAGGTTTTCAAAGTCATTTCAATTCCCAAGTTCCCAATTGGAGTAGTCATTTTCAAATTAGCACTAGCATCTATATATGAGGGATGCTAAGTATGTTGCTTTGCTTCTAGGCTAACTTTGATACTCTTGTACTAATCCAATACTAACCAAGTGAATCATGAATCAAAAAGTACTTTGATAAAACAAAAGTAAATAAAGCTTGTAAAGTAAAACCTGGAAAATAGGATCATAAGCATAAGGTAAAATAGGTAATGCCTTGCTCATAGTGAGCTTTGCACTTTGCAAGATATTATCATTGCCTTGCTTGAGGGAGCTAACTTTACTACTCTGGTAAACTTCTTTACTTTGACCAAAGTTAACTATAAAGTAACTCATTTAGAACAAGTAAACTTGTAAAGCAAAACTTGGGATAGGTTCTATAAGAAAAGTAAGTCATGGTGCCTTGCCCCAAGGGGCTTTGCACTTAGAATATTAGCTAGTATAGCTTGCAATAATATCAGCTTGCATGTACTTTGGTTGAAGTGAGGGTCCAAGTTCTCTTCTCCTTCCTCTTTGTAGAAGTCCTCCTCCTCCTGATAGTCTCCGGTACTAGCGTCTAAAATACGAATACGGGGTACACAATCATCATACCAAACTTACATACTAAACTAAGCACACACAAGCTTTACATAACTTAAACTCACATCACACACTACTATTAAGTGGGTGGAGGTGTTCCTCTTATTTAAGAAAAATAATTTCTTCTCATACTACTTAGGTGTTACTTTTAATTACTTAGAGAAATAATTTCCTCTCATTACCTTATTAAAATTTAAATTTCTCTCATGAACAATATATGACCTAGGTTGACCAAAGTCAACCTCTTCATACTCATCATTTGAGAAAATGATTTCAATGAGGTTCCATACCTCATGCAATTTAATACTAACATGGTAGTGATTTAATGTCACCAAATACTCAATATGAGATTTTATAGACCATGGTCACTACCTCATATTGAATTACTTGAGACCAAGATTTAAATGAGAGGAAACCTCTCATATGATTTAACACATAGTTGTAACTAGGTTAACAACTACCATTGAGGTGATTTAACATCATCAACAATTCATTGGCTATTCTAACATTACTTGTATTTACACCAATTTATTCTATTCACACAAATACTACAATTAGGGTGCATTGGTTGTGTTGCTTGAGGAAAATAATCTCCTCTCCTTACATATGTAAATGATAGTTTCCATCTAGTGTTTGAGAAATACTTTTCTCTCATTGAAATCTTCTTAAAATTTAAATTTCCCAAACAATCATACATGAAGTCATGTTGACCCAAGTCAACCATTCATCATCATCATTTGAGAAATTGATTTAAATGAGGTAGAGTACCTCATACCATTTAATAACACTACATATGATTTAAATCTCTAAGTAATTCATATAAGTGAGTTTGGCCAGGGGTCCAAACATCACATGAATTCATTTGAGACAAGATTTAAATGAAGTATAAGACTTCATATGAATTACTTAATAGTTTTGGACAATATCCACTAGTTAAACTAGCCATATTATCCACTACTTAAACTAGGGCATGATCATGCAAAGTGACCACCCCATTTTCTTGCATAAACAATTAGTGTAAGTCAAATGTGAGCTATTGGAGTTGGAATTGACTCAATAACTATTTTGGTTGATTTTTAAGAATTATTCTGAATGGCAGAAAAGTCCTTCTCTTGTTTATTTTGCTACATTAATTCTACAAACAATTTTGAGATCGGGATCCAGTGGCATTGTGATAGATAATTTCACTAGCTTTCCAACAATATAAAATTCATCAATTTTGGTTCAGTAGATTTGAAACTATTCAATTTCTAAAACAGGGTCAATATTTAAATTTATACCCAATTTATCTAACCAGATTTGAAAAACGGGCCGGCGGGAAATTAAACGGGCCCAAGGATTTGAAAAAGCCAGGGGGCAGAGTTGGGCTGGCCCAGCATTGCGTCCAGCGCAGCGGGCCAGCTGACAGGGGGACCCACGCGTCAGCGGGTGAGGCTTACCGAATCGGTACAGAGGAATGTGGGCGGTTGGATTAGATGCAGATCGGGCGGTCGAGGCGCGTCGTCTCCGTCGAGGGGAGGGGCTTGCTGCCGCGGCGGAGGTAGGGGGTCGGCGGCGAGCTGGGACTCCGCCGAGGGTCGGCGATCGGCGCGGGACGGCGTTGTCGATGGACGCGAAGCTCACGAGTAGCGTGCGGCGAGGCGCGGAGGAGCGTGGATCGACGGCGTCGAGGTGCCGGCTCCGCGGGCAGGTGATCTTGCGATTGGAGCTTCTGCGGCGATGGAGGGTGAAAGTGAGGGTGGAGAAGGGTCGGAGAGGAGGGGAGGTCGATTGGTGTGAGAAGATGGAGGCGGAGATCGCCCTCCTTTTATAGGGTGCGAGGTTGGCCGTGCGGGGTGCGGCAAGGGTGACAGAAGAGCGGCGGCTCCGGCGAGGGAAGGGGGTCGGCGAGGTAGGCGCTAGCTAGGTGAGGTCGAGGCGGTGCTAGGAGGCTAGAGAATGAGGTGGGGGTCGGTCTGGTGGCGACGCATTGCGTCCAGGTCTGCGGCGGCGTTCGCGGGAAAACGGCGACGGTGTCGACGGCTACGGCGCTTGCGCGGGGCATGGCGCGTGTCTGGCGGGTTCTGGTCGCGGCGGCGAAGCTCGTCGTGCGGCGAGGGGTCCGGGGAGGTGTGCTGCGCGGCGAGGCGACTCGTGGCCGGGGCATGTCCACGGGCGCGCGCACGGCGTGTCCACGCCGTGATCGGCATGGCCCGGGCTGACTCGGGCGCGTGCGTTGCCGACGCGTCGTGGGCTTCCTCTCTCGACAATGGCGTGGCTAGGGAGGTCTGCGTGGGAGTGAGGGTGGAGCCGAGAGGACATGGTGGGCACGGCTGGTGAGGGAGAAGGAGAGGAGGGATGCATGTCCATGTGTGACATGGCCGGCATGGCCATGCACACACTATGTTTTCTTGTCCCCTTAGGGTTTCTGTGGGTTGGCTAGGGTGAGAAAGGTCAAGGGAACAAGGGGGAGAGATTTGGGGCAGGGTAGGGTTAGTAGATCACTATTTTAAATAGTGTCACATAGTTCCCTAGTTGTATTTCACAAATTTTGTCTAAATTTGATTTAGTTCAAAATGGTTGACCAATTTGAAAAGGGTGTGTTTGGTTTGGTTCTAAATGACCAGAGGCAAAGAGAGGTGGTGGTGGAATTTAGAAAATCAAAGATATTGCAAAGTTCCCTAAGTGGGAGATTGTTCCCCATAATAAAAAGTGCCCACTTTGGATGAGCATAGTTATTGATCAAAGATGATTTTGGCATGGTGCTCTTTACAAAAAGTGTTCACCTTGATGTTGACTTTGAAATGGTGCAAAGAGTTAGCAAGAGTTAGTTTGAGAAAATTGAATGGCAAGGGCTCAAAGTAGTGATCAGACTAAAATTGGCAGATTTGACCAATATCACATGTGATCCCCAATTGAGTTTGAATTTGATTTGAATTGGGTTTCTTTGATTCCAAAAGTTGTAATAAGTGTTTAGTATCATATTACAACTAATGGTGAAGGCCAAAATGGTCTAGGGTCAAGATTTGTAAAAAATGGCATACACCATATGTGAGGGTTTTGGGATTTTCTAACTTTTATTCTTTTATTTCTTCTGGCTTCATTTTGACAAGAGTGAGGTTGATTTGGTGTTGGATTGAGTTAGGTGAAAGGTTCAGACCAATTTGAGGCAATGGAGGTGGCTAGGTCAAGATTGGATAAATTGGGCTAAAGGTGTATGTGAGTGAAAATGGAGTTATCTCACTATCTGATGTCTCTCCATTTGATTTGACTTTTCTTGACTCCAATGTGATTCTTATTAGTTTAGAAACATTTTCAAACCATTGAAACCATTTCAAATGGTCTTGCTCAAAGATTTGTAAAATTGGCCATAACACATGAGAGGGGACATGTCAATTCTTCTTATTCTCGTAATGTGCTCCCCTTGCTTCACTTGAGCAAGGTTGAGGGTCAATTTAGGGTTAGATTAGGTTTAGAGATGGTTTCACACCATTTGGTCAAGGTAGAAGTGCATAGGACAAGAATTGGTGAAAATGGCTATGTGTCACATATGCCTCTATGCATATGTGGCATTTGATTTTTAATTTGACTAGGCTTGACCCAATTGAGGTTGTTGAGTGTTGAAATGGTATATAGGAGTGATCCAACCATTCACTACAAGTCTTAGGGTCAAGATCCTCAATTTCACAAATTTGATATTTTGCTCTCATATGCCTCTATGGCATTATTACTTTCTTTTTAAAATCTTTTGTTTCATTTTGGATTGGGTTGGAGAAGTACTAGATAAGGTTTAAGAAGGTTTTCCAATCCTCTAAATAAAGTAGAAAGGCCTAGGGTAAAGTTTTACAAAAATAGCCATAGGCATATATGCCTCTTTCTTAAATAAGATTTTCCTTTTTATTTTATTTCTCAAAGATTGATGACAAGATGGATGTGGTTTAGTGGTTTAGTAAGTTTTGCAATGGTTCACCACTATTTTGCAAAGTAAGAAAAGGTAGGGTTCAAGATTTACATATTATAGGCTCATAGGCCCACATATGGCTTTTTCTTTAATTTTGGGTTTCCCAAAATAGATCCAAGTATTTTTGAGATGGTTAGGGTTTAAGGTTTTTCTTATTTGATTTCTTTCTCTTTTAATTTTTATTTGGTTTGTGATCTTCACTTGATCACTTTAGGGTTTTAGGGTTTATCACATAAGCATAATAACACTCATCATGGCAAAAACACAAGTAATAGGTAGGAGCACTAATCATAGTACCCTATATAAGAAAAGTTTTTGTTGGTTCTCATTTTTGGAAGAATGAAATTTATTTTCCCTTTGTTTTGAAATTTGGGGTGTTACAAACCCTTCCCCCTTAAGCAAATCTCGTCCCGAGATTTTAAGAAAAGTTAGGTTCCTAAGAGAGATTGGGTGATATGATTTAGCAGGAAACATACTTGGCATATTCCGAGGTGCTTCTTGCGCTTCGGTGGTCTTCATGTTGTAGTAGCGACCGTTGCGGTTGTTCGGGTAGTTTGGAGCAAACTTTCTTCTAGTTGCGATACGGCGCTCGCTGCTGTGCAGAAGTGCAACGGTGTTGGCGAGCAATCTTGGCAAGCTTCTTGGGGCATTCATTGGAGTAATGACCCACGAGTTCGACATTCATAGCAGGTTACCGTTGACTTGTCCTTTTGGGCAATGGGTACAGCATTGCTTCCGAGTCCTTGGGGCATTGTTGGCGGCTTTCATCGGGCACTTGTTAGAGTAATGACCCGGTAATACCACATTCATAGCAAGTCACAGTGGACTTGTCTCTGGGGCATGGTTGGGTATTGGGATGAGCTGCTCCAGTGATGCTATCCTCACGCGGAGGCGAGCAATGAGGTAGTCCTTCTTGGCGTGCTGATGGCGAAGTGCCTTGCGCTCCATTGCAAGGATGTTGATGGTGTCAGTCATCTTGGCGTGCTCAATGTGCATCTGGTTGGCCTGGGCACGGGAGTGGTTGCGGGTAGGAGGGGCCATTTGAGGTAGATGATAAGATAAGAGGGAAATTTCTATGGTTTGTTTGAGTTAAAGTTCAAAAAGTTCAAAACTTGAAAACTTGAGTAGTGTTGAGGGGGTAAAAACCAGCAACACTTTTTCATTCATACCAAACATCACACATTACAAATCTAACACACCGTTGGTTTGAAGAACCATTCATTCGCTCTACGATACAAGGGGATCCTGATACAACTCACACCTACTTAAGTGCTGGGGTGATACTACTCTTCAGGGTGGATTCTTCTTCTTCACGGGTGAGGTGCTTGGCGAGAGGCGAGGCGTTGTCCAAATCCCTGCGGGTTTTGTATCGACTGAAGTCTCGATGTGCTACATAGGGGTTCATCTCCGGGGTTGGGGGCATGGTCATCGGTCTTCCCATGGAGTCATGTCTTGGGTAGTAGATGAAACGAGTGTTCTTGATCTTGTCCTCATTTTGTCCACACAGACGGGAAATTGCTTCTTGCATAGCGTTGACTAGTCCTTCCTTCCAAGTGTTTCCCGTTACAGAAAACCAGATGGTTTCCCATACCGGGGCATCAAGCTTCCTTCGTAGATCAGTAGAAACGTCCCACCGAGGTGGTTCTCCTAACTGAGCTTTGAGGGGTATTCCGAAGAACTCGGGATACGGGTGTCCTAGATATTCCACTAGTTGCTTCAACTCCTTTTCGAACTTTAGGTCGCCTTCGGGACCAAGCTGATAGGACTCCCATTGGTACTTCATCTGTGAGCAATTAGGATAAGTAAGTTAAAGAAGTAGTCAAGTGTGCAACATTTTAGGTAGGCTTGTAAAGAAAGTAAAGTATAGATTTCTCATTTTTGCAAAAGATCTCAAGGATAAGAGTAAGAACAAGTTTTCACAAATATTCACTTCATTGGTTTTTGAAACTAGGTTTTTCGAGACGTCCATTCTAACTAGGGTCTCCTAAGGTCAAACAATGGCTCGATACCAACTTGTCAACACCCGGATTTTTAAGTCCGGATGCCTGTTATGCCATACATCGCAATCCCGGGAATATTGTTGTTGCGAGACATAACGGATTGAATATCATAAGTCATCATTCATTACATACCATAGTCGTCTTACAAATAGAGATCACATGATCCATATTACACAAATAGTTGATCTATCGATCAACATACACAAAGTTCATAGTTTCATAGCGGAAGCGTAAATAGAAGGGACTCTCTAGTCCACAGGCCAACGTCTGACGTCAGAAGATTCCCTAGTTGTCGTGGGCATCCCGGTTGCCGTCATCTTGATAGTTCCGCTCCTCTTCATAGTTCGGCCATTTGAATAGCCGGGGACACGATCGTGAGTACTTTAAAGTACTCGCAAACTAATACTAATGTAAGTGCTAACAATTCTAGTAAGGGGTGCTAAGCTCTAGTTTATTTTGCATAAAGCCAATTTTAGTTCACAAACATTTTTGTAAACAACTCTTCATGTGCTAACTAACTCAAGTGGGAACATTAGTGTCATTCCCACAACTCAGTTGTGATTCCAAAGTCAATGTCACCTTTCAAGTTCAAAATCACAAGTCACCCTTCACCATTCATAGTTTTTCGAAAAGTTCCGATGATGGAACAAGTATGGCCTTTCCAACTCGTCCATAACCGAGGGACGCGGCTATTCGAATAGGTTTAACTCGCGAGAGGTTGTACACTTGTGCCACAACAATTGCAATAGCTCGTCGAGGGTAAGCGGCCCTGATTTATCGTACGCGAGTACGCGAACTACCAATCATAACCTTTCATTTACATACCCTAGTATAGGCACCTCTCCCCATGAGCTTGGCCTCCCAAGTGAAGACAGACGGTCGGCTCCGGGAACTGCACAGGGCTTGGGCCGGACATTCACCTCATTTCGCATCATATCATATCATCTCTATTTGTTGGTAGAGGCAGCTTTCGGCATAACCCCGATGACGCTTGTTTAGAGGGAACCCATACTAAGACACACAAACTTCCGGTTAAGCCCTACCCGGATTCGGGTATTGTGGGGGTACTTGTAAAATTGGAATGGTATCGCATCCGAACCCAACCATCAGTGTTTTTGTAAAATTCACCAAGTCATTCACCAGTCATATTCACCTTCAAAATCTCTCAATAGAATGACTCATCATTCCAAGGTTTTCAAAGTCATTTCAATTCCCAAGTTCCCAAATGGAGTAGTCACTTTCAAATTAGCACTAGCATCTATATATGAGGGATGCTAAGTATGTTGCTTTGCTTCTAGGCTAACTTTGATACTCTTGTACTAATCCAATACTAACCAAGTGAATCATGAATCAAAAAGTACTTTGATAAAACAAAAGTAAATAAAGCTTGTAAAGTAAAGCTGGAAATAGGATATAAGCATAAAGTAAATGGGTAATACTTGCTCATGTGAGCTTTGCATTTGCAAGTATTATCTGTTGCTTGAGGGAGACTAACTTTACTACTCTAGTAAACTTACTTGACCGAATTAAAAAGGAACTCTTAGAAACGTAAACTTGTAAGTAAAACTTGGGATGGCTATAAGAAAAGTAAGGTCATGCCTTGCCCCAAAGGGCCTTGCACTTTGCAAGAATATTAGCTTGCATTAGTATTGGCTTGCAATAATATCAGCTTGCCTTGGTTGAAGTGAGGGTCCAAGTTCTCTTCTCCTTCCTCTTTGTAGAAGTCCTCCTCCTCCTGATAGTCTCCAGTACTAGCGTCTAAAATATGAATACGGGGTACACAATCATCATACCAAACTTACATACTAAACTAAGCACACACAAGCTTTACATAACTTAAACTCACATCACACACTACTATTAAGTGGGTGGAGGTGTTCCTCTTATTTAAGAAAAATAATTTCTTCTCATACTACTTAGGTGTTACTTTTAATTACTTAGAGAAATAATTTCCTCTTATTACCTTATTAAGATTTAATTTCTCTTATGAATAATATATGACCTAGGTTGACCAAAGTCAACCTCTTCATACTCATCATTTGAGAAGATGATTTAAATGAGGTTCCATACCTCCTGCAATTTAATACTAACCTGGTAGTGATTTAAAGTCACCAAGTACTCAACATGAGATTATATAGACCATGGTCACTACCTCATGTTGAATTACTGGAGACCAAGATTTAAATGAGAAGGAAACCTCTCATATGATTTAACACATAGTTGTAACTAGGTTAACAACTACCATTGAGGTGATTTAACATCATCAACAATTCATTGGCTATTCTAACATTACTTGTATTTACACCGATTATTTTATTCACACCAATACTAGAATTGGGGTGCATTGGTTGTGTTACTTGAGGAAAATAATCTCCTCTCCTTACATATGTAAGTGATAGTTTCCATCTAGGGTTTGAGAGATACTTTTCTCTCATTGAATCTTCTTAAGGTTTAATTTCTCAAACAATTATACATGAAGTCATGTTGACCCAAGTCAACCATTCATCATCATCATTTGAGAAATTGATTTAAATGAGGTAGAGTACCTCATACCATTTAATAACACTACATATGATTTAAATCTCTAAGTAATAATTCATATAAGTGAGTTTGGCCAGGGGTCCAAACATCACATGAATTCATTTGAGACAAGATTTAAATGAAGTATAAGACTTCACAAGAATTACTTAATAGTTTTGGACAATATCCACTAGTTAAACTAGCCATATTATCCACTACTTAAACTAGGGCATGATCATGCAAAGTGACCACACCATTTTATTGCATAAACAATTAGTGTAAGTCAAATGTGAGCTATTGGAGTTGGAATTAACTCAATATCTATTTTGGTTGATTTTTAAGAATTATTTGAATGGGGAAAAGTCCCTGTCTTGTTTATTTTGCTACATTAATTCTACAAATAAGTTTGAGTATGGGACCAAGTGGCATTGTGATAGATAATTTCACTAGCTTTCCAACAATATAAAATTCATCAATTTTGGTTCAGTAGATTTGAAACTATTCAATTTCTAAAATAGGTTCAGTATTTAAATTTATACCCTATTTATCTAACCAGATTTGAAAAATGGGCCGGCGGGAAATTAAACGGGCCCAAGGATTTGAAAAAGCCAGGGGGCAGAGTTGGGCCGGCCCAGCAGTGCGTCCAGCGCAGCGGGCCAGCCGACGGAGGGACCCACGCCGTCGGCGGGTGAGGCTTACCGAGATCGGTACGGAGGAATGTGGGCGGTTGGATTAGATGCGGATCGGGCGGTCGAGGCGTCGTCGTCGTCGTCGACGAGAGGAGCTTGCTGCCGCGCGGCGGAGTGAGGGGGTCGACGGCGAGCTGGGACTCCGGCGAGGGTCAGCGACGGCGCGGGACGGCGTTGTCGATGGATGCCGAAGCTCCCGGTAGCGGTCGGCGGCGCTGGGAAGCGTGGATCGACCGGCGTCGAGGATGCGGCTCCGGCTGGACGGTGATCTTGCGATTGGAGCTTCTCGGCGATGGAGGTGAAATGAGGGGTGGAGAGAGGATCGGAGAGAGGAGGAGAGGTTGACTGGTGTGTAGAAATGGAGGCGGGATCGTCCTCCTTTTATAGGTTGCGAGGTGGCGCGTGAGGGGTGCGGCAAGGGTGACAGATGACGACGGCGGCTCCGGCGAGGAGGAGGGTGAGTGAGGTAGGCGGGCTAGCTAGGTGAGCGTCCGAGCGGTGCTAGGAGGCTAGAGAGACTGAGGTGGGGGTCGGTCGGGTGGCGACGCATTGCGTCCGAGGTCTGCGGCGGCGTCCGCGGGAAAACGGCGACGATGTCGACGGCTGCGGCGCTTGCGCGGGGCACGGCGCGTGTGCAGGCGGGTTCTGGTCGCGGCGGCGAAGCTCGTCGTGCAGCGAGGGGTCCGGGGAGGTGTGCTGCGGCGAGGTGACGCGTGGCCGGGGCATGTCCACGGTGCGGCAGGCGTGTCCACGCCGTGATCGGCATGGCCTGGGCCGCATCTGGCGCGCGCTGTCGGCGCGTCGTCGGCTTCCTCCGGCAATGGCGGGCACAGGGGGTTGCAGGGGAGTGAGGTGGAGCCAGAGGACATGGTGGGCACGGCTGGTGAGGGAAGGAGAGGAGGGATGCATGTCCATGTGTGACATGGCCGGCATGGCCATGCACACACTATGTTTTCTTGTCCCCTTAGGGTTTCTGTGGGTTGGCTAGGGTGAGAAAGGTCAAGGGAACAAGGTGGAGAGATTTGGGGCAGGGTAGGGTTAGTAGATCACTATTTTAAATAGTGTCACATAGTTCCCTAGTTGTATTTCACAAATTTTGTCTAAATTTGATTTAGTTCAAAATGGATGACCAATTTGAAAAGGGTGTGTTTGGTTTGGTTCTAAATGACCAGAGGCAAAGAGAGGTGGTGGTGGAATTTAGAAAATCAAAATATTGCAAAGTTCCCTAAGTGGGAGATTGTTCCACTTAATTAAAAGTTGCAACTTTGCTTGAGCATAGTTATTGATCAAAGATGATTTTGGCATGGTGCTCTTTACAAAAAGTGTTCACCTTGATGTTGACTTTGAAATGGTGCAAAGAGTTAGCAAGAGTTAGTTTGAGAAAATTGAATGGCAAGGGCTCAAAGTAGTGATCAGACTAAAATTGGCAGATTTGACCAATATCACATGTGATCCCTAATTGAGTTTGAATTTGATTTGAAAAGTGTTTCTTTGATTCCAAAAGTTGTAATAAGTGTTTAGTAACATTGTTCAACTAAGGGTGAAGGCCAAAATGGTCTAGGGTCGAGATTTATAAAAATGGCATACACCATATGTGAGGGTTTTGGGATTTCCTAACTTTTATTCTTTTATTCCTCTTTGCTTCATTTTGACAAGAGTGAGGTTTATTTGGTGTTAGATTGAGTTAGGTGAAAGGTTCAAACCATTTTGAGACAAAGTTGGTGCCTAGGTCAAGGTTTGATAAATTGGCCCTATGTGTATGTGAGTGAAAAATGGAATTATCTCACTATTTGATTTCTCTCCCTTTGGTTTGACTTTTCTTGACTCCAATGTGATTCTTATTAGTTTAGAAACATTTTCAAACCATTGAAACCATTTCAAATGGTATTGCTCAAAGATTTGTAAAATTGGCCATAACACATGAGAGGGGACATGTCAATTCTTCTTATTCTCGTAATGCGCTCCCCTTGCTTCACTTGAGCAAGGTTGAGGGTCAATTTAGGGTTAGATTAGGTTTAGAGATGGTTTCACACCATTTGGTCAAGGTAGAAGTGCATAGGACAAGAATTGGTGAAAATGGCTATGTGTCACATATGCCTCTATGCATATGTGGCATTTGATTTTTAATTTGACTAGGCTTGACCCAATTGAGGTTGTTGGGTGTTGAAATGGTATATAGGAGTGATCCAACCATTCACTAGAAGTCTTAGGGTCAAGATCCTCAATTTCACAAATTTGATATTTTGCTCTCATATGCCTCTATGGCATTATTACTTTCTTTTTAAAATCTTTTGTTTCATTTTGGATTGGGTTGGAGAAGTACTAGATAAGGTTTATGAAGGTTTTCCAATCCTCTAAATAAAGTAGAAAGGCCTAGGGTAAAGTTTTACAAAAATAGCCATAGGCACATATGCCTCTATGCATATGTTTGATTTTATTTTGTTTCATCACTTGAATTGATTGATAAGAGGATGCGGTTTAGGTTGAGTAAGTTTGAGGTATTTCAATTCATCTAGCTCAAGGTAGATAAGGCAAAGCTCCTCATTTTCCACAAGTATCCATAGGCTTGCATATGCCTTTTTCTTAAATAAGATCTTTCCTTTTTATTGTATTTCTCAAAGATTGATGACAAGAGGGATGTGGTTTAGGGTTTAAGGTTTTTCTTATTTGATTTCTTTCTCTTTTAATTTCATTTGGTTTGTGATCTTCACTTGATCACTTTAGGGTTTTAGGGTTTATCACATAAGCATAATAACACTCATCATGGCAAAAACACAAGTAATAGGTATGAGCACTAAGCATAGCACTCTATTTAAGAAAAGTTTTTGTTGGTTCTCATTTTTGAAAAAAGGAAATTCATTTTCTCTTTGTTTTGAAATTTGGGGTGTTACATTCTCCTCCATGGGCGCCGAGTGCTCGTGCCTGACCACGACGACCTCCGCCACCAGGTGCTGCTCTTGGCGCATTCCGCGGGACATGAGGGTGTCCAAAAGACACTCCACCGCCTCCGCGCTGACTTCTACGTCCCTGGCGATCGGGCCATGGTCCAGATTAAGAGTGCGTTCGTGTGAGAATGTGCCAGCGCAACAAGACAGAGACTTTAGCGTCCAGTAGCGTTTGCAGCCGCTCGACGTACCATCGCAGGTGTGGGCCGACATCTCCATGGACTTCATCGAGGGCCTTCCCAAGGTGGGAGGCAAGTCTGTCATCCTCATGGTGGTTGACCGCTTCTCCAAGTACGCCCACTTCATCGCGCTTGGCCATCCCTACACAGCCTCGTCGGTGGCCCACGCCTTCTTCGACGGAATCGTCCGCCTACACGGGTTTCCCTCGTCCATCGTGTGTGACCGGGATCCGGTGTTCACGGGGCACATGTGGCGGGATCTCTTCCGCATGGCGGGGGTCCAACTCCGGTTCAGCACGGCTCTCCACCCCCAGACGGAGGGCCAGTCCGAGGTGGTCAATAAATTGATCGCCATGTATTTGCGCTGTGTTACAGGTGATCGCCCTCACGCTTGGGTGGATTGGCTTGCATGGGCGGAGTACTGCTACAACACCTCATACCACTCCGCCCTGCGCGCCACGCCATTCGAGGTGGTCTACGGCAGGCCACCTCTGCCTATTCTACCGGTGGACCCGGCGACGGCGCGGACGGAGGCAGCTGGCGAGCTCATCCGCACCCGTGACAAGATGCTAGCCGAGGTGCGGCAGCGTCTTGTCCAGGCTCAGCAGGTCGCCAAGCACTACTATGATGGTCATCACCGCGAGGTGGAGTACGCGGTGGGTGACTGGGTGTGGTTGCGTCTGCTACACCGCTCTCACCAGTCCCTCGACCCGCGGGCAAAGCGCAAGCTTGGTCCGCGCTATGCGGGGCCCTTCGTCATCTTGGAGCGGATTGGGACCTTGGCGTACCGCCTTCAGTTGCCTGATGGGGCACGCATTCACGACGTCTTCCAAGTGGGGCTGCTGAAGCCCTACCCCGGCGAGCCGCCGGTCGCCAGTCCACCACTTCCGCCGATGGCAGAGGGTTGTCTGCTTCCCAGCCCGGCCAAGGTGATGCGCGCCCAGCTACGTCGTGATATTTGGCACTTGTTGGTGCATTGGGAGGGCCTTCCAGCCGAGGACGCGACTTGGGAACCACGTGAGGCGTTCCGGCAGCATTATCCAGACTACCAGCTCGAGGACGAGCTGTTTGCGCAGGTGGGGAGAGATGTTATGACCGGGTTGGTCTACCACCAGAGGGGGCCCACCAGCCAGGCTTAGTTAGGGGCTTAGCCCAATTAGAAGATTAGGGGCTTAGCCCATCAGCAGATTTCTCTTATATATACGAGTTGTAATCGATCAGAACAATCAAGCAATAAACATATTTTGTTGCCGACTCCTCAAGGAGTCGGAGTCCCCAAACCCTAGCTGCTGTCTCCGCCTTGCGCCGCCGCCTCTCCTCAGCCGCGCGACGGCGCCCTGCAACCTCCGCCCTAGACCGGGTAGACACGCTGGTTCTACCAACTTCTCCTTCTCAAATGGTGGTGTTGCCTCTGGCTTCCCACATTGCGTCTGTCACTCTTGCCTCTTCTCCTTCCAGGCTTCATTATCGCCTGCCTCCACGCCATGGCCAGTCTCTACTTCATCAAAAGTGACAACCTCTTGGAAGAACTAATCCTCGCCCCAACCTAGAATCTAGTTGTCAAGAATGCAACAAGTATGGACCAGCTTTACTTGAGTGTCAAAAGTGTGGAACGGTTTCTGGTCACGTACCTTGAACCCGTTCTTTAATGTAGCAAATGCCCTCTCAATGGTGACTCTAAGGCTTGAGTGCCTCAGATTGAACAACTCTTTCGCATTCTGAGGTCGGTGCCTGGGAGAGAACTCGTTGAGGTGGTACCTTATTTTCCTGAAGGGAGGTAGAATACCAGGTTGGCATGCATATCCAGCATCTCCAAGGTAGAACTTGCCCTCAGAGATTTGCAACCCACCAGGCCTTGACAAGCTGTCGGCCAGGATGCTCGAATCATGAGCTGAACCCTCCCACCCAGCAAGCACGTATGTGAACCTCATATTGAAATCCATAGCTGCTAGCACGTTCTGGCTAATGTAGTGTTTCCTCCCGCGAAATGTTACAGACATTGATCTCAGTACCTTTGCAGTCACATGAGTACCATCAATAGCCCCAATGCAATCCTGTCAAAAAATTAGCACACAGTCATGTTTCTGATAGTACCACACATCAGATAAGTAGAACGGACATGATTTTGTACTCACCCTGAAATACGGGAACCACCTGTAGCTGTTCTTGATCTTGGGTGGTGTGTTCGTTGATGCTGGCTTGATCATGTCACCTCCGAGCTCCCCTTGCGTACAACACCTGCCGGAAGTACCGAGAGATAGTCTCCGTGGATCGCCTGAATGTGCTATGGATGACTCTGAACCTCTAGTTATGACCGACGACATGAAGAAACATTGTGACTTGTTTCTTCGACATAAGTGTGGATGCTATCAACCAGAAGTCCTCTATCCCTGAACATTTTCACAAGTGCATAGAAAGGGGCTCTTCTCATCCGAAGCATCTAGATAGCCTCTACATCGTTGGAGTTGTAGATGTAGTTTAGGTTGGAAATCCTCTCCTAATCTCGTTGTAACATAGGACCGTAACTGACACAAGGAAAAGAAACATGCCTAACTACTCTGTTGTGCACCATCAGGCCGATCCAAGCTTGTATGCAAATGATGAGTGTTGTGGTGTGATGCACAAGCTGGAGCTGGTCGGTCTACTCAAACAAGATCTATGCATTACGAACGGTCTTATCGAACCCAACTAGTTCTACCAATATGAATCTAACACTATAGTAGAGCAGAGGAGTTTCCCCTTACTTCCATCATGGCGGACGATGGACACGGCCGAAAGTCACCGCAGATGTGCGCAGGCTCCGTCGTGGCTGGAAACGACGACCCTGGTCCAGGGCCGGAGACCAAAGGGAGATGTGTGCTGCCAGATTTGGGTCGCCACAGCCGCCGCCGGTGCGAAAATTGGGCAAAGGGAAAATTTGGGAGGGGGCTAATGGAGAGGGTAACCGAAGAGGGAGGTTACACCTACCATTTCCGCGCAAGGCCGCTCGGATTTCGCCTTCTCCCCCATGCCGAGGCGGAGCTCCCGCGTGAACGGTGTTGTCGATTTCCCTTCTCCCCAGGGCCGGTTCATGAAGAAACTGTTAAACTGGGCGTTCCTCCCGGGCCTGTCCCGGAGGTGGTTTAAGACTCGTGTGGTGCGACAATGCAGAGGAGCCTAGAAAACCAAACGGCATAAAAACTACGGGGCACATGCAAGCCAAAGGACGTCCAGACTACCAAACACGTCCTATAAGAGAGGTCGACCGTGCCCAAACGGCCATGGATGGGTGCCTAGCGAGCTACCACCAACAGTTGGCATTATTGAGTGTTGACTGATATGCTTATCGGTGTTGCTTAGCACCTAATTCGTGGAGTATTTGCAATAACTGATTGACCGACGCACGTCAATGGCAGCATGGCACATTACCATGTGATGTGGACAAATTGTATCCCTATTCGATTTCCGGTCCCCCTGAAATTTCCAACGGCGCCATCCGTATGCATGCATGCGTCGCCACCATCAGGCATGCAGAGACGAATGCCACTTGTTTTGCCTATTTATTTCTATATCTTCGCATGACCATAGCTATGTGTGTGTACATACGAGACTCGATCCAGGCAAACAATCATGCATGCGATCGAGCAACTGTACCAAGTTAAGCCACTGGCTGATCCGAAATTCCGTTCCACTGTTCATGTATGTACCTTATGCACAGGGATTAATCATGAAATCGTCTCTAAGTGCGCGTACGGACGTGAACACGTCGCTGGGTAGTCCTCACGACTCGTCACTAGTACGTCCGTAGATGCGCCGAATGTGGACGCCCGTGGGCCTGGCTTTTGCCTCTCCCATGTGCGTGCATGTGCACCGTCTCCTTCTCGTCAACAACCAACCAAAAACCTGCGATCTTGTGACGAATGTGTAGGATAACGTTGCATAGAAAACAAAAATTTTCCTACCGCGAACACGCAATCCAAGCCAAGATGCAATCTAGAAGACGGTAGCAACGAGGGGTTTATCGAGTCTCACCCTTGAAGAGATTCCAAAGCCTACAAGAGGAGGCTCTTGTTGCTGCGGTAGACGTTCACTTGCCGCTTGCAAAAGCGCGTAGAAGATCTTGATCACTATCGGTTCCGGCGCCACGAACGGGCAGCACCTCCGTACTCCGGTCACACGTCTCGGTTGTTGATGAAGACGACGTCCACCTCCCGTTCCAGCGGGCAGCGGAAGTAGTAGCTCCTCTTGAATCCGGCGAGCACGACGGCGTGGTGCTCGGTGGCGGTGGAGAACTCCGGCGGAGCTTCGCTAAAGCTACGCGGAAGATATGGAGGAGAGGTGGGCGGCTAGGGTTTGGGAGGGGTGGCCGGCCTCAAGGGGGTGCGGCCAACTTGTGGCTTTGGTGTGGCCGGCCCTCCCCTATGCCCTCATTATATAGGTGAAACCCCAAGTGTTGGTATCCAAGTCTTCGAATAAGACCCGAACCAAAAACCTTCCATATGGAGGGAAACCTAGCCAAGCTAGGACTCCCACTAGAGGTGGGAGTTCCACCTCCCATATGGGGGTGGTCGGCCCCTAAGGGGAGTCCACTTGGGACTCCTCCCCCACTAGGGTTGGCCGGCCAGTGGAGGTGGAGTCCCATGTGGACTCCACCTTCCTTGGTGGTTTCTTCCGGACTTTTCTATAACCTTCTAGAACCTTCCATAGAACCTTCCGCGACATTTTAATCACATAAAATGACATCCTATATATGAATCTTATTCTCCGGACCATTCCGGAACTCCTCGTGATGTCCGGGATCTTATCCGGGACTCGAACAAATATTCGAACTCCATTCCATATTCAAGTTCTACCATTTCAACATCCAACTTTAAGTGTGTCACCCTACGGTTCGTGAACTTATGCGGACATGGTTGAGTACTCACTCCGACCAATAACCAATAGCGGGATCTGGGGATCCATAATGGCTCCCACATATTCAACGATGACTTTTAGTGATCGAATGAACCATTCACATACAATACCAATTCCCTTTGTCACGCGATATTTTACTTGTCCGAGGTTTGATCTTCTGTATCACTCTATACCTTGTTCAACCTCGTCTCCCGACAAGTACTCTTTACTCAGTACCGTGGTATGTGGTCTCTTATGAACTCATTCATATGCTTGCAAGACATTAGACGACATTCCACCGAGAGGGCCCAAGAGTATATCTATCCGTCATCGGGATGGACAAATCCCATTCGTTGATCCATATGCCTCAACTCATACTTTCCGGATACTTAATCCCACCTTTATAGCCACCCATTTACGCTAAGTGGTGTTTGGTGTAATCAAATTACCTTTCCGGTATAAGTGATTTACATGATCTCATGGTCATAAGGACTAGGTAACTATGTATCGAAAGCTTATAGCAAATAACTTAATAGACGAGATCTTATGCTACGCTTAATTGGGTGTGTCCATTACATCATTCATATAATGATATAACCTTGTTATTAATAACATCCAATGTTCATGATTATGAAACTAATCATCCATTAATCAACAAGCTAGTTTAAGAGGCATACTAGGGACTTCTTGTTGTCTACATATCACACATGTACTAATGTTTCGGTTAATACAATTATAGCATGATATATAAACATTTATCATAAACATAAAGATATAAATAATAACCACTTTATTATTGCCTCTAGGGCATATCTCCTTCAGAATGAATACACAATTACACACACGATCATATCTTCTTCCCCTTTCTCATCAAATATCTCTCTCTCTCTCAGCCACTGGTATATATATGCGTCCATCGTACACACGAGCTTACAATCCACATGCCAAAAGTAGCGCATGCGATACTACGGTTCATGCAATTTTTTTGATAAGATTTGCTCTATTCCGGTGCAATCGTCGGAGGTTTTTAGTTACATCCTGTAGCATGCAAGGCTCGAAGCAATTCAAGCAGGCGTTGCTCGAGGGCCTGCTTCTGGGGCTCCGGAAGCGTGGTGTAGCAGCGTCCAGCGACATCATGAGCTTCCACGAGAGGAAGCGCGCCATCAAGGTCGCCGCCGACGCCGCCCTCGTGAACGCGAGGGGCGCCGACGCCACGCGCTGGAGCCAGACGATGCTGGCGGACTCGGAGCTCGGGCACCGGCGTCGGAATTGGGGTGGCAAGGTTTCCGTAAAGTTGATCCGCGAGAGGGTCTTGAGGAGGAGGAGGGCACTGGTAGAAAAACAGGCTTCCGTCCAGCCCCATTAGTCGCGAAACTATAGAACCGCGACTAATGGAGTCTTTAGTCGTGGTTCGGGAGGCGAACCGCGACCAAAGGCCTGTGCCCAGGGCGCTCGGTGGCCAGCCGGGTGGCACGTGGAGGGGCTTAGTCGCGGTTGGCCAGGCCAACCGCGACTAAAGGTGTCCGAAGGCCTTAGTCGCGGTTGGCCAGGCCAACCGGGACTAAAGGCCCATCCCTATAAAAGGGCCTCAGCTCACAGGACTTAGCCATTTGGTGCCACTTCTCTTCACAAGCTTCACAAGGGGGTGTAGGTTTGGTTTTGGTTCCTCTTATGCACACAAGGTGTTTGATAAAATGCCCCAAGAGCATGAAACAAACATGATATGAAGTATTGGCGCCACACTTGAGCTTCCTTATTTATTTTTTCCTCCTCGATCGCGGTTAGCAACTTGAACCTTTCATGTGTCATTGATAAAATATGCATGTGTGTAGTTCATTGTTTAATTTATATTGTTTGTAGCTAGTTAGTTTAACAAATGCATGATGGTTAATTATATATTTTATATTATAATAATGCGGATGAATCGGCAATGGATGTACGGTAACCGACTCTCCGGCGAGTTCACTACGGGTTTGAAAGATTTCCTCGTAGTGGTTAATGCGAACAAGCGTGGGGGTTTTGTTATCTCGTCCATGTGTTAACCGTAAGAATCGAAGGGTTACTCTTCCTCAAGAGATGTTCACATGCACCTGCTTCGGCACGGTTTCATGCCAAGCTATAATTGTTGGACCAAGCATGGAGAAAGAGGGGTTATAATGGAAGAAGATGAAGAAGGGGATGATTTCATCGATGAAAGCTATCTTGCTCATTTCGGTGATACTTTCATGGAGGATGTCTGAAGGTGAAGGGGAAGGTGAAGAAGAGGCACGTGATGATCCCGTTGATGATCTTGGTCGGACCATTGCCGATGCACGGAGACGCTCGCGAACCGAAAAGGAGAGGGAGAATTTGGATCGCATGTTAGAGGATCACGAAAAGGCGCTGTACCCGGATGCGATGATATTCGAAAAGCTGGGCTGCACACTCGATTTGCTGAAATGGAAGGCACAGCAGGTGTAGCTGACTCGGCATTTGAAAACTTGCTGAAAATGTTGAAGAATATGTTTCCAAAGAATAACGAGTTGCCCGCCAGTACGTACGAAGCAAAGAAGGTTGTCCGCCCTCTAGGTTTAGAGGTTCTGAAGATACATGCATGCATCAACAATCGCATCCTCTACCGCGGTGAATACGAGAATTTGAATGAATGCCCGGTATGCACCGGCATTGCGTTATAAGATCGAGGCGATGACCCCGGTGACGATGTTGAGGGCCGAAACCCAGGAAGAGGGTTCCCGCCAAGGTGATGTGGTATGCTCCTATAATACCACGGTTGAAACGTCCGTTCGTGAACAAAGAGCATGCCAAGTTGTTGCGATGGCACAAAGAGGACCGTAAGTCGGACGGGGAGTTGAGATACCCTCTGATGGAACGCAATGGAGAAAGATCGACGGAGAGTTCAAAGATTTTGCAGCTGACGCAAGGAACATAAGATTTGGTCTAAGTACAGATGGCATGAATCCTTTTGGCGAGCAGAGCTCCAGCCATAGCACCTGGCCCGTGACTCTATGCATCTACAACCTTCCTCCTTGGTTGTGCATGAAGCGGAAGTTCATTATGATGCCAGTGCTCATCCAAGGTCCGAAGCAACCCGGCAACGACATCGATGTGTACCTAAGGCCATTAGTTGATGAACTTTTACAGCTGTGGGGCAGACCTGGTGTCCGTGTGTGGGATGAGCATAAAGAAGAGGAATTTGACCTACGAGCGTTGCTTTTCGTAACCATCAACGATTGGCCTGCTCTTAGTAACCTTTCGGGACCGTCAAATAAGGGATACAATGCATGCACGCACTGCTTACATGAGACTGAAAGTGTACATTTGCCAAATTGTAAGAAGAACGTGTACCTTGGGCATCGTCGATTTCTTCCGAAAATTCATCCAGTAAGAAAGAAAGGCAAGCATTACAACGGCAAGGCAGATCACCGGCCGAAGCCTGCGGAATACACTGGTGCTGAGGTATTTGATATGGTCAAGAATTTGAAAGTCATCTTTGGAAAGGGTCCTGGCGGACAATCAGTTCCGAAGGGAGCTGACGGGCACGCAGCCATGTGGAAGAAGAAATCTATATTCTGGGAGCTAGAATATTGGAAAGTCCTAGAAGTCCGCTCCGCAATCGACGTGATGCACGTTACGAAGAATATTTGCGTGAACCTCCTAAGCTTCTTGGGCGTGTATGGGAAGACAAATGATACAAAGGAAGCACGGCAGACCAGCAACGTTTGAAAGACCCCGATGACCGGCATCCGGAATGGTTTCAAGGTCGTGCCAGCCTACGCTCCGACCAAAGAAGAGAAGGTCATCTTTTTTGAATGCCCGAGCAGGTATGAAGGTCCCGTCCGGATTCTCGTCCAATATAAAGGGAATAATAAACATGGCGGAGAAAAAGTTCCAAAACTCGAAGTCTCACGATCGCCACGTGATTATGACGCAATTGCTTCCGATTGCTTTGAGGGGGCTCCTGCCGGAAAATGTTCGAGTAGCCATTGTGAAGCTATGTGCATTCCTCAATGCAATCTCTCGAAAGGTAATCAATCCAGAAGTTCTACCACGGTTACGTAACGATGTGATCCAATGTCTTGTCGGTTTCGAGTTGGTGTTCCCGCCATCCTTCTTCAATATTATGACGCACCTCCTGGTTCACCTAGTCGATGAGATTTCCATTCTCGGTCCTGTATTTCTACACAATATGTTCCCCTTCGAGAGGTTCATGGGAATATTAAAGAAATATGTTCGTAACCGTGCTAGGCCGGAAGGAAGCATCGCCAAGGGCTATGGAAATGAGGAGGTAATTGAGTTTTGTGTTGACTTTGTTCCCGACCTTAAGCCGATTGGTCTTCCTCGATCGCGGCACGAGGGGAGACTAAGTGGAAAAGGCACGATCGGAAGGAAATCAACGATATGTATGGACGGCCATTCTCTCGATCTGAAGCACACCACATAGTTCGACCAATTCCAGCTTGGTGGCTCCGTACTTTGAGAAACACAAGAATATTTTACGCTCGGACAACCCGGGAAGCCTCGAATCCTGGATTAGGAAGGCCCACATGGAGACTTTCGGCAGCTTGGTTGAGAAAACATTTAATGAATGACGATCATGTTGTAGATCGGTGCGTACATGTTCGCCAAGACACCATCTTCGACTATAACGACTTTCCAAGGGTACGAGATAAATGGGAATACATTTTACACGATCGCCCAAGATAAAAAGAGCACCAACCAAAACAGTGGTGTCCGCTTTGATGCAAGCAACCGAGAATGGGCAAAAGGTCACATATTATGGTTACATAGAGGAGATATGGGAACTTGACTATGGACCCTCCTTTAGGGTCCCTTTGTTCCGTGCAAATGGTTCAAGCTAACAGGAGGTGGGGTAAAGGTGGACCAAGCAATACGGAATGACAATGGTGGATTTCAACAATCTTGGTTACCTTGATGAACCATTCGTCCTAGCTGAAAGATGTCGCTCGGGTTTTCTATGTGAAGGACATGAGTAGCAAACCGAGGAAACGGAAAGATAAGAAAACGATCAGTACATCATGCGATGATTCAAAGCGCCACATTGTTCTTTCGTGGAAAAGAAACATCGTGGGAGTGGAGGACAAGACGGACATGTCGAAGATTATAATATGTTTGCTGAAATTCCGCCCTTCAAAGTGAACACCGACCCAAGCATTAAGTTAAATGATGAGGATGCTCCATGGATACGGCACAATCGTAAGCAAGCAGGGACACAAGGAAAGAAATGATGTGTAATAATTTATTGTACCAAACTTTGTTGAATGGATCATGTGAATTATATTACCCGTGATGTGTTTGGTGTCCATTTTCGAATGATTCAATTGACTCGAGATAGCACATCGATGATACATGAAATTTGGAGTGATTCAGTCATACTCCCGCCTAGGCGTATAATATGCATACTCGTAGTCTTCATAGCCGCCGCCGTTGTACCGGTAGTCGTCGCCTTCTAAGTTGCCGCCGTCGTCGTCGGCCGCCGTCGTCGCCGTCGTCGGGCGGCGCTCGTGGCTCGAACGGAGGGTAGCGCAGGCGGGGGATATCGCCGGCCGTGATGTAGTCCATGACGCTCCGCGAGTCCGGCCGTACCACCATAGCCGACGGCCGGCCTCGTGGAAGTTCCCGTGAGGCGGACCGTCCTCCTCATACCCGGCGAGCGCCCTCTCACGCCGATTGATGAAGAAGGCGTCCCAAGTATGCTGGTTATCGGGATGCCGGCCGGGGATTCATCCGCCGCTCCGGCGTGAGGTCGAGGTAGTAGTGATTCGTGATGGCCGCCCGCGCGCGTGCACCCGAGGGACGGGAGGGACCGGCACGCCGCCGGCGCTTAGGCTCTAGCCGGCGGGACGCGGTAGCCCGGTGGGCAAGGGTAGTTCGAGGCGCAAAGCTCCTCCACCTGCCGGTAGGTTAGAGTGGGTGCGGTGGAAGCCATGAGAGAGTGATGAGAGATTGTAGAGATATGTGATAATGTCGGCCAAGCCGGGCTACATATATGTAGTGACAAATGGCGGGAAAAATGGGAGCGGGAAGACAGGAGGCGGGAAGAAAGTGGCGGGAAGAAAGAGGCGGGAAGAAATTGGCGGGAAGAAAGTTGGCGGGAAGACGGGGGAAGAAATGGCGGGAAGAAGAGGAATCCAGAGTCTGGTCATCTAATCTTTAGTCCCTAGCTGGTGGGTGCAACCGGGACTAAAGGTGGTTTTTGTGTCATCTATGAAAACTGTCGGTGGGATAAGGATGTTTGGGTAAGCTTTAGTCCCGGCTGGAGGGTGCAACCGTGACTAAAGCTGTCGGCGGGATAAGAACGCGTGGGTGGAAGAGGGGAGCGGAAAGACAGAGGCGGGAAGAGGGGGCCGGCGGAAAGACAGAGGCGGGAAGAGGGGGCCGGCGAGAAGACAGAGGCGGCCGGGAAGAACTGGTGAGAAGAGGGAGGCGGAAAGATTTTTAAATGAATTAGTTTTATTTTTCTGAATTTTTTGACATATTATTTGTATTTTTAAGATTTTTAAATGAATTAGTTTTATTTTTCTGATTTTTTTGATATATTATTTGTATTTTTCAGATTTTGAAATGAATTAGTTTTATTTTTCTAAATTTATTGATATATTATTTGTATTTTTCAGATTTTGAAATGAATTAGTTTTATTTTTCTGAATTTATTGATATATTATTTGTATTTTTAAAAATTTGAATTGAATTAGTTTTAATTTTCTGAATTTATTGATATATTATTTGTAATTTTCAGATTTCTAAAAAGAAAAGTATTTTGAAAAATACCTTCAGTCGCGGTTGGCCTATTTTTCCGCGGGAAACTAAATTCGGGCGAAAAATACCCTTTAGTCGCGGTTGATGTGGCCAACCGCGACTAAAGGTACCCCTTTAGTCGCGGTTGGGCTCACCAACCGCGACTAAAGGGGGTCCCTATTTAAACGCGCGCGCACGATGGGCGGTTCACTTCGTTCTGCTCGCGATTCATCTTCATCTCCGCCCCGCCGTCACTCTGCAGCCGCCTCGCCGTCGACGTCGCCGCCCTCTCCGTCACTCTCCGTCGACGTCGCCGCCCTCTCCGTCACACTCGCGCGCGCCGGCCGGCCCCTGCCCCCCGCCTCGTACGTCGCCCCTTCGCCGTCGCCGCCATCGCCATCCGCTCCTCCCTCTCGCCCACGGCGCCGCCGCCGCTATCAGACCGGCCGCCCTCGCCCACCGCGCGCGCGCCGCATGAGCGACGCGCGCCGCCGGCCGCCGCGCTCGCTCGCCCAATGCCCGCCGGCGCGGCCCGGCTGCGCGCAGCGCGCGCGGCCGCGCGCCCTCTCTCTGCTCGACGGAGAGATCGTGTGGGGCGCCCGGCCGCCTTTTTTTTTTTAGTTTTTTTGTTCTTTTTAATTTTAACTAGTTAATTAGTTTTAGAAAAACGGTAAAATTTGATAATTAACAAAAAACAGTAAAATTTGATAATTAACAAAAACGTATATAAAACTTGATAATTAACAAAAAAAAGTAAAACTTGACAGCCGCCCCCTCCGTATATGTGCGGGGATTTTTTTTGTTCGCAGCGAGGGGGCGACGCCACCGCCACCGCCGCCCCCCTTTCTCCACCGCCACCGCCCACCTTCCGCCGCCCCCCTTTCGCCACCGCGACCCCGCATATATGCATGTGTTGTGTCTCGACTCCGCCCCCTCCGTATATGCGGGGTTTTTTTTTGTTCGCGGCGAGGGGGCGGCGCCACCGCCACCGCCGCCCCCCTTTCGCCACAGCCACCGCCCACCTTCCGCCGCCCCCCTTTCGCCACCGCGACCCCGCATATATGCATGTGTTGTGTCTCGACTCCGCCGCCGTAGGTCCCTAGCCATCGTCAACCCATTGCCGCTTCAGTCAAGGAACGCACGCGCGCGTACACTATATAATACTTGTCATATCGGAACTCGTCACGCCTCGACGACGAGATTCTCGTCCGGTAGACATATCCGAGAAAACTCCCCTTCTTCACTTAATTAATTTGTTTTGACTACATGTTTTCAGGACTGACATATGGCGGACGATAGAGCTGACCCGATTATGGAGAACTATGATCCGGACGCTGAAGACCATATTTTCGGCATCATAAACGGCGATATTCTATATGTGCCGACCGGACAAGAAGAAGATGATATCTCTTCTTATCCGAACCTTGAGGGTGAAGATGAAGGGCGCCGTCGGCAAGATGATGCCGAAGAAACGTCGATAAACGACGATCTTCAATTGGAAGTAGCAACCACCTCCGGCGCCGAGGTATATATATACATTGAGCCTGCGGTGATACAAACTAAGCTGATTTGAATAAATATGTGTGTACTAACGCGCGCGACTCTCTTTCTTATTTTAGCCCTCGGCCGGATCGTCGAAACAATCGAGTACGTCGTCAAAGCGTGGCGCAACCAAGACGATGAAACCAGGAGAAACATGCACCATCGAGGTTGTCGACAGTAAAACCGACAGGCCGCTGGAGCCCCGCAAGAACGCCACCAAGTTTGTTAGCCAATGCGGAGCCGTTGTTAGAGACAACGTCTCGATCACCGTCCAGGAGTGGAATCAGCCAAAGAAGGCACGTCTTGGTTTCACTTTTGTCGATAAGAGAACAAAAAAAGATTGCTTCAACAAGCTTATGGAACATTTCGTTCTACCTCCGGAATACCAAAAATTCGATGAGGAGTGTAACAAGATTGAGGAAAACAAGGAGAGGAGGAGGCTAGTCAAACAGTTCGCTCTTCATAAGATGTCCGACGCATTCCGGAAATACAAGCAAAATCTAGCCCATGACTTTGTCAAGCAGAACAAGACTCCGGATTTCAAAGAACAATATGAGAAACTGCAACATGATTGGCCAGAATTTGTGAAGCAAAAGAAATCGGAGCAGTTCCTTCAAATATCGAAAAAATAAGGAAAATGCGGCTAAGAAGGAGTACAATCATATTATGGGGTCAGGAGGGTATCACCTTTGGGAGCCTAGGTGGGAGAAGATGGAGAACGAGCTGAGGGCGCGAGGAATCCGTCCGAGTACGGAGGATGGGACCCAAGGGCCAAAAGCTGGTGGTACGGGCATGGGGGATCGCTGAACCCGGAGACGAGGGGAGTGTGTTTACCAAGGCAAAATAATTAAACCCACCCAAAAGCTTATTGAGGCAATGAGGGATGCTCAAGAGGGAGGATCAAGTTCAACGAGAGAGAACGACGCCCGACAAAAGCCCTCGGGAATCCCGAACACGGAGGACGTGTACGAGGCATGGGGCACATTCCGTGGAAAATAGGGTTCCCCGAACGATGACCCGTACGGTTACGAAGCCGTAGAGAAAGATGGATCGGGAAGCGGATGTTGTGGCGCGGTTGGCATCGGAAATGGATGTGATGAAGAAAACCGTGAGTGTACTAGTAGCCGAAAGAGATGCAGCTCGGGCGCAGCATGAAGATCATCCATTGGATCTCGGAAGCCGGCAGCGGAGAAGCGGCGTGGCTTCCACGGAGGCCCCACCGGCTGGTGCACCGACGATCGAAATACTGCACCGGAGCCTGCGGTGGTCGAAATTACTGCACCGGAGCCTCCTCGCTACCCCGTGGACGATATAAAGGAGATGAAAGAATGTCATCTCGTATTATCCTATCGGGAACATGTCCATGAAGGTAGCCATCGGCGAGTGCTTTACCACCTGGAGCACTCCACCACAACAACCCCATTCAAGATGGCTATGCTCGTGTCACGGTGGAGGACATAGTCCAAGGGTTTGAGGACACGGACATTGACATTGCTACACCGAAAGGGCGAGAAGACTTGGAGATGTCAAGCGCCGGTTCATTCTATGGCAAAAGAAGTTTATCAAGTTTCCGGGCGAGGCGCCAACAAGTCCACCCCCTACGGTGGTGGTGGTGGCGGCGGTGGCGGTGGTGGTGGTGGTGCTTCACCTACACCTCCTTCACGTCAGCCGACGCCGCCCCCAATTCACCTCCGGCGGGTAAGCAGCCGCCGCCCCCTAGTCTGCCCCGGGCGGGTAAGCAGACGCCGCCCCCCAATCCACCTCCGGCAAAGAAGCAGAAGCAGCAGTCCTGGATTATTAACCCGGACCCTTATGTACATAAGATAACAAAGGTACCGGAGCCATCACTGAAGCCTCTCCCCACGAGGCCTTGGGAACGTAGTGCCGAGGAAGTCGAGGCGGCCGCGACTGCTGAATATGAGAAATGGAAGGCGGACTGCAAGAAGAAAAGAGAGCCCGAGCCCAAGCCAGTATTTTCTGATGAGCAAAAGAAGTGGGCTAAGTCATTTTTGAACGCACCGTCCCAAGCCGCGAAGAATCTGCCAGACGACTATGCACGTGAACTTCGTAATCAGGCACGCATGTTCAAGGAGAAGAAAGAGGAGGCCGAGAAAACGGAATTAGAAAGTAAAAAAGCGGGAAACGAGTTGCCCAGCTCGGGAACAAAGTAAACAATCGATTGCCCCGCTTATAGTGACAGCCGCCGGTCCGGATGCCCCCGATATCATAGAAGCTGCGGCAGCACGAGGGATTGAGCGTAACGAGTGCCGGAGAACAAGCGGCCAACTTAGGTATTACTCTTCGTGAACTGTTAGGCCTTGATGAGGCGCCGGTGAAGGAGGTAGTACTTACATATGTGAAGAATGGGCCTCTCGTCGAGCCTGCGCGAGAAGAGGATCTACCTCCACAAATGAAAGGTCTGCTAAAATGGTACAAGGGTTACATAGAAAATAAAAACGCCAAAGATTATATTTATGCGGAAGTTGGATATGAGCATCACTTCAAACAGATTACTACTGTACAAATTCATCCGAGTGAATTGTTCCAGCTTTTCAATCTGCGCGAGCTCGACAAATCTATCATCGGTTGCTACGTTCGTAAGTGATTTATTTCTTCCCCATCTCGTTCATATTGCCCGCACTATATATATATGTCCTAACTATATTGTTGTGTCCGCTATTATACATGCAGAATGAAGATTAAGGAATGCGGAGTAAGGAACATCCATGATGTTGGGTTCATTGACCCACACATCGTTAATGGATATACGTTACAGCATCACCCCACCGACGTGGAGGAAGACCTGTGGCAGTTTCTTACAAAGCGGGAACTCAAAAGTGATATTCTATTTCCTTACCATTTTGGGTGAGTGTTTATGTCTTGAGCACATTCTCTTTTGTTTACTCCATGCATGGTATGTGGCCGGCTAATCGATGAGTTATGCATGACGTACTGTGCATGTATCGTGTCCGCAGGTTCCACTGGATTCTGCTAGTAATTAAAGTTGACAAATCAGAATGTCTCGTCCACGACTCTCTGAATATGGATAAGGCGCGTTGGGCCGACATGAGAAAAATGATTCAAAAGTAATTGTTTTCATTCATTTGCGCTCTATATCGATCGGCCTATTTCGTTCATTTCCTAATTAAGCTTCAAGTAATTAACTAATAACTCTCTTGTTCATTTAATTTTCTTTGCCTCGTAGGGTTTAGAGACGGTTCTCAGATACAAAGGTCGGTGAATTCAAAAAAGAGCTACATTTTATGCGGTCAAAGGCTAAGAATGGTGGCGATATTCAGCCACCGAGGACCAATCTATGTGGATACTATGTCTGTGAGATGATCCGGAGATACACCTCTGAGCGCGTTCCGAGTGATACCAATGCTCAGAGGAATAACCTCCGGATGATGCTTAGTCCAGAAGCTCGCTTCCGACCACTTCAAGAGGAACTAGTCTGGATGGTTCGGGAGGAAGTCCTCGATCCTAAAGGAGAACACCATTGCGAGGACGTAGAACTATACATGCATTAAATTATGTATGGAAACTTGTTCAAACTTGTATATGGTCATCCGATGATATTGAATATATATTGTATATTCCTCTTGAATTCTTTTTGGTTCTAATTTCAAATTTGTTTGAAATTGTACATTCATATGCATGTATGTAGTACCGTAGAATATGTGAAACTCCTTCAAAATTACAATAAAGCACAAAAGAAATAAAACAATACAAATTAAACAGAAAACAGGTTTAGGGGGGGGGGGGCCTAAAACCCTAAACCTGCGGCGGCCTTTAGTCGCGGTTGGCCAGAAGAACCGCGACTAAAGGTCCTCCGCCCCGACGGTCGCCTGGCGCCCACGTGGACGGGCCTTTAGTCGCGGTTCGTAAGCAGCCGCGACTAAAGGGGGGGCCTTTAGTCGCGCTAATTTGGTCGCGGTTGCGCAACCGCGACTAATGGCAGTTGCGAACTGCGACCAAAGGCCCTTTTTCCACCAGTGGGGGCCACCGGCAGAAGCTGGGCACGGTGGGCTCGGCTGGCGTTCTCGCGAGGGCCATGGTGAGGAAACGGACGAGGGTGTTGAGAGGGATCGTGCCGGGAGGGGAGGGGCTAGACGATGAGTGCACGTTGCTGGGTGAAACTCTGGACTATGCCGTGTGTCTCAAAGCTCAGGTCGATGTAAATGCAGCTTCTGGTGAGGGCTCTTCAAGCTAAAAATCCATAGCAAATTGTCCATCTCTTGTCTAGCTTCTGTTGGGTGTGAGGAATTTGTAGAGAATGCTTGTAACATGCAAAGCCTTTTTTTTAATCTCCCGTCGGCGGTGTGAGAGGGACCATCATGAAAGTCTTAGAGATCAAGGATGGGAAAGTCATTTCTCACGGAGCCGGGCCTTATGGGTCAGGTATTTTTCCCGTGCAGTGCATCTTGATCCATGCTAGGTTCCGTACGTCGCGCATATTTGTCTTGTTAGTTATTTTAGAAACATTTTACATAGATTACACTTTTTTGGATTACTTAAGTTATTATTTTTTCAACCAAATATCCGTTAATCTTGCTTTTAAAAATTTATACACGACTTGATATTACGGTTTCGATGTTGCATCATAAGTATGCCATATATATCGATATGAAACCAGGAAAATAGAGAGGGGAGCTAGCACGAATCAGGAGGTGCTGGACGGTGGTAGCTGACCGGTAGAACAGAGATCGGTGTGAGAAAAATTGTGTTTGATCAACTCAAGTACAATCGTTTGTTATGATTATCTTTATGTTCAAGCAACACATAGTGAGTAATATGTGGTACTTCTTACTTCGTCCACCCAACACAACACATGTCAAATTTTAGCTTGAGATGGTTTGGTTGTAACGAATTATAGGCATATGCTACCTGTATATATGGAAGAATTTTCATGACAAGCCTAATGACAATATTTTCACTTTTATCAATCAAACTGTTTCTTAGTTGAGATTTCCATATATGTGAATAGTAAAATTTAGAGATGTTTAAATGAAACCCGCTTTAATTGTGCGCATTGAGGATTAGAATCTTGTCTAGTTCTGTGTAGAGTTGGCAATAATGGGAGAAAACAGCTCTTGCAATGTGTTCACTGCTTCTGCACTTCACTATAACTATTGTTCTGTTATGAACGACTGAAAATAGTGGATGCACATGCGCATGGGTCCAAATCAATTTCTCATTTTACCTGAAAAGGTCACATTCACAAAGATCAGAAAAACTGGAAGAATCTCTTGCCGTCTTTCTTACTCTATCATATATGTGTTCTATTTTCGAAGAACTATTTTCGAAGAACATGTCCCTTTGAGTATTTCATTGTCTTTGCAAAGGTACATGTAACCATTTTCTGAATCTCAGAGCCTGTTTCTCTCAACCAATTCATTCATTGTTGAGACCTAATGCAAGCAAACAGTTGTGGAAATTTCTAACAAAATGGGGTTTTATACACACAAAAAATCATGCGAAAAATCAGCTCCATGTCTATTTCTTACGGCCATTATCCGCCTTTGTGTATACAGATGTCTGGTTTTTCTGATCACTCCATGATGCAGAATCATTTTGTCTATGTTTCAGTCTCTGTGTAGGCGTGTATCATGATCAATCCCATATTTAGCTTTCACAATGTGCTATACCAAGTTCATCTCTCATTCTCCGACATCACTTGCATAAGAGACCAGTGTTGAACAGCTTTAGATTTTTCACACACATGCCTCTTTTGATTTAGGTTTGCACATCAAAACCCATTTCACCATATGATATTATTTTTGCCCGTGACCTCTGGCCTCTGCGAGAAGAATCTTATCATTATCTTCTTCATCTTTTCACGATATGAGGCAACATGCATGCATATGGACATGTGATAATTAGGGGTGCCATAGAAGATGAGCTTACACTAACATGCCACCCATTAAAAAAGAATCCCATGAATCCGTTTTAATCATCTTTTCCACCAAAGGATTCCAATCAGAAACATGACATCTAGAGCCACATGCAGACTGCAAGATACTTGATCGTCCACTGCCCCTTTCGTGTAAAAAACAAGGTTTCCGAGCACTTACACGCCGTGCGTGTTTTCAGGAAACCATGCATGCAGTCATTGGTATAGTGCACTCGCGCGTTCACTACTCAAAAGGTGATCGCTCTAGTTAGCAAAAGAAAGTTCATCAACCAACAATGGTTCCACCAAAGGTAGCGAAAGGGAAATATATGTGCAAGTGCAACCTCCGCCCCGAAAATATGTGACTCAACTTTATCTAGTTATAGATGTATCTACGCGTTAAAATGCGCTGAGATATATCTTTACTATTAAATTGGAGTTGGTCGTTTGACGCTCAACGTATTTGGTGGTCGTCATTGAAAACATATTGTCCGTTCAATCTAATCTGACGTTCTCCTGTTCATCCAATCTAATTAGAAAACAATGTTAGAGGTGGTATCAATTAATTCCGCATGGGTATTAAAATATTTGCCAATCTTTTTTGAACGCTTGCCATAATCTCCTACATTATCATTCCCATAATCTTTGTCCCCTTCCTTCTATTGTTAGCCTTAATTAGTTAGGCTATCAATCAAAAATAGCTTCATCTCGGTTGGCTAGAACCTCCAACAAAAAGTCGTGATTAGCCTCGTTTTAACTCTCCGCGGCGACGTCTGTGTCGTGCTGTCGGAGAGTAGCTTCATCTCGGTTGGCTAGAACCTCCAACAAAAAGTCGTGATTAGCCTCGTTTTAACTCCCCGCGGCGACATCGGACTGTGTCGTGCCGTCGGAGAACTGGCTAAAAGTTCTTTGCTCCACCTCTGCCATCCTGATTTCACAGATCAATTCAACTACTGTAAATTGTTATTATAAGCTAGCTGGTCAGCGCCAGTAATTCGCCATCCTCGCGCGCCGCACGACCTGACCCTGTCTACGCCATCCATGGCTGCCGCGGCCGCCCTATCCCTTTCCCGCTCCGCCTTAGCATGCGTCGGTGTGCCCACCGCATGCCCCCTAGCCACGTCCTATTCCTCATATCCCCTTGTCCGTCCAACCCTATACCACCATCTCGCCCAAGGCCGCCTCACTTCACCGTGGCGACCCTCCATGAGGGGCGACCTTGCAACATCGAGGGGTCGAGCCTCGCGCGCCTTGGTGGCGTCTTGGAGAGCGACCTCCTCCCCGTAGACATGCACGACCATGCCATGGATGCCGTCGAGGGCTTCGGCCGTTGCTTTACCACCGGGGACGTCGCCTCCACCGCCGACATGTAGATTGATCAGGCGAAGCGCGTGCTCCAGGGCTTTGTGTAGGATAACGTTGCATAGAAAACAAAAAAAATTTCCTACCGCGAACACGCAATCCAAGCCAAGATGCAATCTAGAAGACGGTAGCAACGAGGGGGTATCGAGTCTCACCCTTGAAGAGATTCCAAAGCCTACAAGAGGAGGCTCTTGTTGCTGCGGTAGACGATCACTTGCCGCTTGCAAAAGCGCGTAGAAGATCTTGATCACGATCGGTTCCGGCGCCACGAACGGGTAGCACCTCCGTACTCGGTCACACGTTCGGTTGTTGATGAAGACGACGTCCACCTCCCCGTTCCAGCGGGCAGCGGAAGTAGTAGCTCCTCTTGAATCTGACAGCACGACGGCGTGGTGTCGGTGGCGGTGTAGAAGTCCGGCGGAGCTTCGCTAAGCTACGCGGGCAATATGGAGTGGAGGAGCAAAGCTAGGGTTTGGGAGGGGGTGGCCGGCCACTCAAGGGGGGCGGCCAGCTTATGGTCTTGGGGTGGCCGGCCCCCTCCCTTGGCCCCTCATTATATAGGTGGATCCCAAGTGTTGGTGTCCAAGTCTTCGAATAAGACCCGAAACCAAAACCTTCCATAGGAGGGGGGAAACCTAGCCCAACTAGGACTCCCACCCAAAGGTGGGATTCCCACCTCCCATGTGGGGGGTGGCCGGCCCCCTATGGTGGAGTCCACTTGGGACTCCACCCCATCTAGGGCTGGCCGGCCATGGTGGTGGAGTCCCATGTGGACTCCACCTTCCTTGGTGGTTTCTTCCGGACTTTTCTAGAACCTTCTAGAACCTTCCATAGAACCTTCCGCGACATTTTATTTCACATAAAATGACATCCTATATATGAATCTTATTCTCCGGACCATTCCGGAACTCCTCGTGATGTCCGGGATCTCATCCGGGACTCCGAACAAATATTCGAACTCCATTCCATAATTCAAGTGCTACCATTTCAACATCCAACTTTAAGTGTGTCACCCTACGGTTCGAGAACTATGCGGACATGGTTGAGTACTCACTCCGACCAATAACCAATAGTGGGATCTGGAGATCCATAATGGCTCCCACATATTCAACGATGACTTTAGTGATCGAATGAACCATTCACATACATTACCAATTCCCTTTGTCTCGCGATATTTTACTTGTCCGAGGTTTGATCTTCGGTATCACTCTATACCTTGTTCAACCTCGTCTCCTGACAAGTACTCTTTAGTCGTACCGTGGTATGTGGTCTCTTATGAACTCTTTCATATGCTTGCAAGACATTAGACGACATTCCACCGAGAGGGCCTGCAGTATATCTATCACGTCATCGGGATGGACAAATCCCATCGTTGATCCATATGCCTCAACTCATACTTTCCGGATACTTAATCCCACCTTTATAGCCACCCATTTACGCAAGTGGTGTTTGGTGTAATCAAAGTACCTTTCCGGTATAAGTGATTTACATGATCTCATGGTCATAAGGACTAGGTAACTATGTATCAAAAGCTTATAGCAAATAACTTAATGACGAGATCTTATGCTACGCTTAATTGGGTGTGTCCATTATATCATTCACACAATGACATAACCTTGTTATTAATAACATCCAATGTTCTATGATTATGAAACTAATCATCCATTAATCAACAAGCTAGTTTAAGAGGCATACTAGGGACTTCTTGTTTGTCTACATATCACACATGTACTAATGTTTCGGTTAATACAATTCTAGCATGATATATAAACATTTATCATAAACATAAAGATATAAATAATAACCACTTTATTATTGCCTCTAGGGCATATCTCCTTCGATCTCCCACTTGCACTAGAGTCAATAATCTAGATTACATTGTAATATACCTAACACCCATGGCATTCCGGTGTTGGTCATGCTTTGCCCTAGGGAGAGCTTTAGTCAACGGATCTGCTACATTCAGATCGATGTGTACTTTGCAAATCTTTACTTCTCCATCTTCGATGTACTCGCGAATCGAGTGGTAACGCAGCTTGATATGCTTCGACCTCTTGTGTGACCTTGGCTCTTGTGCATTGGTGATGGCACCCATGTTATCACAAGTAAATGATTAATGGGTCCAATGCACTAGGAACCACACCGAGCTCTACAATGAACCTCTTCATCCATACCGCTTCGATGAAGCCTCCGAAGCCGCTATGTACTCTGATTCCGTTGAAGACTTCGCCACCGTGCACCGTGCCGAGCTTGCCCAGCTTACTGCAGCACCGTTCAATATAAACACGTACCTGGATTGTGACTTAGAGTCATCGGGATCGGTGTTCCAACTTGCATCGGTGTAACCGTTTACAACGAGCTCTTGGTCACCTCCATAACAAAGAAACATATCCTTAGTTCTTTTCAAGTACTTCGAGATATTCTTGACCGCTGTCCAAGTGTTCCATTCCTGGATCACTTTGATATCTGCTAGTCAAACTAACAGACATGTGCTATATCCGGTCTAGTACATAGCATGGCATACATGATAGATCCTACCGCCGAGGCATAGGGGATGTTACTCATCCTTTCTCTTTCTTCGCCGTAGCCTGGTCCTTGAGTTTTACTCAATACCTTGCTCAGTAACATAGGTAAGAACCCTTTCTTACTTTCGTCCATTCTAAACTTCTTTAGAATCTTGTCCGGATATGTACTTCGTGATAGCCCTATTAGGCGTCTTGATCTATCTCTATAAATCTTGATGCCTAATATATATGATGCTTCACCAAGGTCTTTCATTGAAAAACTATTATTCAAATAACCCTTAACACTCGCTTAATAGTTCTATATCATTCCCGATCAATAATATGTCATCTACATATAATATCGAGAATGCTACGAGCTCCACTCACTTTCTTGTAAATACAGGCCTCTCCATGACACTGTATAAACCCGAAGTCTTTGATCACCTTATCAAAGCGTCGGTTCCAACTTCTTGATGCTTGCTTCAGTCCATAGATTGAACGCTGAAGTTTGCATACTTTGTCAGCATTTTTTAGGATCGACAAAACCTTTGGGTTGTACCATATACAACTCTTCCTCAATGTCTCCATTAAGGAACGCCGTTTTGACATCCATCTGCAAATCTCATAATCGAAAAATGCAGCTATTGCTAACAAAATCCTTACAGATTTTAGCTTCGCTTACGGTGAGAAAGTCTCATCGTAGTCAACTCCTTGAATTTGTCTGAAACCCTTTGCGACAAGTCGAGCTTTATAGACAGTAATATTACCATCAGCATCTGTTTTTCTCTTGAAGATCCATTTATTCTCGACTGACCTTTCGGCTATCGTGTAAGTCTACCAAAGTCCATACTTTGTTATCATACATGGATCCCATTTCGGATTTCATGGCTTCTTGCCATTTGTTGGAATCTTGGCTCATCATCGCTTCTTCATACGTCGCAGGTCCTCATCATTGTTATCTACAATCATGACATTTAGACAAGGATCATACCAATCGAGGAGTGGCACGTTCCCTTGTCGATCCGCGAGGTTCGATAGTTTCCTCGTTCGAAGTTTCATGATCATTATCATTAGCTTCCTCAGTTGCCGGTGTAGGCGGTATAGTACAACTTCCGGTACTACGCTACTGCGATCAACGAGTATAGATTCATCAATCTCATCGAGTTCTACTTTTCTTCCAGTCACTTCTTTAGTGAGAAATTCTTTCTCAAGAAAGGTTCCGTTCTTAGCAACAAAGATTTTGCCTTCGGATTCGTGATAGAAAGTGTACCCTATAGTTTCCTTAGGGTATCCTATGAAGACGCATTTCTCCGCTTTGGGTTCTAGCTTGTCCAGTTGTAACTTCTTTACATAGGCTTCGCAACCCCAAACTTTCAGAACGACGACTTAGGTTTCTTATTAAACCATAATTCATACGGTGTCGTTTCTACGGATTTTGATGGTGCTCTATTTAAAGTGAATGCGGCTGTCTCTAATGCATAACTCCAAAATGATAACGGCAAATCAGTAAGAGACATCATACTACGAACCATATCTAAGAGAGTTCGATTACGACGTTCGACACACCGTTTCGTTGAGGTGTTCCCGGCGGTGTCAATTGTGAAAGTATTCCGCATTTCTTTAAATGCATGCCAAACTCATAACTCAGATATTCACCTCCACGATCAGATCGTAGAAATTTGATCTTCTTGATTACGTTGATTTTCTACTTCACTTTGAAATTCCTTAAACTTCTCGAAAGTTTCGGATTTATGTTTCATGAAATAGATATACCCATATCTACTCAGATCATCTGTGAAGGTTAGAACATAACGATAACCCTCGCGCGATGCTACGCTCATTGGTCCACATACATCGGTATGTATGATTTCCAATAAGTCGTAGCTCGCTCCATCATACCAGAAAATGGAGTCTTTGTCATTTTTCCCATTAGACATGCTTCGCATCTATCAAGTGACTCAAAGTCAAGTGTTTCAAGTAATCCATCAAGTATGGAGTTTCTTCATGCGTTTCACTCCAATATGACCAAGACGACGATTGCCACATATAAGTAGAATTATCATTAAGTTTAATTCGCTTAGCATCAATGTTATGTATATGCGTATCACTACTATCGAGATCTAACGAAATAAGCCATTCTTTTGTGGTGCTCGACCATAAAAGATATTATTCATAAAAATAGAACAACCATTATTCTCAGACTTGAATGAATAACCAGTCTTGCATTAAACAAGATCCAGAATAATGTTCATGCTCAACGCGGGTACATAATAGCAATTATTTAGGCTTAAAACTAATCCCGAAGGTAGATGTAGAGGAAGTGTGCCGACTAGCGATCACATTGACCTTGGATCCGTTTCCAACGCGCATCGTCACTTCATCTTTCAGCGGTTGTCGTTTATTCTTTAGTTCCTGTTTCGAGTTACAAATATGAGCAACTCGAACCAGTATCAAATACCCAGGTACTCAGAACGAGAACCGGTGAAATGAACATCTATAACATGTATATCAGATATACCTTCTTTCTTCTTCTTGACAAGGCCGCTCTTCGGATCAGCCGGATACTTGGAGCAATTACGCTTCCGGTGTCCCTTCTCCTTGCAGTAATAGCACTCAACGATCGGGCTTAGGGCCGTTCTTAGGTTTCATAGGAGGCGTGGCAGCTTTCTTGCCACCCTTCTTGAATTTTCCTTAGACTTGCCCTGTTTCTTGAACCGGTGGTCTTGTTGACCATCAACACTTGGTGCTCTTTCTTGATCTCAATCTCAGCGGCTTTTAGCATGCCAAAGAGTTCAGGTAACTCCTTGTTCATGTTCTCGCATATTGTAGTTCATCACAAAGTTCTTGTAACTTGGTGGCAAGTGATTGAAGGACACGATTAATCCCCAGTCCGTTAGGAATCACTATTCCCAAGTCATCGAGTTTCTTCGCATGCCGGTCATGGCGAGCATGTGCTCACTAACGGAGCTGCCTTCTTCCATCATACAGACCGAAGAAATGTTTCGATGCTTCATAGCATTCCACGGCCGCATGAGTCTCGAATATAGCTTTCAGCTCATTCATCAACTCATGAGGATCATGGTGCTCAAAACGTTTTTGAAGATCGGATTCCAGACTGCACAGGATGGCACACTGAACTTGAGAGTACCGAGATTTCCGAGTCGCGTAAACAGCTTTTACTTCATCGGATTCATCTTCTCGAGGAGGGTCACCTAGCGGTGCATCAAGCACAAATTGCAGATTTCCGCCGAGAGGAAGATCCTCACATGACGGAACCCGTCGGTGAAGTTGCTACCGTTGCTCTTAAGTTTCTCTTTCTCTAGGAAGCTGATTAAAATTGATTGGGGACGCCATCTCTACAACATATATTTGCAATAGTTTAGACTAAGTTTATGACAAATTGAGTTCAAATTTTAATTCAACATAATTAAAACCCTAGGTGAACTCCCACTCAAAACAATATCCCTCGCATTGTCTTAGTGATCACACGAACCAAATCCACCGCACCTAAACCCGATCATCACGAGAAAAGGTGTGATTTCAATGGCGAACACTCATAGTGTTCATCATATCAACCATATGATTCATGCTCTACCTTTCGGTATCACGTGTTCCGAGACCATGTCTGTACATGCTAGGCTCGTCAAGGCCACCTAAGTATCCGCATGTGCAAAGCTGTCTTGCACCGTCATATGTACTTATTGAATCTATCACACCCGATCATCACGAGGTGCTTCGAAACGACAAGACTTGGTAACGGTGCTACTAAGGTTGAACACTTTATTATCTTGAGATTTTAGTGAGGGATCATCTTATAATGCTACCGTCGCGATCTAAGCAAAATAAGATGCATAAAAAGGATTAACATCACATGCAGTTCATATGTGATATGATATGGCCCTTTTGTTCTTGCGCCTTTGATCTTCATCTCCAAAGCACGGACATGATCTCCATCATCTTCGGGTATGATCTCCATCATCGTCGGCGTAGCGTCAAGGTCAATGGCTGCCGTCTTCATGATTGTCCTCCATGTAGCAACTATTACAACTACTTTGAAATACTACTCAACATGAAATTTAAAGACAACCATAAGGCTCTGCCGGTTGCCACAATACAATAATGATCATCTCATACATATTCATCATCACATTATGGCCATATCACATCACCAAACCCCTGCAAAAACAAGTTAGACGTCTCTAATTTGGTTTGCATATTTTACGTGGTTTAGGGTTTTCGAGAGAGATCTAATCTACCTACGAACATGAACCACAACGTTGATACTAATGTTTTCAATAGAAGAGTAAATTGAATCTTCACTATAGTAGGAGAGACAGACACCACTAAAGCCTCTTATGCAATACATGTTGCATGTCGAACGAGGAACAAGTCTCATGAACGCGGTCATGTAAAGTTAGTCCGAGCCGCTTCATCCCACTATGCCACAAAGATGCAAAGTACTCAAACTAAAGATAACAAGAGCATCAACGCCCACAAACCATTGTGTTCTACTCGTGCAACCATCTATGCATAGACACGGCTCCGATACCACTGTAGGATAACGTTGCATAGAAAACAAAAAAATTTCCTACCGCGAACACGCAATCCAAGCCAAGATGCAATCTAGAAGACGGTAGCAACGAGGGGGTATCGAGTCTCACCCTTGAAGAGATTCCAAAGCCTACAAGAGGAGGCTCTTGTTGCTGCGGTAGACGATCACTTGCCGCTTGCAAAAGCGCGTAGAAGATCTTGATCACGATCGGTTCCGGCGCCACGAACGGGCAGCACCTCCGTACTCGGTCACACGTTCGGTTGTTGATGAAGACGACGTCCACCTCCCCGTTCCAGCGGGCAGCGGAAGTAGTAGCTCCTCTTGAATCCGACAGACACGACGGCGTGGTGTCGGTGGCGGTGTAGAAGTCCGGCGGAGCTTCGCTAAGCTACGCGGGCAATATGGAGTGGAGGAGCAAAGCTAGGGTTTGGGAGGGGGTGGCCGGCCACTCAAGGGGCGGCCAGCTTATGGTCTTGGGGTGGCCGGCCCTCCCTTGGCCCCTCATTATATAGGTGGATCCCAAGTGTTGGTGTCCAAGTCTTCGAATAAGACCCGAAACCAAAACCTTCCATAGGAGGGGGAAACCTAGCCCAACTAGGACTCCCACCCAAAGGTGGGATTCCCACCTCCCATGTGGGGGTGGCCGGCTCCCTATGGTGGAGTCCACTTGGGACTCCACCCCATCTAGGGCTGGCCGGCCATGGTGGTGGAGTCCCATGTGGACTCCACCTTCCTTGGTGGTTTCTTCCGGACTTTTCTAGAACCTTCTAGAACCTTCCATAGAACCTTCCGCGACATTTTATTTCACATAAAATGACATCCTATATATGAATCTTATTCTCCGGACCATTCCGGAACTCCTCGTGATGTCCGGGATCTCATCCGGGACTCCGAACAAATATTCGAACTCCATTCCATAATTCAAGTGCTACCATTTCAACATCCAACTTTAAGTGTGTCACCCTACGGTTCGAGAACTATGCGGACATGGTTGAGTACTCACTCCGACCAATAACCAATAGTGGGATCTGGAGATCCATAATGGCTCCCACATATTCAACGATGACTTTAGTGATCGAATGAACCATTCACATACATTACCAATTCCCTTTGTCTCGCGATATTTTACTTGTCCGAGGTTTGATCTTCGGTATCACTCTATACCTTGTTCAACCTCGTCTCCAGACAAGTACTCTTTCCTCGTACCGTGGTACGTGGTCTCTTATGAACTCTTTCATATGCTTGCAAGACATTAGACGACATTCCACCGAGAGGGCCCGGAGTATATCTATCCGTCATCGGGATGGACAAATCCCACTGTTGATCCATATGCCTCAACTCATACTTTCCGGATACTTAATCCCACCTTTATAGCCACCCATTTACGCAGTGGTGTTTGGTGTAATCAAAGTACCTTTCCGGTATAAGTGATTTACATGATCTCATGGTCATAAGGACTAGGTAACTATGTATCAAAAGCTTATAGCAAATAACTTAATGACGAGATCTTATGCTACGCTTTAATTGGGTGTGTCCATTATATCATTCACACAATGACATAACCTTGTTATTAATAACATCCAATGTTCATGATTATGAAACTAATCATCCATTAATCAACAAGCTAGTTTAAGAGGCATACTAGGGACTTCTTGTTTGTCTACATATCACACATGTACTAATGTTTCGGTTAATACAATTCTAGCATGATATATAAACATTTATCATAAACATAAAGATATAAATAATAACCACTTTATTATTGCCTCTAGGGCATATCTCCTTCACTTTGACGGCGGACAGTGGGGCTTTCTGCAATGGGGTTTTGATGTCGATGCCGGCCCCCCGCACGCGCGCACAGCGACTGCGGAAGATTCCGCGATCGGGCTGGCGACGGGTATGCTGAGCAGGATCCCGCGCCCACGTCGGCATCGAGGGAGAAAGCCTGCGAGTGGTTGGCCCTTGCTCGCCTAGCTGCCGTGCTGGAGGACTCAGCGTCTGGTGTATGCATCGTGCGGCATGGTGCATCGCGCGGCACGGAGTTGTCGGTGATGGTGAGGTCGATGGAGCGCACACCCGGCGGGATGATGAACTGTGTGGCCCCCGCCCAGGGGTCATTGTTTGAAGCCTCCGCACGCTGCGAGCGAGGTGCGGAGTCGTCGTCGGACGAGAGGATGATAGGGTTGTCTTGGGTCGCCGGTGTGGGTGGTTGGATCATGGTGAGGGGGAAGGCTGGGAGGGAGATGGGCGTGTCGAGGAGGACGCGGTAAGTGCCGAACCAGATCTCGTTGGCTGGTGGGAGCGTTGGAGGCTGAGGATCGAAGGTGTCATTTTGTTTGGAGCTGGGAGGTGGTGGTGGGTTGGCAGTGTCGTTGTGGTTGTCAGCCATGGCTGCCGGTGGTGGTTGGGAGAAGAAGGGAGGGAGGTGAAGGGGTAGGGGGAAAGTGGAGGGGCAGAACGGTGCTCTGTGGCCGGAGACGCCACACCGATAGCGAGGGGAAGCCATCAGAATGACGCCATTGGTGGAATAGAACTGCCACGCCGAGCAGTTCTAGCTCCCCACCGACGGACAACGGCAACACCCTATGATCTGTCTAAAATAGAGGATGTACCACACCCTTATGTAAAAATATCCACTCTTGCCTGAACCTCGTAATTCACTTTCAGTTGAATTGAATTTTTTTTAAAAAAGGAGTTGTAGTGGTTCTGCCGTTTGATCTGATGAGTTGGGAATGTTAAATTTTGTTAGTCCGTGGCAACGCACGGGCATTTAACTAGTAAATCTAAGTCACTTGTTTCCGAACGGATGAAATATATGAGCAGAGAAAGCATCCAAGCATAATTAAGTTGATTAGTGGCATAACAAGGAGGCAACGACAGTGGCGTGCGGGCATGCCACCGAATCGGCGCACTCATAATATAAGAGGGATCTTGACAGACATGTTTAGCATGGTTCATGCACGCAGTAGAGATTCTTGCATGGACTGATCATTGATTAAGTGTACTTACATCTTCTAGCTACACGTTAGCGTCAATGGCAGTATGCCACATTGCCATGCATGTGGAGGAAGTATCTAGATTAGATTTTCGGTCCCCTATGCATGAAATTTCCAACGGCGTCCATTGTATGTAGTTGCAAACTTGCAATGCATGCGTCGCCACCATCAGGAAGAGACAGATAAATACAACTTGTTTTTTTGCTTCACCAATATCTTCACATGAATATGGATATATGTGTTCAAGTTAAGCCGAAACGATCATGGGATCATCTGCAAGTGCACGTACGGATGTGGGCCTCGCTTTGCCTCCATGTGCAAGCATGTGCACCGTCTCCTTCTCCCTCAACAACCGACCAAAATTCACAGAAGCAAACCTTCGATTTTGTGACACACGATCATATCTTCTTAATTTCCCTTTCTCTCCACCTCATGCGCCAAATATCTCTGCATCTCTCACTAGTATATATACGGTTCATGCATGCCAAGTTCGTGATAAGAGTAAGACTTTTTGTTCTAGTCTACAGGAATGCAAGGCTCAAATCAATTCAAGCAAGCGTTGCTCGAGAGTCTGCTTCTGGAACTCCAGAAGCCTGGCGTAGTGGCATCCAGGAAGATGGGCTTCCACGGGACGAAGCACGCGATCAGGCTCGCGGCGGATGCCGCACTCGTGAACGTGAGGGGCGCCGGCGCGACGCGCTGGAGCCGGACCATGCAGACGGCGGTGGAGCTTGGGAACCGCCAGCATGTCACTCCCAGAGCCAAGTCGGCGTCCGGCAAGACGATCTTGAGGAGAGGCCACCGGCTGAGGCGCCCGAGGATGGCCGTCAGGGCGATGGCGTGCGGCTCGACCGGCGTCCTCGCGAGGGCCTTCGTGAGGAAGAGGAGGACGGTGTTGAAAAGGATCGTGCCGGGAGTGGAGAAGCTCGACGATGAGTGCACGTTGCTGAGCGAAACCTTGGACTATGCCGTGTGTCTCAGAGCTCAGGTCGACGTAATGCAGCTTCTCGTGAGGGCTCTTCAGGCTGCAAAACCCTAGCAAATCGATCTCCTGTTTATTACCTTGTATTGCGTGTACGGAGTTCATGTGGAGATAAAGCTTGTAAGATATCAAGCACCTTTTGATCTCCCATCGTTATTCAACAGTGTGAGAGGGACGATTATGAAGATCCTCGGATCAATGATATGTATTTCAGTATGTCAAGTAAAACATTGTGTATGTGCGCGAGAAATGCAACTCTCTTTTCGAGCACGGACATAAGCCCACCTTCTCTCTCTTTCTTACAACTTTGTGTTAAAATTAGATCCATCTCACCCACACTATTGCGTCCATTCCTAAAATTTTAAACCTCCCTAGCTTTGGAACAAATATTTTGGAGATTTGGGCAGGTGGATCAGAAATTGCGTTGTCACGTAGTATCCAGGACAAAGGCTTGCACATCAGATCGGGAGACGATGAGATTACCTACACAAGGGAAGTGGCAGACGCAGGAAAAAATTTGTGGGTGGACACACTTCTAACTTTTTTCATGGTAGCCCATGTACAAAAAAATTGTCAGATGGAAAAAGGAACCAATGAGCTTATCCACAATTAATGAAGACAATATATTGAATAAAAACACCGAATTACATCATATATCATAGAAAATAATACTTTGTCCGATCCATAATAAATGTTGGGACTTTAGTTCAAATTTGAACTAAATTAAACTAAAGCTGTGGCGGTTATTACAGATCAGAGGAGGAGTATTCCTTTTAGTCTCAGTAACCATCGCAACTTTACAATCATAAGAAAATAAGTTGATAATGCATTACGAAATCGGGTTTGAGGAATAATAGCCGTTTTTTAAATAATACACTTTTTAATATTAATTCCAGGAATAATAGCCGTTTTCAGCAAATTTCAGAAATAATACACCGTCGGGGTGGTGGAACCCGAAATTACGAAATCGGGTTTGAGGAACCCGAATACAAAAAATCGGGGTTGGGGAACCCGAAAATAAGATTCTTCTGCGCCTTCTGCGCCGTGATGGAAAAAGAAAAATAAAAAAATAGTAATCGGGGTAGTTGAACCCGATTTCTGAAAATCGGGCACGTTGAACCCGATACCTAATAATCGGGCAATTTGAACCCGACTTCAATAAATCGGGTTTATTGAACCCGATTTTCTGCCCAGCACGAAATTTTCCCGCCTTTTCGCGTTCGCACCGCCGTGTTTCCCTCCCGCCTTTGCCGCCACCCTTCCCGCCACTTCTTCCCGCCACTCCTTCCCGCCATCATCTCCCGCCACTATCTCCCGCTAAATTTTCCCGCCACACTGTCGAATTTTTGCCTATAAAAGCAGGCATCGCTACTCTGGATTGCACAAGTTCTTGTATCTCTATTTTATCCCGTTTGCTCACCCTTAGCCATCATGAGTGTGCCTTGCTCTGACCAGGACTTTAGGCCGGCGAAGGCGAAGGCTGCAAGTTTGCCCCGGGTGTGACTCGCGGAGCGGTGTTGGTGCGGCCGTCTTGCAAAGGTTATGCAGGTGGAGGATTTCTCCGACTCGGTTCGGCATGAAATTTTTCATGTGTGCGAGCTATGAGCATGATCCACCCCGTAGTTCAGCTTCGTCGTCCACCAGGCCGCCGGTATGTTTGGACATAATTTTATGTTGGCATTAATTTATTTATGAATGTGATTTAATGTTATTGTTTGTGTTGCAGTCTCCCCCGCCCCTATGCAAATGGTTTCACTGGATAGACACGGAGCAGCCGGATTGGGCGCGTCAGGAGGTTGAGGAGAAACACCGGCGTGCGTGGGCAACGTTCTTTGAGGAGGAGCGTTGGGAAAAGGTTCGTGCTAATGAAAAAGCGGAGCGAGAGAGTGCGGATACAGAAACTTAGGGCGGAACAAGCTCGTAATCGCGAGGTGAATCGAAGAGGATGGATGATGAGGCTGCACGTAGGTTTGCAGAGGAAGAGGTGCGCAGGGAGGCTCGTGAAGCGGAGAGAAAGAGACTAGGGAAAGAGCTGCTGAGGCGCAAGCGGCAGAAGAACGCGGCGACAAGTCTGGAAAATGGCCACGGTGGACGCAGGGAAAGTAGAGTGATGTGTCGTACTGGCAATGTATCTTAATTTCAGTTTTAGTTTGTCGTTGTATCTTAAATTCCGTTGTAGTGCTAAGCCGTATTTTAATTTCAGCTGCAATGTATCTTAATTTCAGTTGTAGTATTAATGTGAAATGAATTTGCCCCGAAAATGTTGTGTCGAAATTTGGGCTCAATTGTTTTGCCGCCACTTTTTCCCGCCCAATTTGTCCCGCTCAATGTTCCCCGCCATTTATTCCCGCCCAAATCTCGCCGCCAATCTTTCGCGCCCAATTTTTCCCGCTCACATCTTCCCGCCGAAAGTCATCCCTTCTAGCCTATAAATACCCCCACCGTTTTCTTGTCTTTCAGTGTAGCCTCTCAACAAGATGGATCCCCCTTATAAGAATCCCCCCATCTTTTCAATGAATTCATGGCCGAATATCTTCTAGACGAGTGCTCGCTATGTGATGAGGGAGAGTAAGATAGAGACATTCGAGGAGTTCATCGGTAAGCGACGCCTTGCTCCGTAAGGTCGGTAGGAAATTTGAGACTTGGTCTTATGGATATCCAGTTGAAGAAGATGCTCGCTCGTAGCCCACGGGAAATAAGGTGTGAGCTTATCGAGGTTGAATGAGAAGTGGAAGTCACTAACATGGAAGAATGAAGAAGATAGGGAAAGGGATTTGAAATATCCGAACGATGGGCGGCTGAGAGTGAAGCCGACGATGATATCTTCGAGCCTAGCACCAAGGGAAAGAAAAGCTGCATCGTCGAAGGGCAAGAGTGCCAAGTCCTCAAAGGGCAAGAGTGCTGCCACCGCCAGTCGTCGATTCGGACGACGACTTCGAGCCTACCACCAAGGCCATGAAAGCTGCATCGTCGAAGGGCAAGGGAAAGGGTGTGCTGCGTTCTTAGTGTTTTAGTTATCAGTAATCATGGATCTTGTAGTATGTTGTAGCGATGGTGTACCATTTAATATGTTAGCAGAGAGTTATGTTGTAGTAGTAAGTTGTATCTTAATTATCGCTTGAAGTTCAATATGAAATGTTTGTTAAATAGAAATAGTAGTCATACATGGCGCATACAAATAGTAGTCATACATGGTGCATACAAATAGTACTCATACATGGTGCATACAAATAGTACTCATCTCACTGACCACGGCCCCTCCCTCCACCTCGCCTCGGTGGCGGTCGAGCCTGAAAAGGTGACGGCGAGTACATACGAACATGTGGCTGGCGATGTCGGGGAGGAAGCATGTACCCCTGCTCGTGGCCGACCGTACTGCGTGGGATCCGAGGTGGAGTTTGCTGTTGACTTGAAATCCAGCCTTGATAGCTCGCGTGTTTCGTCCTGATCGTGAGCACTGGACCGAGAGGATCGTGATCCGGACCCCGTCGACATATGTCCCTCACCTTTGATTAGATAAAAAAACCGTTAGTCGATCATGAGGAAATTCACACATGGTGCACAATTAATATGGATAGTGATGAATTGCGTACCCTCTGGCTCATCCATACGGGGACGCCACCCGAAGTTAGGCATGGGAAATTGCTGCTCCATGCCGAAACCGGCACGCTGCCAATACTCGTAGGTAGGCTCCTCGTCGCGCTGGTTTTGCCACCGAACCTCCCGCCTGGTTAGGAGATGGTGGCCTCGGGCTCGGCGGTACCCTCCATACGTGGGCGCGGGCGTGCCGCGGGCCGATGCATCCGCAAAGAGGGACGAGGTGGCCGCCGTGCTGCTCGGTACTCGGCAACATCCGAAGATCGCGTGCATGTGATAGTCGCGTAGATACGACGTAGTTTGTCACGAAGACGCTCGTGCAAAGGAGTGCGTGGTGCTCATACCGTCCAAGAAGTGGGCCGGTGGAGAGCGACGCGTGCATGCCGGCGGCGTCATCTTGCAGCTCCGCCGTCAACACGGCCTACAATTGTGAGCTCAAATTAGTTATGTGTTGGCCAATTGTTAAAAAAATATATTTGACTTACTGCGTGATGCCGGCCAAGATCCACCACTAATCTCAGGACGGCCGATGGGAAACCTCGCCCATGACCAGTGCTGCAACAGGAGTGGACAACCAACGATGCCAGAACCATGCGAGGTTAGCTGGCAACCCTTACACATACCTCGGTACGTAGCGGCTAAGACCGCAGAACCCCGGCTCCTCCGATGTGATGTGCTGCGCTTCGGTGGCCTCGCTATCTCACGGAGCTATAGGGATGTACCGCGCACTGATCGTGTTCCCGTGATTGTCCGTGAACATCGTCTTCCCGAGTAGCCACATGAGGTACGCCTCCAAAGCTGCGAGTGATCTGAACCGCAGTCATCGGTACATCTGGGAATCCGAACTGCTCGATCTGTCAAGGTATATTTCAATGTTAGAACTTACATATTATGAGGTAAATAAGTTGTGATAAAAAAGACGAAACTGTTACGGACCTGGAACTCGTGTAGCCATGCCTGGCGAGGCCCGTGAGCCTCAAAAGTCATAGGCCCAACGTCGCACGAACACCACTGGAAACGTGCATCCATGCTGTGCATCCAGCCCACGGTTTCCTCCAATGGGCCTATGGGCTCACACCGCCAACGGAAGGCCCAGCCAACATAGACACGTCCTGTAGAGTAGGCGCCATCTCACCCCGACGAAGTGGAGACGTGTGGGTCTCGGGCCTCCATCGATCCACTAAGCGGAGTGATCAAAGCGAGCATCGTAGTTCGGGCGCGAAATGTGATCTCGGGCCTCCACTAATCGAGCGAAAGGTAGTAGTCCTGCCCACTTCAACCTGCAAAACAAATAATACACAAGCTAAAGCGAGGTCCAATGTAGTTCTTATAAATTTGAGACAAAACAATTGAACAAGTACCTGTCTTCCCATTGAGGGTGTATCATCCAGATTCTTCTTTGGAGTACGGGTCTGCAGTGGCTCCATGCTCTGCGGGTCAGCCTCCAAGTGCGATGCACGATGTTTCTGATCAATAAGTGGATCGAGCAACGATCGAGCCGCCATATCTGCATAAAGATATCACAAATTGCTGCATAGTTCATAAATATTACAAATTATAACATAGTTCACAAATATTACAAATTAAAGCATAGTTCATAAATATTACAAATTGTAGCATAGTTCATAAATATTACAAATTGTAGCATAGTTCATAAATATTACAAATTAAAGCATAGTTCATAAATATTACAAATTAAAGCATACTTCATAAGTATTACAAATATTACTATCTCCCTCTATTTCTTCCCCTCCCACGCCTTCCTCGGTTGCCTCGCCCACGGTTAGCCGCCGCCGCTGCAGCTGCTCGGGTAGAAAGTGGGACATAGGGGTCCCTGTGTCCAAATTGGTTGCACGAGAAAACATTGCCTAGTTGGACCACCCGCTTCGCTTCATCCATATCATTTCTAATGCGCCTTGTCTCCCGTCGACCTACGTTCGTCCGCAATGATCTTGGGTCGAGGGATGTACCGTCTTTCATTTGGTATCACCGTAGTAAAATTTCCCACAACTCCGTATCCGACCATCTCGCCGGTCCGGGTGTGCAGCACAGCCTCTTTCGCGTAATATGGAGAGACGAAAGAGATGGAGTCCAGCCCTAGTTGTGCGGTAGCTGCCCGGCACATGGGAGCATGGAAGGTGAAGCAACCTCGGTTTGTTGCATGTGCACTCACACGATGGCCATTCTTCATTTCCAATTCTGACCTCATGTGTTCTCACCGCATTCACACAACCAAACTTGTCGGTTGGTAAGCGCACCTCAAACCTCCTTTCCTGATTACCGATGGCCAGAACAGTGTGTGACATACCCTTCTTCATCTTGACATCCATATATTCCATAATGGCCTTACAGTAAGGAGTGTTTGGATTTTCAAGCATATGGTTCAAAGCCAACTCCCGTCTCTCTTTGAAATAATTCATAGTGCCATATAAAATACCCTCCACAAGGGCTGTCAGCGGCAATGCCCTATTTCCCCTAAGCACGAAGTTGTATGACTCAGCTAGGTTGGTAGTCATCACACCATACCTAGCTCCATGTGTGTCATGCAGCAAAGACCACCTTTCTAATGGCTCGTGCTCTATCCACTCTGCAAAATTTTTAATCCGTCGTCCAGGCCTCCTTCTAGTATTGGGTGGGTCAAATCCAGGCAGGTCACATAGCCCAATAGGATCTGGCTCGGGCCTACTGGAACCTGTGTACCCTGTGCCACGGCTGCTGCATGAGCTGCTACTAATGCAGCTCGGGCGGCTAACCTGTGCCGCACATGGTCCTTAGTGAACTCATCCAGCTTGCCGCGGAGAAAAGTGTACTTGCATTCTTGATTACTGCTTGCACAACTTCTTGAACAGATTCATAAGACCCTTGCTCCTAAAGCTGCGAGAAGAAATTGGCCCCCGTGTGGCGCATGCACCACCTACTCTGCATATCCTGCCATGGCGTCTCTTCATCAGGTCCGGCTTCTACCAGAGTCTTGATAGCCGCAAGTATACCTGCATGCCTGTCATGTAGCACGCACACATTTTCGCGATCTTTCACTATCGATTTTTTAACTGCACTGAAGAACCATAACCAGCTAGCAGTGTTCTCGCTCTCAACAAATGCAAATGCGAGAGGCACACATCGATTGTTGCCATCCACTCCAATTGCTGTCAGAATCTGTCCCTTGTACCTCCCAGTTAGAAAAGTTCCATCTACACACATCACCGGATGACAATGCATGAAACCCTCGATGCATATGCTGAATGCGAAAAACACCCTGTGCGGAACCACGACATTAGGGAACTCTGGTATCACAAAGTCTTGTATGTCCACATGGGTGCCGGATTCCGGTCCTTCAATGTCTGCGGGAGACGGACGACACCGTCATAAGCATCATAGAAGGTCCCGAATCTGTTCTCCGAGTGCCGCTGTTTAGCCCTCCATGCCTTGCCATATTCAATTACATACTTATATTGAAGGTGAACTCTTTTCTGGATGGCTTTAACCCCCATTGCTTGTATTCTCTACAATCTCCTTGTAGAACAGGCGAGCAATAAGAGTGGATGTAAGGTTTCGGTGATCCTTCAACATACTCTTAAGGACACATGTGTGCGGCACGAAGTCGCTCACCACCCATGTTGTGTCATACTTCGAGACGAGTACCCATGCACCCTTGATGGACATCTAGCATCGCCTGAGACCACTGTCAAGAATTTCTGACTTGAAACGGTGGTTCTGAATACCCTTTGCGTGTTCATTGCCCACTGAGTGATTGTTTCTTGCAGATGTCTCTTGTCAGCATATCTAGCACCAACCGAGATGGTGTTCATGCTGTACTCCCGGGCAGAATCGTGCCGATCATCGACTATCATTGCCTCCGACAAATCATGGTTCCAAGAAGAGGGATCGGATCCACCTCTTCGTTATCATCTGAAGTATCGGATCCACCGGATTCATTCGAGTCAACCTCATTGTCCACTCCATCCTCGTCTTCCTCGTCCATCATGTTCGCATCCTGTTCTTCTTCTTCGTCCACGCTTTCAAGCTCAACGAGTATCGTCATGACCACCTGTCTGCATGGCTACTCTGCCGGATTGGAAACCGCCGCCGCGACATCGAACTTTGACTGCTCTGGCCTGGATGGAACGCACCCTCGCCTTCTTGGAAATTCACCACCTTCGCCTCGGGAAGCATTAAGGCGATGGGGTGAGTTCCCCTGCGCTCGCACGCTTCCAACCAGTGCACCCACTGAGAGGTCCGCTCAATCGGCTTCAACCGCCGGAGAAACTGCGGGTATCTGGAGCTGCTCCACAAAGCATGCACACCAACAGTGTATGCTTCGGGATTAAGCCCGAAATTCACGGTCAACCACTCCTTCAACTGACTAACTCGCCATGTTTTTGGGTTTGTCAGATGCAACTCCTCGTACTGAAACTCGCTCAGATCAGCTCCCATCGGAGTTGTTCGGACCGTGCCATGACCGAAGTAAACAACGAATTTTAATCTATCCGACATATACTGCTCACCTATACAAATTACATACTCGTCAAAAAAATCTAGCACCTACACTCTAAAATAAATAAAAATCTAGCACCTGCAGTCCTAAATAAATACTATCTACCGGTACATATTTCAGTAACTAATGTGCGCAACCTAACGAACGCAACATGCATTATGAGTACACCATCTAATACCAGGAATTAGGGTTTACCCTTGAAGCGTGCCAAACACCTCCGTCGGCAGCTCCGCTCCTCCACCCCGCGGCAGCTCGCACCACCACGCAGCAGGCGACACAGCAACAACACCACCACCAACTCCACCACCACCACTCCACCACCACCAACAACACCTCCACCAAAACGCCTCAAAAACTAACCCATGTATAGATCAGGTGATTCTACAACATTTGGTGGTCAAACTACAACAAATGGCTGGAAAAATCGCTCGGAAATGAGACATTTAGCCGCTGGACCGAGAGCAAATGAGAGAGACAGCTGAGATGAACCGAGTGAGCGCGTGCTGCAGGAGGAAGAAGAGCCGGGCGCGTAGCCGCACCGCGCGTCGGCCGGGATTTAATGCTCGCACGTTTCGGGCGCGGCTCCCCCGAATCGCCGCGCCGGGCGGCCCTCCCGACTCGGCTCTGCTCCCGGCCGTGAGACAGCCCGACGAGCGGCAGGCGCGTGGCCGACAAAAGCGCCTCGGGCGCGCTGAGCCCGACAAAGCTGAATCGGGCGTGCTGAGCCCGAAAATGGCCTTGTCCGCGTGGCCGGCAGGAGATTCCCTGCACTTCGGGTTCGCTGACCCCGATTTTCAAATTTCGGGTTCACGGGCCCCGACGGTGTATTATTTCTGAAAATTCCTAAAAACGGCTATTATTTCTGGAATTAATATTAAAAAGTGTATTATTTAAAAAAAAATCGCGAAACTAATTGTCCAAAAGCCACATGTTCAAATGACCAAAGTAGCAAACAACAATAATGTGCAGATTCAATTCAAGCATCTGTCTACAATTCTGAATAAAAGATAAGCGTGAAGAGAACTAACTGCATATATTCTTCTGTATACAATTGGATTCTATAGTTCTAGACAAATCTGCCCTTCATTATCCACACCCATATACAAAACCATAAACATGTAATTTGGGGATGGTATGGACAAATTCATCAATACCCATTATAACTTGGGTATGGAGAGGGTAATACCGATTCTTCATATTTCATCCATATTACCCATACGATGTTAGAGGAGGACAATCGTGTCTGGTAGACTGGGACACCACAGAATCATGGCGTCGACCACACGCTGGAGGAGGAGTAGCGACCGGGCGAGTCCAATTAGCCAATCGCACAGAAAATCGAGCGCGCGAGGACACAGACCTTGGCCTCCCAGGGCGACAGAATAGGAGCTAGCCGGAGACCACGTCATCGGCATAGATCTCGAAAGACGGAATAATTCGAATGTGTGTGTGTGTGTGGGGGGGGGGGGGGGTGGATTTGACATTCGCGGTGACAATAGAGCTAAATTGGGGGGGGGGTTAGGCAAGTGGTGGCTGAAATTCCCCCGCAGCATTTTTGATGCACCGCCAGAGACCATGCCATCCCCGTAGTTTGCAGCGGCTCGTATGCTGCACTGTCCAAAATGCACGCGGCGAGGTCAGCTCGCTGGAAATGGCCGATTTGACTATTCCTTTGGGCCTGGGCCTGCGATGCTTTGAGGGGTATGCGATCCACTACATAGAAGGTGGGCATGTATCCAATGAGCACACTTTTGCCCCCTCTCCTGGCTGTTCCGACTCCATACTGGCTACCAATCTCATTCTTCTTAAAGTTGTGGGGCGAGGCGATACTAGTCGTGTAGTCACCCGCTCCAACGGCGTCTCTTTCCGCCTGGTAATCTAATATGGTGTCCAGAGTCCAAACTCGAGGGCGTGTAGCGTGTTGCATATTAATTCGAAGTTGAAGCTCGCGTGAAATATTGCTTGCAGATCAATCATATTGTCTCAGTTCGTTGTTGCACACATGATCGGGGTTGTGTCACGCCATGTGATACGGGGCAACCTTCGGTCTTCACCGCATCATGTGCTTCATCGCCAAGACGGCACGCTAAGGTGAATCTTCTCCTTTACGCGTGCCTCGAATCGCCTATTTGGAATGATATACTACTTCATACTCCGACATATCTTGATGATAGGAACTCGACGACAAGTACGGAGAGAAGAGAGGATGCCATGGAGACCCGAGGACGCAAGGCCGATGTCACGGAAGCATGGAAGAGAAGGAGAAAGAGGAGCTGGACGCTCCAGGCCGGAACTTCTGCCCCTGATGGCCGAAACTTCCGCCCAGGACCGGAACTTCCGCCTCGGAGGACCGGAACTTCCGCCCGCCGGAACTTCCGCCCAAGTTCCGCCCAAGTTCCGAAAGTCCGTCAAAACCATACTGGATGTTACTGCGAGGAAATGGCCGAATTCCGGAACTAGGCCGGAAGTTGGTCGGAACTTCCGGCCCGACCGGAACTTCCGGCCTCCAGGACCGGAACTTCCGCCCAGATGCTTCGAAGATGATGTCTAAAAGGAATCCAGCCGGAACTTCCACCCAGGACGACCGGAACTTCCGCCCGACCGGAACTTCCGCCCCTCAGGACCGGAACTTCCGCCCATACGCGTTTCAGCACCAAAACTGACAGATTCAGCTTGTAACTTATCCCTTCGCCCCACCTACTATAAATAGCCTAGTTGGCTCAGATCTGAGATTAGACTTGATGTGAAATTAAACCTGAGCTTAGCTCACCCTTGTGGGAACCCTACCTAGATCTTTGATCTTGTACCCACCCGGGCTCCTTATCGACTCGTGAAGATCTTCTTGGTGACTTCTACCGTTTGTTTGATCTTTTGCTTGCACTTCTACCTATTTGGTCTTTTGCTTGCACTTCTATCAACCTTCCGGTCTTGACTCGTGAAGGTGTGATGCGTACATCAGTAAGTTTCCCTCAGTTAGAAACCAAGGTTTATCGAACCAGTAGGAGTCAAGAAGCACGTTGAAGCGTCGATGGCGATAGCAGATGTAAAAGGCGGCACCACCAGTGATTCCGCGCCAACGTGGAACCCGCACAACACGTGGGCACCAAAGTACTTTGCCCCAACGAAACAAAGTGAGGTTGTCAATCTCCACCGGCTCGTCGTAACAAAGGATTAGATGTATAGTGTGGATGATGATTGCTTAAAAACAAAAGAGAGCTCAGTGTTGCGCAAGAGATTGTATTCGATGTAAAAGAATGGACCGTCCACAGCTCACTAGAGGTGTCTCTCCCATAAGATAAATAGCATGTTGGGCGAACAAATTACAGACTGGGCAATTGACAACTAGAGAGGGCACGACCATGCACATACATGATATGATGAGTATTAGCAGATTTAATTGGGCATTACGACAAAGTACATAAAACCGCTATCCAAAGATGCATCTCATGCCTAAAAAGTCCACCTTTAGGTTATTTCTCGAACCCCTTTCCAAGATATTAAGTTGCAAACAAATGCATACTTGCATTAAGTATGGTGCGTAATGTAATCAATAACTACATCCCTGGACATAGCATCAATGTTTTATCCCTAGTGGCAACAAGACATCCATAACCTTAGGGTCTTGTCACTCCCCCGGATTCACGGAGACATGAACCCACTATCGAGCATAAATACTCCCTCTGGAGTTACAAGCATCAACTGGCCAAAGCATCTACTAGTAACGGAGAGCATGCAAGATCATAAACAACACATAGATTGATAATCAACATAACATAGTATTCTCTATCCATCGGATCCCAACAAACACAACATATAGCATTACAGATAGATGATCTTGATCATGTTAGGCTGCTCACAAGACCCGACAATGAAGCATAATGAGGAGAAGACAACCATCTAGCTACTGCTATGGACCCATAGTCCAGGGGGTGAACTACTCACTCATCACTCCGGAGGGCGACCATGGCGGTGTAGAGTCCTCCCCGGGAGATGAATCCCCTCTCCGACAGGGTGCCGGAGGCGATCTCCTGAATCCCCGAGATGGGATTGGCGGCGGCGGCATCTCGCGGAAGGTTTTCCGTATCGTGGCTCTCGCATGCGGGGGTTTCGCGACGAAGGCTATTTGCAGGCCGGAAGGGCGAGTCGGGAGAGTCACGAGGAGGGCCCACACACGCTAGGCCGGCGCGGCCGGCCCGCTGGGTCGCGCCGCCCTCATCTCAGTGGCGCGCCTCGTGGCCCCACTTCGTTATTCCTTCCCGGTCTTCCGGAAGCTTCGTGTGAAAATAGGCCCACGAGGCGCTGATTTCGTCCAATTCCGAGAATATTTCCTTACTAGGATTTCGAAACCAAAAACTACAGCGAAAAACGGACAAGCGGCTCTTCGGCATCTCGTTAATAGGTTAGTGCCGGAAAAATGCATAAATATGTCATAAAGTATGCATAAAACATGTAGATATCATCAATAATGTGGCATGGAACATAAGAAATTATCGATACGTCGGAGACGTATCGGCATCCCCAAGCTTAGTTTATGCTCGTCCGGCCGGTAGTAAACGATAACAAAGATAATTTGCGGAGTGACATACCATCATAACCTTGATCATACTATTGTAAGCATATGTAATGAATGCAGCGATCCAAAACAATGTAAATGACATGAGTAAACAAATGAATCATATAGCAAAGACTTTTCATGAATAGTACTTCAAGACAAGCATCAATAAGTCTTGCATAAGAGTTAACTCATAAAGCAATAATTCAAAGTAGAGGTATTGAAGCAACACAAAGGAAGATTGCGGTTGCTTTCAACTTGTAACAAGTATATCTCATGGATAATTGTCAACATAGAGTAATATAACAAGTGCAATATGCAAGTATGTAGGAATCAATGCACAGTTCACACAAGTATTTGCTTCTTGAGGTGGAGAGAAATAGGTGAACTGACTCAACAATAAAAATAGAAGAAAGGTCCTTCAAAGAGGAAAGCATCGATTGCTATATTTGTGCTAGAGCTTTGGTTTTGAAAACAAGAAACAATTTTGTCAACGGTAGTAATAAAGCATATGTGTTATGTAAATTATATCTTACAAGTTGCAAGCCTCATGCATAGTTATACTAATAGTGCCCGCACCTTGTCCTAATTAGCTCGGATTACCCGGATTATCATTGCAATGCACACTGTTTTAACCAAGTGTCCAAGGGTACCTCTATGCACGCCTGTACAAAGGTCTAAGGAGAAAGCTCGCATCGGATTCCTCGCTATTGATTATTCTCAACTTAGACATCCATACCAGGGACAACATAGACAACGGATAATGGACTCCTCTTTTATGCATAAGCATGTAGCAACAATTAATTTTCTCATATGAGATTGAGGATATTTGTCCAAAAGCTGAAACTTCCACCATGGATCATGGCTTTAGTTAGCGGCCCAATGTTCTTCTCTAAAATTATGCATGCTCTAACCATTTTAGTGGTAAATCTCCCTTACTTGTAACAAGACGAACATGCATAGCAACTCACATGATATTCAACAAAGAGTAGTTGATGGCGTCCCCAGGAACATGGTTATCGCACAACAAGCAACTTAATAAGAGATAAAGTGCATAAGTACAAAAGATGGGACTAATCCTGTTTGATCTTACTATCACGAGAAGAATCAAGTGGTTCAGCGGTTCAGTCACCGGTTCTGGTATTCCATTTTGAATATGGATAGGAATGAAAGTAGGATAAAACGAGATTAAGTTGACTCTTTCATCGAGGAAGTTAGCTGAGGCAATAGAATTACTCAATAAGTTAAGTAAGAAGTCACTTCTTTCTTTACTCTTTAGGCCTTGACATATGAACAACAAAACATGTCCTTATAGTTTTTAGGCTATTTGTCCCATGAGCTATATATTGTAAAGGTGAAGAATGGAAATTTTAAAGGTAGCACTCAAGCAATTTACTTTGGAATGGCGGAGAAATACCATGTAGTAGGTAGGTATGGTGGACACAAATGGCATAGTGGTTGGCTGCAAGGATTTTGGATGCATGAGAAGTATTCCCTCTCGATACAAGGCTTAGGCTAGCAAGGTTATTTGAAACAAACACAAGGATGAAGCAGTGCAGCAAAACTCACATAAAAGACATATTGTAAACATTATAAGACTCTACACCGTCTTCCTTGCTGTTCAAACTCAATACTAGAAATTATCTAGACCTTAGAGAGACCAATTATGCAAACCAAATTTTAGCAAGCTCTATGTATTTCTTCATTAATAGGTGCAAAGTATATGATGCAAGAGCTTAAACATGAGCACAACAATTGCCAAGTATCACATTATCCAAGACATTATAGCAGATTACTACATGTATCATTTTCCAATTCCAACCATATAACAATTTAACGAAGAAGAAACTTTCGCCATGAATACTATGAGTAAAGCCTAAGGACATACTTGTCCATATGCAACAGCGGAGCGTGTCTCTCTCCCACACAAAGAATGCTAGGATCCATTTGTTCAAACAAAAACAAAAACAAAAACAAACAGACGCTCCAAGCAAAGCACATAAGATGTGATGGAATAAAAATATAGTTTCACTAGAGGAACCTGATAATGTTGTCGATGAAGAAGGGGATGCCTTGGGCATCCCCAAGCTTAAACTGCTTGAGTATTCTTGATATATGCGGGGTTGAACCACAGGGCATCCCCAAGCTTAGAGCTTTCACTCTCCTTGATCATATTGTATCATCCTCCTCTCTTGATCCTTGAAAACTTCCTCCACACCAAACTCAAAACAACTCATTAGAGGGTTAGTGCACAATTAAAATTTACATGTTTAGAGTGACATGCAATCATTCTTAACACTTCTGGACATTGCACAAAGCTACTTGAAAGTCAATGGAATTGAAAAATCCATCAAGCATAGCAAAACAGGCAATGCGAAATAAAAGGCAGAATCTGTCAAAACGAATCGGTTCGTAAAGACGAATTTTACTGAGGCACCAGACTTGCTCAAATGAAAATGCTAAAATTTAATGAAAGTTGCGTACATATCTGAGGATCACTCACGTAAATTGGCATAATTTTTTGAGTTACCTACGAAGGAATTAGGCCCAGATTCGTGACAGACAAAGAAATACGTTTCTACTAGCGGTAATCCAAATCTAGTATGAACCTTACTATCAACGACTTTACTTGGCACAACAATGCACAAAACTAAGATAAGGAGAGGTTGCTACAGTAGTAACAACTTCCAAGACACAAATATAAAATAAAGGTACTATAGTAAAAACATGGGTTGTCTCCCATAAGCGCTTTTCTTTAACGTCTTTCAGCTAGGCGCAGAAAGTGTGTATCAAGTATTATCAAAAGATGATGCGTTGACATTCTTACCAGGGGCATTGCTCTTACCCTTCTTACTCTTTGGTCTAGGGAATACATGACCGCATCCGGGTGTAGAGGTAAAATTTAGAGTGCCTTTCCCCACATCTATGATTGCTCCCATGAGTTTCAGCAGGGATCTTCCAAGCGTGATTTGTCCTGTCCCTACACATTCAATAACGAGATAATCGATGGATACCGTCCTTCCAAGAAAGGTTGTGAAAACACCTTCAGCTATACCCTTAGGGATTATAACGCAGTTATCATTAAGAGTTATTCCTTCTCCCCTTCGATCAAGTTCCCAAAGTGTCAAATATTCATAAATACTTTTAGGCATAAGGCAAAACTCAGACATAATATCACAACGAGCAAGAAAAGTTTCACCACCAATAGCAACTTTAACGGTAGGCACCCACATTGAAGGTTCGAAGCTTAATGGAACATAATCATAGTATTCGCGAATTTGGTTGTACACTTCTTTTAAACAGGATATATTTGTTTCGAGAGTGTTTAATCTATTATGAATGCTAGCATGAGATGGATCAAAATTATTATCGGAGCTAGATAATGTAATCAATTTTCTTATGGCATTAAAAGCTTGATCCCCATCACAATGAAGGAAATCTCCTCCCACTACAGCATCTAAGGCATATCTATAGCGAAGAATAAGCCCAAAATAAAAGTTACTTAAGAAGCAAACTTAGGGTCATTTTAGGTTCAGTTTTACTATAAGAATCAAAAATTCTAGACCAAGCTTCTTTAAAATTCTCTTCACCACCTTGTTTAAAAGTGAAGATTGATTCCTCAGGTGACAGAGTAACAACTACAGGACTAGTCATGATAATAAAAATAAGGTAAATGCAAGTAACTATTTTTTTTGTGTTTTTTAATATGGCAAACAAAATAGCAAATAAAGTAAAACTAGCAACTAATTTTTTTTGTATTTTGATTTAGTGCAGCAAACAAAGTAGTAAATAAAATAATGCAAGACAAAAAACAAAGTAAAGAGATTGGGATGTGGAGACTCCCCTTGCAGCGTGTCTTGATCTCCCCGGCAACGGCGCCGAGAAATTTAGCTTGACACGCGTACGGCACGCGACCGTTGGGAACCCCAAGTGGAAGGTGTGATGCGTACTGCGGTAAGTTTCCCTCGGTTAGAAACCAAGGTTTATCGAACCGAGTAGGAGTCAAGAAGCACGTTGAAGGTTGATGGCGGCGAGATGTAGTGCGGCGCAACACCGGGATTACGGCGCCAACGTGGAACCTGCACAACACAACCAAAGTACTTTGCCCCAACGAAACAGCTGAGGTTGTCAATCTCATCGGCTTGCTGTAACAAAGGATTAGATGTATAGTGTGGATGATGATTGTTTGCGAAAACGAGTAGAACAAGTATTGCGGTAGATTGTATTCGATGTAAAAGAATGGACCGGGGTCCACAGTTCACTAGAGGTGTCTCTCCCATAAGATAAATAGCATGTTGGGTGAACAAATTACGGTTGGGCAATTGACAAATAGAGAGGGCATGACAATGCACATACATGATATGATGAGTATTGTGAGATTTAATTGGGCATTACGACAAAGTACATAGACCGCTATCCGAGCATGCATCTATGCCTAAAAGTCCACCTTCGAGTTATCATCCGAACCCCTTCCAGTATTAAGTTGCAAACAACGAGACAATTGCATTAAGTATGGTGCGTAATGTAATCAATAACTACATCCTCGGACATAGCATCAATGTTTTATCCCTAGTGGCAACAGACATCCATAACCTTAGGGGTTTCCGTCACTCCCAGTTCACGGAGACATGAACCCACTATCGAGCATAAATACTCCCTCTTGGAGTTACAAGCATCAACTTGGCCAAAGCATCTACTAGTAACGGAGAGCATGCAAGATCATAAACAACACATTGTAGATTGATAATCAACATAACATAGTATTCTCTATCCATCGGATCCCAACAAACACAACATATAGCATTACAGATAGATGATCTTGATCATGTTAGGCAGCTCACAAGACCCAACAATGAAGCATAATGAGGAGAAGACAACCATCTAGCTACTGCTATGGACCCATAGTCCAGGGGTGAACTACTCACTCATCACTCCGGAGGCGACCATGGCGGTGTAGAGTCCTCCGGGAGATGAACCCCCTCTCCGCGGCGAGGGTGCGGGAGGCGATCTCTCGAATCCCCCGAGATGGGATTGGCGGCGGCGGCGTCTCCGGAAGGTTTTCCGTATCGTGGCTCTCGGTGCGGGGGTTTCGCGACGAAGGCTATTTGTAGGCGGAAGGGCGAGTCGGGAGAGTCACGAGGGGCCCACACGCTAGGCCGGCGCGGCCGGCCGTCGGGCCGCGCCGCCCTACGTGGCGCCGCCTCGTGGCCCCACTTCGTTAGTCCTTCGGTCTTCTGGAAGCTTCGTGTGAAAATAGGCCCCTGGGCGTTGATTTCGTCCAATTCCGAGAATATTTCCTTACTAGGATTTCTGAAACCAAAAACAGCAGAAAACGGCAACTGGCTCTTCGGCATCTCGTTAATAGGTTAGTGCCGGAAAATGCATAAATATGTCATAAAGTATGAATAAAACATGTAGATATCATCAATAATGTGGCATGGAACATAAGAAATTATCGATACGTCGGAGACGTATCAGGTCTTTTCACCCTTCTAGATCTTGCGAGCTTCGATTTGTCGATCTCTTTGCGGGACTTCTACCGGAAGGTCTTTTCTCGCAACCTCTATCGAGTTGGTGGTTCGGGCCAACGAGGGAAAACCGATTTGTGTGCGTGTGTGTGTTGTATCCCCACGATTCCCCTACGTGTTCTTCGTGTTCATCGCGTTCATCCACCTCCCCCACGAATTCCACCCAAATCCGTGAAGATCGGGCACATCCTTGGGCTTAGCCCTTATCATATGGTATCAGCAGCTCTTTGGTTGCCACGGATTTGACCCCCACCACCCCCCAATTCCACCAATTTCGCCCAAAAAATTTCCAAAAAAAATTCCCAAAAAATAGCCCCAAATTGGCCTTGGATCGATCTCGCGATTGGTTGAGTTGTTTGTGGTTTTGCTCCAATAGAAACTTGTCTTTGGTGTTGATCTGCAATTCCCCCACCTTCCCACAGCTTCTAGTGCCAAATTTTCCTCGAATTCGAAGGATTTCGGCCCGGATTTCTGCCCAAATCGATGAACAGCCCGCAGATCTGATTGCGACCGGAAGTTCCGCCCGGCAGGACCGGTAGTTCCGCCCGGGACCGGAAGTTCCGCCCCTCAGGACCGGAAGTTCCGCCTGGCCGAAATTTTGACAGCAACCTTCGTTTTTCGTTTTGGTACTAACCCCCTTGTGTTTGTACTTTGGTTTGAGTGCCATTTCAGCTACCACAAAGCTTCCGCAACATCGACAACGACGATGGCACCCCGAGGATCCAAGCGGTTCATTTGACACCTCCACCATAGCAAGTTCAAGATCGTCGGCCACCATCATCAAGTGGTATAACTTGCTCCTAACTTGTAGCCCTAGCCTCTTTTGCGTACCTTTCCTATCGAGAGTGGCTTTCTAGTGTTGCGAAGCATTGCGCAAGCGTCCCGACCGTGAGGGTGTGCGTGTGTTGAGCAAAGCTACGAGCAAGCTCGTGTGAAAAGATAAGCAAAAGAAGTGTGACATACTTACATAGATAGTAGTATCCTTACATAGTGAGAAAAAGAAAGAAAAATACAAAAAGAAAAAGAAAAAGTGTGTGAGTGACACCTATACACAAAAGAGTCCAAAGCTTTTAAGCAAAAGAGAGAAAAGAGAAGAGAGGCGTCTTGCGCAAATCTTGTTGCTTCTCAATCTTGCAACCAAGCCACGGTCTCTCTTGTGTTAGCGTGACACCGAGCTAGTAGTCTTCGTTAGGACCATTTTGTTCTTGCTCATTTTCCAAGTCGCGCTAACCCCATTTTGTCCCACGTGTGTGTTCCTCCTTGTGTATGCCTTTTGTGATCACCTCCTTTGACTTGTGACTTTTGGATCTTACCCACTTTTGACAATAGACTTTTCGTTTGGTTCTTCCATTTGGCTTTCCACATCCATACCTAACACCATATAGAGTTTTTGTTTTTGTGTGTGTGCATACATATCGGTTGCCCTCCGCCTTGAAACACCTTTTCGATTTTGGTTTGCAAGTTTTGACCCTTTTGGTAGTTTTCCTTCCACCATATATACACCAATCCTATAGACTAACATGGATAGTGAAGATGAACCTACGGAGGACGACATGGAGTCCGATGAGGGTGATAGCTCCGCAAGCACCGCGGATATGGAGGACCATGGGGAGCCCGACACCGACTATGGCTCCACAAGCATTGGCGATGTCCACGACATCGAGCATCTCTACACTGACCATGACTCGCCAAGCATGGAAAACATGGTGGACCATCGCTCCGAGTACGACTACGACCACGACGACATGGTTGAGCACTACCTCGACCACGACTACGACCACGACGACATGGTTGAGCACTACCTCGACCACGACTACGACCACGGCGACATGGTTGAGCACATCCTCGACCACGACTACAACCACGACGACATGGTTGAGCACTACCTCGACTACGACTACGACACCATGATGGAGCACCGCACCGAGCACTACCTCGACCATGACTTTGACACCATGGTGGAATCTAGTTTCGACTCCACTTTGAACAAGACCGATGCCTACAAGTTCCCCATATTGGCCAATGGAACTACATATGAAGATAGAGGACCTCCAAGACGGCGCAACCATGAGAGTGCTTATGCACATGATCATCTACACCGAGCTCATACTAGGGAATATCAAGAGAACCATCACCATGATCGCCATCGACACTCTCCTCCGAGCTCAAGAAGGCGCCACAAGCAAAGTGCCAAGCCTCATGGACCATCATCTAGGCATGTGATAACCCACAAGTATAGGGGATCGCGACAGTCTTCGAGGGAAGTAAAACCCAAATTTATTGATTCGACACAAGGGGAGGTAAAGAATACTTATAAGCCTTAACAACTGAGTTGTCAATTCAGCTGCACCTGGAAAAGCACTAGTAACGAGGGTGATGTGAAAGCAACGATAATATGAGAGCAATAGTAACGAGTAACACAGCAGCAGTACGTAACACGGAGGCAATGGCACCGGAAAATAGTTGATACTACTTCCAATGACATATAGAACGAGTATATGATGATGAGAGATGGACCGGGGTTCCCAGCGATCTACACTAGTGGTAACTCTCCAATAACAAGTGACAAGTGTTGGGTGAACAAATTACGAGTTGGGCAATTGATAGGATTGATAAAGCATTAAGAAAGAACATCAATTCATTAATCATGTAGGCATGTTTTCCATATATAGTCGTACGTGCTCGCAATGAGAAACTTGCACAACATCTTTTGTCCTACCAGTACGGTGGCAGTCGGGCCTCAAGGGAATCTATTGGATATTAAGGTACTCCTTTTAATAGAGTACCGGAGCAAAGCATTAACACTCCGTGAAAACATGTGATCCTCACATCACCGCCATCCCCTCCGGTTGTCCCGATTCTCGTCACTTCGGGGCCTTTGGTTCCGGACGGTGACATGTGCATACAACTTGTAGATACAATCTAAGCAATAATTATAGAGCTTAAATCTAAGATCATGCCACTCGGGCCCTAGTGACAAGCATTAAGCATAACAAGATTGCAGCAACAATAACTTCACAAACTTTATAGATAGACTAATCATAATGTATCATCCATCGGATCCCAACAAACACAACACCGATTACATCAGATGGATCTCAATCATGTAAGGCAGCTCATGAGATCATTGTATTGAAGTACATGGGATAGAGAGTACCAACTAGCTATCGCTAGAACCCGTAGTCCATGGGGGAACTACTCACGGAGCATGATGGAGGCGGTGGCGTCGATGGAGATGGCTTCGGGGGCACTTCCCCGTCCGGCGGGGTGCCGGAACCGAGACTTCTGTCCCCGAATTGGAGTTTCGCGATGGCGGCGGCGCCCCGGAGTCTTTCCGGAGTTTCGTCAATTGGTATCGAGTTTTTAGGTCGAAAGGGCTTATATAGGCGAAGAGGCGGCGCGGGAGGGGCGACGGGGGCCTCCTCACACTAGGGCCGGCGCCGGCCGCGTGTAGGCCGCGTCGGCCCACACGTGTGGTGGCCCCCGGGCTCTCCTCCGACTCCCCTTCGGTGTTCCGGAAGCTTCCGGGAAAAATAAGATGTTGGGTCTTCGATTTCGTCGAATTCCGAGAATATTGCCCGAACAGACCTTTACGGAACCAAAAACAACGAGAAAGCGAAACTGGCCTTGTTGGCATCTTGTTAATAGGTTAGTTCCGGAAAACGCATAAAAACATCATAAAGTGCAAGCAAAACATGTAAGTATTGTCATAAAACAAGCATGGAACATCAGAAATTATGGATACGTTGGAGACGTATCAGCATCCCCAAGCTTAGTTCCTACTCGTCCTCGAGTAGGTAAACGATAAAAAGAATAATTTATGTAGTGACATGCTACTTACATAACCTTGATCATACTATTACAAAGCATATGAAATGAATGAAGTGACTCAAGGCAATGATCTATAGTTGCTAACAAATAGATAACATATAGCAAAACTTTTCATGAATAGTACTTTCAAGACAAGTATCAAAAGTCTTGCACAAGAGTTAACTCATAAAGCAATAAATTCAAAGTAAAGGCATCGAACCAACACAAAGGAAGATTTAAGTTTCAGCAGTTGCTTTCAACTTTCAACATGCATATCTCATGGATAATTGTCAACATAAAGTAATATAATTAATGCAAATAAGCAAGTATGTAAGAATCAATGCACGAGTTGACACAAGTGTTTGCTTCTAAGATGGAAGGAAGTAGGTAAGCCGACTCAACATAAAGTAAAAGAAAGGCCCTTCGCAGAGGAAGCATTGACTGCTATATTTGTGCTAGAGCTTTGGTTTTGAAAACATAAAGAGAGCATAAAAGTAAAGTTTTGAGAGGTGTTTGTTGTTGTCAACGAATGGTAGTGGGCACTCTAACCCCCTCGCCAGACAAACCTTCAAAGAGCGGCTCCCATTTTATTTTATTTTTGGGTGGCACTCCTTCCAACCTTTCTTTCACAAACCATGGCTAACCGAATCCTCGGGTGCCCGCCAACAATCTCATACCATGAAGGAGTGCCCTTTTATTTTAGTTTTATTATAGATGACACTCCTCCCCACCTTTGCTTTCTCAAGCCATGGCTAACCGAATCCTTCGGGTGCTCGTCCAACAATCACATACCATGGAGGAGTGTCTATTTTGGTTAATTAATTTGGGGCCTAGGAATCCCATTGCCAGCTCTTTTTGCAAAATTATTGGATAAGCGGATGAAGCCACTAGTCCATTGGTGAAAGTTGCCCAACAAGATTGAAAGATAAACACCACATACTTCCTCATGAGCTATAAAACATTGACACAAATCAGAGGTGATAAATTTTGAATTGTTTAAAGGTAGCACTCAAGCAATTTACTTTGGAATGGCGGAGAAATACCATGTAGTAGGTAGGTATGGTGGACACAAATGGCATAGTGGTTGGCTCAAGGATTTTGGATGCATGAGAAGTATTCCCTCTCGATACAAGGCTTAGGCTAGCAAGGCTATTTGAAGCAAACACAAGTATGAACCGGTACAACAAAACTTACATAAGAACATATTGCAAGCATTATAATACTCTACACTTGTCTTCCTTGTTGCTCAAACACTTTTACCAGAAAATATCTAGACCTTAAGAGAGACCAATCATGCAAACCAATTTTAACAAGCTCTACGGTAGTTCTCCACTAATAGGTTTAAACTACATGATGCAAGAACTTAATCATGATCTACTTGAGAGCTCAAAACAATTGCCAAGTGTCAAATTATCCAAGACAATATGAGGCATTTTCTGTTTCCAACCAAATAACCATAAGTATTGTAGCTTCCAACTTTTATCATTGAACATTAAAAGTAAAACGAAGAACAAGTGTTCATATGAAAAAGCGGAGCGTGTCTCTCTCCCACACAAGGATTGCTAGGATCCATCTTTATTCAAACAAAAACAAAAATAAAAGCACACAGACGCTCCAAGTAAAGCACATAGGATGTGACCAGAATAAAAATATAGTTTCAATAGAAGAAACCTGATAAGTTGATGAAGAAGGGGATGCCTTGGGCATCCCCAAGCTTAGACGCTTGAGTCTTCTTGAAATATGCAGGGATGAACCACGGGGGCATCCCCAAGCTTAGACTTTTCACTCTTCTTGATCATATATCATCCTCCTCTCTTGACCCTTGAAAACTTCCTTCACACCAAACTTCTCATAAACTTCATTAGAGGGGTTAGTACTCAAAAAACTTGAATCCACCTTGGTCCTGTAGTGACACATTGCAAGAACTCAATAAAACATTAGCTACAGCTCTCCACGTCTAGAAAGCCTTGCTTAAAGTCCACAAGAGACAATGCAAAAAACGAGACAGAATCTGCCAAAACAGAACAGCCAGTAAAGACGAATTTTAAAGAGGTACTTCCGTTGCTCAAATCAGAAAACTCAAAACTAATGAAAGTTGCGTACATATCTGAGGAACACGCACGTAAATTGGCAGATTTTTCTGAGTTACCTACAGAGAAAACAGCCCAGATTCGTGACAGATAGAAATCTGTTTCTGCGCAGAAATCCAAATCTAGTATCAACCTTCGATTAGAGGCTTCACTTGGCACAACAATTGCAATAAAATAAAGATAAGGAGAGGTTGCTACAGTAGTAACAACTTCCAAAACACAACAAAACAAGTAGCAAAATAAACACATGGGTTATCTCCCAAGAAGTTCTTTCTTTATAGCCATTAAGATGGGCTCAGCGGTTTTAATGATGCACTCGCAAGAAATAAGAGTTGAAGCAAAAGAGAGCATCAAAAAGCAAATTCAAAACACATTTAAGTCTAACCCACTTCCTATGCATAGGAATCTTGTACACAAATAAATTCATGAAGAACAAAGTGACAAGCATAAGAAGATAAAACAAGAGTAACTTCAAAATTTTCAGCATATAGAGAGGTGTTTTAGTACCATGCAAATTTCTACAACCATATTTTCCTCTCTCATAATAATTTTCAGTAGCTTCATGAATAAACTCAACAATATAACTATCACATAAAGCATACTTTTCATGATCCACAAACACATAATTTTTATCAAGCTCAAAAATAGTGGAATTAAAACTTTCAAACCCACTTTTATCAATAATATAACATGATGATTGATCAATCTCAAGAGATATGGGACTCATAGATAAAGTCAAGAACTCTCCAATCCCATTTTCATTAGTAGTACAATTAATATTATCAAGTAACATAGGACCATCATCTAGAGCTTTATCATAAACATTTGCTACGCAAAATTCTTTAGTACCATGCATTTCGACATCGGGCACAAACAAAGCATTATCATAAGATTTATCAAAGTAGCATGGATTATCATAAATAACAGTAGCATAATTATTCTCACAAGTTTTACTCATAGGGAATATTTCAAGAGAATCCACAGGAACATAACATTCAACCTCTTTCGGTAAGCATGGAGGACAATCAAATAGTGTAAGAGATAAAGAGTTACTCTCATTAGAAGGTTGGCATGGGTAGCTAATCCATTCTTCCTCCTTTTGTTCATCACTCTCCTCTTCTTTTTCATCCAATGAGCTTTCAGGTTCATCAATTTCCTCCTCTTTTTCATCCAATGAGCTTTCGGGTTCATCAATTTCTTCTTCCACAGGTTCCTGCAAATTGTGAGTGCATTCTTGTGCATTAATGAGTCTCTCTTTATAATCAATGATATAAGGATTATCAGTGTAACTTTCATTGCAAAAATTAAGGATAGAAGAGACATAATCTTTAAGGTCCTTACAAACAACACAAGTTTCATAATTCTTAACCATGAAGGATTCTATCTCAGAGGCTCCCATAAATATGACAAATTGTTCTACCTCTTCAAACCCAAAATGAATATAACTATTCCGATTATAGTTCTTAATTAAAAATTCCTCACTAAAGCCACATTGAAATTTAAGATGTTTAGTGTCTTGTTGAGAGCAACAGTTTATATCATGGCGTTTAAGCAAGATTTTAGCAATTGCGTTCAATTTTTCTATCACAGACACTCATAACTTTACCACGTTCTTGATTCTCTATAATTATTATAATATTCTATAAGCTCCAAGTAGGTTGTGGGTTCTCCCATAACAGCAGTTTTTAATTTTTAGGTTTTTCAAATTTTTATGGATTTTTGGGTATATGAGAAAAATAAAACAAGACAAAAAGAAACTAAGCAAAAGTAAACTAGGCAAAATAAAACTAGACAGAAATAAACTAAGCACAAATAAACTAGACAAAAGTAAACTAAACAAAACAAAATAAAAACAGAGAGAGAGAGGTAGAGTGTACTCCCCAGGTGAACTTATGAGTAGAGCTATGCCTCCCCGGCAACGGCGCCAGAAAACAGTCTTGATAACCCACAAGTATAGGGGATCGCGGCAAGTCTTCGAGGGAAGTAAAACCCAAATTTATTGATTCGACACAAGGGGAGGTAAAGAATACTTATAAGCCTTAACAATCGAGTTGTCAATTCAGCTGCACTCGGAAAAGCACTAGTAACAGGGGTGATGTGAAAGCAACAGTAATATGAGAGCAATAGTAATAGTAACACGAAGCGAGTAACAGAATACGGAGGCAATGGCACCGAGAAAATAGTTGATACTACTTCCAATGACATATAGAACGAGTATATGATGATGAGAGATGGACCGGGGTTCCCGAACGATCTACACTAGTGTTAACTCTCCAATAAGTGACAAGTGTTGGGTGAACAAATTACAGTTGGGCAATTGATAGGATTGATAAAGCATTAAGAAAGAAGATCAATTCATTAATCATGTAGGCATGTTTTCCATATATAGTCATACGTGCTCGCAATGAGAAACTTGCACAACATCTTTTGTCCTACCAGCCGGTGGCAGCCGGGCCTCTAGGGAATCTCTCGGATATTAAGGTACTCCTTTTAATAGAGTACCGGAGCAAAGCATTAACACTCCGTGAAAACATGTGATCCTCACATCACCGCCATCCCCTCCGGTTGTCCCGATTTCTCGTCACTTGGGGCCTTTGGTTCCGGACGATGACATGTGCATACAACTTGTAGATACAATCTAAGCAATAATTATAGAGCTTAAATCTAAGATCATGCCACTCGGGCCCTAGTGACAAGCATTAAGCATAACAAGATTGCAGCAACAATAACTTCACAAACTTTATAGATAGACTAATCATAATGTATCATCCATCGGATCCCAACAAACACAACACCGATTACATCAGATGGATCTCAATCATGTAAGGCAGCTCATGAGATCATTGTATTGAAGTACATGGGATAGAGAGTACCAACTAGCTACTTGCTAGAACCCGTAGTCCATGGGGGAACTACTCACCGAGCATGATGGAGGCGGTGGCGTCGATGGAGATGGCTTCCGGGGGCACTTCCCCGTCCCGGCAGGGTGCCGGAACAGAGACTTCTGTCCCCCGAATTGGAGTTTCGCGATGGCGGCGGCGCCCACGGAGTCTTTCTACGGAGTTTCGTCAATTGGTATCGAGTTTTTAGGTCGAAAGGGCTTATATAGGCGAAGAGGCGGCGCGGGAGGGGCCACGGGGCCTCCCCACTAGGCCGGCGCGCCCGCGTGTGGCGCCGCGCGGCCCACACGTGTGGTGGCCCCCGGCTCTCCTCCGACTCCCCTTCGGCTGTTCTGGAGGCTTCCGGGAAAAATAAGATGTTGGGTCTTCGTTTCGTCGAATTCGAGAATATTGCCCGAACAGCCTTTACTCGGAACCAAAAACAGCGAGAAAACAGAACTCGGCCCTGTGGCATCTCGTTAATAGGTTAGTTCCGGAAAATGCATAAAAACATCATAAAGTGCAAGCAAAACTTGTAAGTACTGTCATAAAACAAGCATGAAACGTTAGAAATTATGGATACGTTGGAGACGTATCAGCATGCCGAGGATCGTCATCAACACACGTCGCCTCATGATCATCGTCGACCATCACCACCTCATGACCACCATCGACATGCATCACCACATGACTGTCGCCGACACAAGTCACCTCATGATCATCGTCGACCATCACCACCTCATGACCACCATCGACATGCATCACCACATGACCGTCGCCGACACAAGTCACCTCATGATCATCGTCGACCATCACCACCTCATGACCACCATCGACATGCATCACCACATGACCATCGCCGACACAAGTCACCTCATGTTCACCATCGACCAACACCTACCAAGGATCTTCGACGACACCACCCAAGACATGGTGATGATGCAAGAAGACGAGATCCTCGACATGAAGCGGCCAAGGCTACAAAGAACAACAACACCAACCATATGGTGTCCACAAAGCCTAGCGCCACCACCAAAATGGCATCTCCAAGACTGCCTACACATGAGAAGATCTCCAATGGTGCGAGACAAGATACTACATCAACAAGGAAGGTGGTGTCAAGTGCAAAGAAAGAGGAACCACATCTTATGGTGCTTCCCTCTCCTACCACCACCACATTGAAATCTCCAAGACCACCTACACATGAGAAGATCTCCAATGGTGCAAGACAAGGCGCTACACCAACAAGCAAGATGGTGCCAAGTGCAAAGAAAGAGGGACCACATATCATGGTGCTTCCCCCTCCTACCGCCACCACCATAATGGCGCCTACAAGAAGCTCAAGCCCCAAGATGACGACCATGGAGTCTACACTTCAAGATGAAGGACGATCTACCCATCCTTATGCCAACATGACAATGCGTTGTCCACCAAGATCAAGTAGCTCCCAATGTTTTCGTTGCAACCAAGAAGGTCATCATTGGGAATGCCCCAATCTCCATTGTGATGTGTGCACATCCAACAAGCACATGACATGGGAGTGCAACACACCACAAGCCCACAAGCTCTACTTCGCCCAATTGGATGCCGAAATTGCCAACAAGACACTTCAAGATACCATTGTCTTCAAAGAATGGTGCAAGGAAATGGCCAAGAGGACGACTATGAAGTCCACACTTCAAGATGAAAAACAAGAAGGCCAAGTCAAGGGTGACGTTGATTCGAGCCTAGCTCTCAACAACACCATAGCGCCATCAAACGGTGTCAACATGGGAGGCGATGGAGTTGAGACGGTTGAGCATGGGATTCTCCCTTCAACCAAGGAGGCGAATGGAGTTGAGAATGGTGAGCATGGGATGATCCCTTCACCAATGGAGGCGCATGGAGATGAGAAAATCGAGCCTACTCCAATATGCTTGAATAAGGAGATGGTACCAATCCCATGTGAGAATGAGAGCCACTTAGCCCACTTGAGTGAGAGTGATAGTGAGTTGAGTGACTCCCACCCCATATGTGAGTTTGAGTGCCTCACATTTGCCGAGCTAGAAGTTCTTGAAGCCAATATGACCCCCAAAGACAAAGCCGAGTGCAAATCCTACTTCAAACACTTTGAGAGCAAGAGTGACACACCACATGAGTTGAGTGAGGACACTTTGATTTCTAACACATTAACCTCTACTCCTCTTGTGTTGTCTTCCTCTTTGCTAGGTTGCTCGGACATCGACGACGCCATTGCCATGTAGATTAGGGACTCCACTATATGTGAGATAAGCGACTCCACTATATGTGAGATGAGTGAATCCACTATACATGAGCTTGAGTGCCTCCACCTTGAGGATATGAGTGATACACCGAGTGAGATGAGAGTGGTAGTTGATAGGTCATGTGAGGCCATTTCGAATTCTAACAACTTACCCTCTACCTCTAGTGTGTTTCCTTGTGTCTCATTAGGTACCATGGATGACGAGTTCCCGATCATGGAGAAGATGTACATGGTGCATGAAGATGATGCTATCACACCATGCTTGATTGAAGATGAACATGGAGGCCACATGGAGCCTACCTCTTCCACAACACCCACTTCAAATGAGTCGGACTACAAAGGTACCTATATGGGTGTTGATGATGCCATGATCCCACTAGTGGACATGATGATTTGTGAGTGCATGCATGAGTTGGATGATCCTATTGCAATGTCATATGCTTCTTTCACATTCCCTTGTGATACTTGTGATACCACTATTGTTGATCATGTGGAATTAGTTGCTTATGATAATATCACCATGCCATGCTATGAGAGTTTCACTTTCTCTCCTATTGCTTGCAATATGTTGAACAATTGCTCTTTCCCATGTATTGCTTGCAATGAAAATGATGATGTTAATTCTTGTGTTGTGACAACCTTGATGAACAATTGCTCTTTCCCTAGGTTTGTCGACAACCATGATACAATGTTGAACATGTTTTGCTCTAAATGTTTGCAATACTCTCACATTAATGCAACCAAAATGTTGAACACTTGCTCTTTCCAATGCTTGGTTTGCAATAATGTTAATATGCTTGTAAATGAGATTGCCCCCATAGCTCTCTCAAATTTTGGAGACTTTGCATATATCCATGTTGAGCATGTTCCCATTTTTACTCCGCATATTCACCATATCTATTATGATGCTTTGCTTAACGCTAATGGTGATGTGCAAAAGAAATGGACCATCATGATGGATGATGTGTTCATATACCATGCACACACGTTCTTTGCTTTGCCTATTGTGTGTGTAGGTACAAGAATGCCAATGTCAACCTCGATTGAGCACGAGTTGACAAAGAGAGCTCTAGAGAGCATAATACAAGTGAGTTCAAGATCGAACCCGGCTCTAATACCTTTCCCATGCTTTGCATTGAACATGTCGAACAATTTCTCTTTCTCTTGGTTCTTTTGCAAGCATGATGATGTGATTCTTACCGTTGGTGTTGCCTCAAACCAAGTTGACCAATTCCTATTTCATTTGGTTTGTTGGCACACACGGTTGTGTACATGTTGTTTTGGTGAACGTTTTGGAAGATATGTTGTGTGTTGCACCAAATATGAGGACCAATTTCTCTTTCCAATGGTTTGTGTGCACACATGTTGATGATATTTTGGACACTCTTCCGTATGTGTTTTTGCCAAATTCTCCACTTGTTGCTTCAAGGATGTTGAACAATTTCTCTTTCCGATGCCTTGAGAGCAACAATGAAAATGAGTTTATACATGAGATGGACACCATGGTCGTCTCACAATTTGGAGTTTTTGTGTTTCCACATTTGGAAGATGTTCATATGGAGTTCTTACACATTGACCTTGCACATGCATTATTCTTGATAAATTTGTGTTGTGCTAACGGTGTTGTGAACATGAATGGACATGTCGTTGATGATATGCTCCTCTATCACGCACACATATACTTTGCTTGGTCTTTGTTGTGTGAAGGTAAAAGTGACATATGGATGAGCGTCAACGAATGGGTTCAACCCCATACATCTACTACACAAGATCTCTCAATGAGAGCACACCGACATTATGCTAAGGTGACCTCCTTCTACTTGCGCTATCTTGCTAAACCCGTGGAACATTGGCTATGCTTTGAGTGTTGCTTGGCTTTTCTTGTGCTATTCATAGGGCTCTTGACAAGTGAAGCGACATTCCAGCGTGGTTGTCATCTACCTCCTATACAAGTTCATGAAGAGCTATCGTCGAGGACGACTCTTTTTCAAGTGGGGGGAGATGATACGGAGCGACCTTCGGTCTTCACCGCATCATGTGCTTCATCGCCAAGACGACACGCTAAGGTGAATCTTCTCCTTTACGTGTGCCTCAAATCGCCTATTTGGAACGATATACTACTTCATACTCCGACATATCTTGATGATAGGAACTCGACGACAAGTACGGAGAGAAGAAAGGATGCCATGGAGACCCGAGGACGCAAGGCCGATGTCACGGAAGCATGGAAGAGAAGGAGAAAGAGGAGCCGGACGCTCAGGCCGGAACTTCCGCCCCTGATGGCCGGAACTTCCGCCCATGACCGGAACTTCCGCCTCGGAGGACCGGAACTTCCGCCCGCCGGAACTTCCGCCCAAGTTCCGCCCAAGTTCCGAAAGTCCGTCGAAAACCATACTGGATGTTATCGCGAGGACAATGGCGCATTTCCGAACAAGGCCGGAACTTGGCCGGAACTTCGACCCGACCGAACTTGTGGCTCCGGACCGGAACTTCCGCCCGATGCCGAAGATGCCGTCTAAAGGAATCCGCGAACTTCCGCCCAGACGACCGGAACTTCCGCCCATCGATGACCGGAACTTCCGCCCATACGCATTTCGGCACCAAGACTGCGATTCAGCTTGTAACTTATCCCTTCGCCCCACCTACTATAAATAGCCTAGTTGGCTCAGATCTCGAGATTAGACTTGATGTGAAATTAAACCTGAGCTTAGCTCACCCTTGTGGGAACCCTACCTAGATCTATGATCTTGTACCCCCCCGGGCTCCTTATCGACTTGTGAAGATCTCTTTGGTGACTTCTACCGTTTGTTTGATCTTTTGCTTGCAGCTTCTACCTATTTGGTCTTTTGCTTGCACTTCTATCAACCTTCCGGTCTTTTCACCCTTCTAGATCTTGCGAGCTTCGATTTGTCGATCTCTTTGCGGGACTTCTACCGGAAGGTCTTTTCTCGCAACCTCTATCGAGTAGGTGTATCGGGCCTACGAGGGAAAACCGGTTTGTGTGCGTGTGTGTGTTGTATCCCCACGATTCCCCTCGCGTTCTTCGTGTTCATCGCGTTCATCCACCTACCCCCACGAGTTCCACCCAAATCCGTGAAGATCGGGCACATCCTTGGGCTTAGCCCTTATCACCATGTTTACCCCATTGCCGGAGTTGTCGTGTCGCTTCATGGATCGGCCGCAGAGCACCGCGTGAGAAGTGGTTTTGCGCTAATTTTCACGGGTGGATGAGGGATCTGGTAGATCATGGATATTATTTAGCTATTTTGATCTAATGCATGTATTGGTTGGAAATTCAAACTTGATCTAGTCTAATCTATGGAACCAATCCCTTCTTTGACCACGTATCGCTCCTTCGAGGAGAAGAGATTGCTCACCTTAGAGGTAGCGTGCGATGAGGAAGTAGTGAGGACCCTGAGATCGATGTTGTGAGACTAACCGCTCTGATACGAAGTTAAAGTAGATGAACCCTAATAGTTGTTGTTTCGTGCTGTATTGCAATGACTCTTATGGGATTTATATAATGGTAAAGGTAGGCGAGGAGACTTGGATTAGAACAGGTCAATTATGTTTAAACTAATTCTAACTCATTTCCCTACTCTACACCTAATATAACAAACCGAAGCATGCGTAGGTCTGGATTCAGTAACCTGAGGGCTGAAGTATACTGTACACCTGATGTTGTGTTTTCCTTACACTTACAGGTCCATCCGTGAGCAATGTGCAGATCACCTTTCCATTCCGTGGTAGGATACTTGGATCACTGGATTCACTGGGCATAAACGGATGATGTCGGGCGTTTTTTATTGCCCACTTCGAAACAAGGAATGTCCGGCGCGTGCGTTTCTGGCCCATGAAATTAACGTGGGGCAGTTCAATGCAGTTCAGCGTGAGGTTTTTGGGACGTTTCTGCCTGTCCTTTTAAAGCAAGTAAATGGAGACGTGAAACAACTGGGATCTATTCATAGACCACGTCAATTAACAAAATGTCTGTTGCTCCGTGGAACCGTCGCCCTCCTTAAAATGGCGGCAGAAACCTACAAGAACCTCATTCTCGATTCTCCTCTTCTAAAGGGTTAAGGCACATCAGCAGATTGACACGGAAGATATGCAGTACATGTCGAGCATGGCGCCCAAAGGATTATGCCTCCTACCCCTCGCCCTCCTGTTCCTGCTGCTTCAAGCGGCCACCGCGAACCCCCGCCACGAGAACGTCATCGACCGGTGCTGGCGCGGGCGAGGCAACTGGGCAGCCAACCGCCAGCGGCTCGCCGTCTGCTCCGTAGGATTCGCGGGGAAGATGCGGCAGAACCGTGGCGCCGGAGTGACCCCGTACACGGTCACCGACCCGAGCGACGACCCCGTGCGCCCCCGGCCCGGCACGCTGCGGTACGGCGCGACGGTGCTGCCGGGGAAGGTCTGGGTCACCTTCCAGCGGGACATGCACATCAGGCTGGCGCAGCCGCTCTTCGTCAAGAGCTTCACCGCCATCGACGGCCGCGGCGCGGACGTGCACATCGCCGGGGGCGCTGGCATCGTGCTCTACGAGGTGAACAACGTGATCATCCACGGGCTCCAGGTGCACGGCATCCGCGCGCAGCCCGCGGGGCGCGTGGTGCGCCCGGGCGGCGCCGTGCAGACCGTCGACGTCGGCGACGGCGACGCGATCCGGCTGGTGACCAGCTCCAAGGTGTGGATCGACCACAACACGCTGTCCCGGTGCGAGGACGGCCTCCTGGACGTGACGCTGGGGTCCACCGACGTGACCGTCTCCAACAACTGGTTCCACGACCACGACAAGGTCATGCTGCTGGGGCACGACGACGGCCAGCTCACCGACCGCCGGATGCGGGTCACCGTCGCGTTCAACCGCTTCGGCCCCAACGTCAACCAGCGCATGCCGAGGATCAGGCACGGCTACGCACACGTCGTCAACAACTTCTACGACGGGTGGAGGGACTACGCCATCGGGGGGAGCATGGGGCCGAGCGTCAAGAGCCAGGGCAACCTGTTCATCGCCTCCACGACGGACAGCGCCAACGTAACGCGAAGGATGCCGGCCGGAGATACCGCCGGGAAGGAGTGGCATTGGCACTCCGTGGGGGACTCGTTCGAGAACGGCGCCTTCTTCCAGCAGATGGGCAGCAGGGTGCGGCCGAATTACAACAGGCATCAGGCGTTCCCGGCAGCGAGCTCGAGCGTGGTGCGGTCTCTGACCAAGGACGCTGGTGCTCTGAGGTGCTCCGCCAGGTCCGCCTGCTGAACGAACGGAGAGAAGCAAGACGTGCGGCAGTACGTGCACACTGTTCTTATATTGCAATATATCTGTGTGTTTGCTGGCACTGCGGCTTGTTGTTCTTCGATTACTTCTGCCGTATCATTGTCCATCCTTTGGGTCTCTTAATTAGGGGTGTGGTGGAAGGGGGTCATTTGATAGAGCCTTCCTCATTTTTGTCTTCATGTTTCTAAAACGAATATGGTATAAATACGAATATTGTTGAATACGAGTGCTGGGCGAATGTTGCATGAGTATGGATGCGGATTGCGGATACAATGTTTTTACAGGTAAGAAGGGTCACAAGTAATGAAGGAATAGACTCATATCCTATAGCGAGTCAACTGTACAATGATATAATACACTATATTTTCAAGTTTAAGTGTTTAACCATTAATTGAACCATTGAAAAAATACATTTGACCACTTCAATACTTGCTCTATCCATAAAAGGATGTCTTAGACTTCTCTAACTTTAGATGTATCTATATACTACAAGAGGGATATAATAATTACTCTATAATACACAATATTTTACGGACTATATTTACTCTACAAGTGGAATATAATTGGCGTAGTGGGATATAATTACTTAAATAGCCTAACATAATTTTATTCGGATACAAATATATCTATTTCCGTATCCACATTTTGTTCAACATCCAATACCACACTTTTTTTTGTATTTGTACAACGAACTCGGATATTTACCACGTCTGCTTTCATGTTCGTCCGGATTCGGAAAATACCATCACCATTTTCAGTTTTCACCTACTCTTAATGAACTTTAGCAGTGTTGGAACTATTTTTTTCGAAATGGGGAGCAGTGTTGGAACTAATATTGACATTATTGCTTGATCTACATGACTAGATCAAGTATAATTTGTTTTGTTTTGTTTTGAGTTATATGTGTAATCGAGTCACCGGCCAGAAGCTCGTCTGCCTGCACACACAAAGTTGTGATGGACTGGTTTTGTTAAGAATAAGTCCAATGTCCGCCGCAAAAAAAAAGTCCAATGTAGATGCGGAGTTTGGCTTAGGAATAGATCCGGTGGGTTAGTAAACTGCGTGGGCTTATTTAAGGTGATTTATTCTCGCTGGTGGAGAATGTCATGGAAGCCGAGGTCTGAGGACGACCAATGGTGGTTCGAGTTTGGGCGGTGATGAGGCATTGGCTTGGTTGATTTGTGACTTGAATCGGCGGCATGCTAGTGGAGGTGATTGCACAGGAGAAGTTCTTTGTCTTGTCTTTCAGGGTGAAAATCTAAGGTCCGGCGTAATTGGTTGTGCTTGGCAATTTCCTTGCTGAACGTATTGTTTTGAGAGTGAGAACTTTCTTCGGGGTGAAAACGTAAGATCTTCGATCGGGCGACGACGGCTTGTGCACGGTTTCCTTCTTGAAAGCATCGCTTTTGGAGAAGCTAGACTTCTGGTGCTGTCTTGGGGGTGCTAGTGCTGATGTTTCAAGGATTAGATCGCCGTAGCGGGACTTTTCTTTTTTATAATTCTTTTTTTTAGTTGTGTATATCCGTAATGCCGCTAGGGCAATACGTTGTTGCAGATGCTAGGTATAATTGGTATCTCTGCGATACTAATATATGCTCTTTGTCTAAAAAAAAAACTGTAACTAGCAGAGTGAACCCCCGCACGTGTGTGGGCAGCTAGAACCGATATGTTGATATCAAGTTCAGATTAAACATACGTGATATGTCATGTAGAAGGGAATTGCTAAGTTTCAGCTAGCTAAGACGTAGCTTCTGTCTTAATCACGTGCTTCAGCGCTGTTTAAAGATTTGTGTTTGCTGCTATTTATACTTTATTTAAACCCACATTAAAACACGTTGATGTAATTCGACTGAGATATAAGTTAAGTCGTTAGGGACACTCCATGTACAAACTCATTGCACTTCGGTAGAGATATTTCTGTATCACATAGAATTAAATTTTAAAATTACTACGTCATTGTGCATAAGCCAAATGATCTCTTATCTAGTACCTGGTTCATCGTAGTAGTTAATTCCTTAACTAGTTAGGCCGGCTACGCTTGGTGGCATATCCAAATGTCGTGCATATGGACCCCTCTACGCATAGATGATGAGGTTGTGTCCTGCCGACCCGGGCACACCGGTACACCAAAGACGGTCGTGGCGCACAGGTGCAAGCATAGAAGCATTCATCTGGCTTCAGTGACCCAAATTTTGTTTTAGGACTTTCAGTAAGTAACCTGTTGTTGATGTCCGTCTTCTTCCTGTTGTTTTGTTGGAGATGTTGCTTGCAGAGAACAGAGTTGCAGGTGCATCCGTCCATGATCCATATTTCAGCCTGCTCGAACTACGTCAAGCAGGCCAAGCCCGCTAAAAGCCAAACCATGCGCGCGGGCTGGCCCCTGCGGCCCTGTTTTCGCGCGGCCCGCATCCTCGGCCGAACAATGCTGGCCTTCTACAAGAAGAACTTCCTTTCTCAGAGAAGAACTTCCACCTCTCCGGCCGCCATCGCGCACCGTCCCGGCGACAGCGATCGCCGTTTCTTCCTTGAATCTCCTCCACGTACGTATGGCACGGATACGGTCAAGTCAATGCGCTCGACAGCAGCAAGGCACCAAAGCACAAGTATTCCGCAAGCCACATGCACGCTCGCGGTGGAGGTCCGTTTCTGCCTGGAGAAATCGCCGTTCGACCAGTAGGATCTATCAATCACTCCAGTCGTTCAAGGCACATAAGATGCCGCGGCCTCTCTGGTCTCTGCGATCAGTCAATCGCCATCACCCGTATGCTGCAGGAACGAGAGGCTCTACAAGGGTCAAGGAAGAGTGAGGACCGAGGAAGCTGGTAACGAAGAACTGTAAATACCGAGTGATCGAAATCTACTCGTGTCATTGCCGTCAGTCTCTATCGATCGACGGAGCTTTCGTCGATGTCGATCAGACCGACGCGTAGGTGTCGGGACAAAAATATGGGCGCGTGAGTATTTGAAGTGACAATTTATTTTGAACATAATGTTTGTGGTGACAATTTACTGCTGATTTCTGGAAGGCTCCTCTACCCTTTTTGGCTACAACTAATGACAGGAGAGGAGATTATAGAGCTATACCTATACGTGCAGATCGCTAGAGCCACGTCTCTTTTGAGATATAATATCTTTTGGCGCGCGCTCAGCGTCGGGCGACCGACCCGGGCAGAGAAAATCGGTTGCTGTCCCGGCCGTCCGATCGCGATCTACCGGCTAGAATTAGCAGCATTTCAATTTTTGCATTTTGCCCCCTGGTTTTTGGAAAATCAACCCGCGGTCCTAAGCCTATCAGTTTAAACCGAACACGTGTTTCACTTTGCCCCCAAACTTTCAGATATTTACAACAAAACCCGTTGGTTAGTATAGCAACAAAAACCCGCCGCTTTGTGTACAAAAAATAAAAAGTATTACAACAAAATTTTCACAGTAAATCTTCACATATATGTACAACAAATTATCAATATATTTACAATAATAATTAACAACAAAAACAATATTTTTTATTTGGGTGTTTACAATAATAGTCAGTTTCCATGCAATAATATCTTTACAACAAATCGGAAACATACTTACAACAATAATTAATAACAAAAACCAACATTATTTTATTTGGATGTTTACAATAAAAGTTTGCTTTCATTCCGAAATATCTTTAGAACAAACCAGTAAAATATTTACAACAATAATTAGCAACACAGGTCACAAATAATTTGGGTGTTTACAACAAAAGTCGCAAACATCATCCACAAAAACCACAGACTATTTAATTTGCTACAGATAGAATTATAACAAAAATCACCTACTATTTTATCCAAAGTTACAAATTGTTACAACAAAATAAAAAATCACTTTGTTATTAGCATCAAAAAAAATTTGTCTCTTTACAACAATTGTTAACAACAAATCCTACAAAAATTACGGATTGTTTACAACAAATAGTTCATCATCTCACTTATGTGTTTTGCAGCGAAACCATTGTTGGGCCGAAAAAAGAAGGCCCATTAAGCCAGCGCGGGAGCTAGGCCGGACGACCGATCGCTGGCGCGCGATCGGTCGCCGGATCCAAAGCGTTTTCCATATCTTTTTTGTGGGTTGCACATCAATCATGCTGCCACAACTCAATCCGAGATATATAGAATATGAACACTGCATGCATCACACATACTACCTTCTAGATAGAATTGCGTAATCATATCTTCAGCATTTATTTTACTTCATGCCTCATCCTCAATAGCTATATATATAAGAGAGATGTCATAATCTCTTCTGTGCTCCCTGGGTTGCCTTCTTGACTGTTTGTTCCTTGAGACATGGGAGCTCTCACCATGCCATGCCTTCTATGCTTGCTACTGCTCACGATTCCGCTCCATTTGGTTCCAGGTAAATATTTTCTATAATTTTACCTTAAGAGCAAGGCACTTTCTCATGTGAAATTTATACTCCATGCCCTAGATACATTTCTTTCTTGCTGTTTTGCCGGAGAACATCGATGTGGGATCTGATTTTGTCATACACCCTCTTCCGACTCTTGTTTTGTAGGATCTGAAGCCAAGACTTGCAAAAGGGTCAGTCATGATTATGTCGCTTTCATATGTGTTCCCGATGACTGTACCGAGGCCTGCCGCAAGGAGGGCTTTACCGAGGGGTATTGTGGATTTATCCTATTCTGTTTGTGCAAGAAACAATGCTGAAGAAAAACGCATTGCCGCTTCCGTAGAATGTGATGCGACGAGTAATAAGATTGTTGTAACAAGAACCGATGACGAGCAATTGCAAAAATTGGGAAAACTGGCAAATGTTCTTTATGAATAGAAAACTCTTTGTGGACTCTATATATAGAGCTTTGATCCTACCTACTATGCCGGTTTGTAATAATAAGATAATCTCAAAATGAAGATACCATTGAAGACTAAAGTCTTCACCTAGTATCTTCGTAGGGGCTCATTCTCATTAAGGATAACCATGTAAATGAAATTGGGAGGGAAGTAAGAAGTGTGTTTTTTTGTCACCAAGATGAGATAACAAAATACCTATTTTTCACTGTTATTTCGCTAGATCTATATGATCAGTCATCCAAATGGATTCTACCTTGTACCCGCCACAGAGCGTTGTCAATATTTTTGGTAATTGGCTAAATGGGGTGGCTCGGAGGTTTAAACTGCTTATTAAGGTGGGAGGGCTTGCCGTTATATAGTCGCTTTGGCTATGTAGAAATGATAAGTTATTAAATAATAAAAATGCTTCTCTTATGCAGATCATCTATCGGTGCAGTTCTTTACTCCGTTCATGGTTGCCTCTTCAGCCTATGGAGGACCGCGACCTCTTTACGGAGGTATCTACACAGTTTTAAATCAGAACGAAGGAATTTATTATTCAACATGGGTAGCAGCATACTTTGAGGCTAGCTCCACCTCCATAGGATTCGATGCTGTCTTTTGAGCACTGATATGTATTGAGCCTTTTATATGTTTTGTAAATTTTTGGAGCATTGTGTGCCTCTATGTGCATCATGGTTATGCAGGGTGTAAGCTTAAACCTTTTAAGTAACAAAACGCTCTTTATCAAAAAAATAATGTTGGCTTAAAGTAAACTCACAAATCTATAACTCATGCCACGTGAACGAGAGGTTACAGAAGGGTCAAGGACACACTGAGGATTGGGGAAGCTGCTAACGAAAAATACGAATGGATCGAAAGCTACTCATGTTGTTGTCGTGCCTTACTATCAACGGAGCTTTCTTCGATGTCAATACGGCCAGCGTGTACATAGTAAAAAGGTTGTGTTTCAATGTTTTTGGTGTATTAGGAAAACATTTGTTTTAGGAACACAACAAGTAAATTGCGTCCATCTGGGCAGCATATATACATGAGCAGTAGTGTATGTCTTACCAAATCTGTGTCTCATCAAATACCATATCTTTTAACATTTAACATTTATTGCATATCTTTTAGTAACATTTATTTTTCTTTAGGTCTCGTCAACAATGGCTATAAGAGATGGCATAGCCAATTTGGATGTGCATCTACTGTGTGCTCGCTCACTTCCCTTCTCGATCGACTGTTTATTAGTTGAGGCATGGGAGCCCTTAACGTGCCAATCCTGCTATGCTTGCTACTGCTCATGCCGCTCCATTTGGTTCCAGGTAAACACTTACTAAACAACTCACCTGAAGAACAAGGCACTTCGCCCTCAATGCATGATCTGTATATTCATCTGCTAGTCATATATACGTGAAATTTATAGTCACATGCCTTAGATGTCTTTCTTGTTTCACCGGAGAACATCCTAGGATCTGATCTCTTGTCTCATACGCCGAACTGTGATTGTTTGTTTTGTAGGCTCTGAAGCCAAGACTTGCAGACATGTCACTAGAACATATATCCCTATCTGGTGCGTTCCGGTTTGGTGTACCCAGGCCTGCCTCAGGGAGGGCTATACCAGTGGGAGTTGTGGAACCATCATTTTTTGTTTGTGCTTTAAAGAGTGCTGAAGAGAAACGTGTTGCGGCTGCCCGAGGGTGTGATGTAATAAGATTGCAGTAAGAACAAGCTATGACAGAGCGATGGCTGAAATTCTACTAAATAAATTTTCCCTATGTCTTGGTCTAAAGTAAACACACAAATATATGTATAACTCACGGCCACATGCTAAAAAGTCACGTGCTAGGAATACTAGATCCATGAGACCACAGAGCATAATCTGTCCAATTGGATCACGTGTTGCAAAAATAGGAGCGTTTAAAATTCAAAAAGTATTTTAAAATTCAAAAAATGTAGGTTTTCCGGACTTGGCCCTCCAAATGCCCAATTGTGCTCTAGGCAACCTCTTACGCTAGGTAAGGTTGCTATGCCCTGGCCCTTGGGTCCTCGACCGCGCGTTGGTCTGGCCTGATTGTCTTTTATTCCATCGCTTAACACATTCCATGCAAGGTTTTTATTCTCGTTCTAGAAAAAAAATACCGGTGGACGCTTGATAGAGTTTTGTTTGATAAATTTACCGGTTATCGTAAATACCAGTCGAAAGTACCGTTCAAGACTTATCAAACACTTACCAAAAAAATCAAGTAAATTTTAAAAGTTTCGGTAAATACCGGTAGTTATTTACTTATACCGGTGGTTACCGAGGAAACTGGTTATAGGCGAGATTTCAAAAATACCGGCACATAAAAAAAAACTTGATTCCAGGTAGGGCTTCAAGAAAAGTTCGAGAGGCGTGAGCAGCTTGAGTTCTACTCATTGTTTAGCTGGACTAGTGATTGATTCTAAAATACATGAGCCAAATGTGAGTGTCTTATATAGCTCTACTGAAGAATGAGTTGATCTTGAGGCAACACTAACTTGCTCGATTAAGCTCGATAGGTTGAAATAATATAATTATGAATGATGGTTATGGTTACATGTTAAAATAATGAGTGTAGTTTATCACTTATATGTCGTGGATGGGATTTATCGCTCATACCGTGGATGGGACTTAGCTCTCATGTTTTGCATAGCACAATACAAGGTCGAGGTCGACTCGAGATCGTCACAAGCGGAGCATGATATTTAACTTGACACAGTCAGAGCTCGCTCAAATTATAGTATGAGATGAGTAGAGCCTAGGGTAACTCACTTGAACTCGACTCTTTTACGGACCTATTCTTTCCTTGCAGATGAGATCGAAAGAAAAACGCATTCCATGATTTCGGACGTCATCAACATGACACACCGCAGAGCGCCACTAGTGGAAAACAGGCCTTTTGATCCGGGTGGTAAGGGCCTTTTGTCGCGGGCGGCCATCCGCGACAAGCAAGGCGCGATAAAAGGTAGGCCTTTTGTCGCGGGTCGCTTACGACCCGCGACATAAGGTCCACCACGTGGCAGCACGCGGGCGCGCAGGGCACGAGGCCCTTTTGTCGCGGGCGGTATTACCACCCGCGACAAAAGGCCCTCTACGTGGCGCGCGCACAACGCTGCTGCTTTAGGGTTTGAGGGGTGCAGCACCCCTCCCCCCCCCCCGCCACCGACCGCCTGTTATTTCATTTTTTTCGTTCGAAAATAAAAGTTGCATATATTTGTACGCTACTAGAAGTTGTACACGTTCATTCATTATATATATATATATAGATCGATCAAACAAATATTGGAAGCAAAAGTCGATTCCCCTTACACATATTCGTAGATTCCCTACATATATACATGGAGCTCACGATCGACAAGCGGTACTAACGACCGTCTATTTGGAGGTAGAGCATCTATTTGGACTAAACAAGCCTTTGTTGTTTATTACTTCTCTAACCAAAAGTCCTTCGGTTCCTCCGCGATTCCTAGTGCGTGTTCCTTTGGTTGGAGTCTGTCCCGCATGAAGTCGACCTATATACGAAAATGAGATGAGTATGACTATATCGAGTCTTGATAACGAAATATTGATGATAATAAATAAAGTTGTGAATGTTATTGCTTACGTCGAATTTATTTTTGTTCTGCTTCTCGAGTGGTTAACATGCGAATGGACTCGCAAACGTAGTATCCACATAGATTCGTCCCTTGTGGCTGCTGGGGGCACGGTACGGGAGTAAATGTTAGCTTCTTTGCAAAGGTAATCTCCTTATGATGATTCTTCAAAGCTTGCCAAGCCTGCAGTGCAAAAGAATGATTGAATGAGTGGATAATTAATTGATATCTCACGAAAGATAAAGCGCGGCGATGAAGGAAATTACACTTGGAGCAACTACGCAAGTCCCGGAACCCGTCCACGCCTCTACTCGGTGGGTCTTTTACTTCAACTATTCCCTTATCAGGGTTGAATGTCTAGTAGAATCCGAGTGGAAGCTGCACATGTTATGCATATACGTCGGGAATTACACTTAACATCGAGTAAGAAAAATTGAATGTGCATAAAAGATCATTAAGACTCTCACTCGTAGTTGTAAGGAAACAATATTGAATCACAGAAATATTGCTCCCCCAAAAACCTTAGTAGGTTTCCCCCGTTTCTTCGCGTTTATGCTTCACCGTTTCAACATGTATTTTATCCGGGTCAATAAACCCAACATTGATAATATTATTACTTTTGCATTCACTGATCTTCGATGCATAAGAGAACCCATAAGATATAATGAGTATATATATGCAATGAAAACGAACATGAACTGAATGAAAATGAACTTATATGTAGTTAACAACTTACAAGCAATAGCAACTCATGAGAGATTTGTCGAGGGCATCTAGATTGAATAGCTGCCGAGTTCATTCATCTCAATATGGATCTCCTCCTTTCGGTAGTAATATTCCCATGGTATACTCGCCACGATGTACATTATGTTCTCCTTGCATGCATCAAGGTACCAGCTGATGCAAATTCCGCATATGTGTTGGCAGTTTATGCAGCTGCTCTCTGCTGACCAAGTCGGCCCCGTAGACAAATTTAGGAGCTATATCAGCAATGGGTAGTGCAGCATCTGCTGCAAGTAGCAATTCCTCCACGGTAGCGAACATGACAGCCGCTAGCCTTGCGAGCTTCTTCCATATCGATACCACCATGTTCCTGGTACACCTTGGGAACATTAAGCACTTTGAGTCTTCGGGATCGGTTGTTTGGAGCTGAAGCACCGAGGAGGGGAACTTCCTTTCTCTTTTTGCCTTTTGTCGTTTGCTTGGCCTTGAGGGGTGCACTTGTTGAACTTGACTTTTTCTCGTTGCACTTCTAGCCGATGATTTGCTCGTGCCGGCAATGTCCTTCTCCTTAGCCTTTTCATCCTTCTTTTGGTCAATTACCTTCGCAAGAGTGCGTGTATAGTCATCCTTCTTCTCGTGTAACTCATTCTGCGATGGTGTGTTCAGAAAACTAGTAGCATATTCTATTTGCTTCTCTGTGCTATAGCTCTATAGCTCTGGAGGTTTTGGCTTATGAAAAAAATCATAATTGTATTTCTTAACAATGGCATCATTTTCCTCCGGGAATCACGATCGTAAGGACGGGGGGAGGAACCTTTGGTACTTTTGGGAGGGGCG